>NW_022589718.1:29345485-29468940 GCF_004348235.1 Phoca vitulina | reverse complement strand
TCTTTCTTTCTTTCTTTCTTTCTTTCTTTCTTTCTTTCTTTCTTTCTAATAGAAACATTCTCTCTACCAGGAGACAATAGACACTAGTGAAGATTTTTATCATGACTCTGTGACCTGCTGTCACATAAAGCAAAATAAAACTTGGTGGCGGATGAGAGTAAAAGTATTATTGACTGAAGAGCAATCTCCAAAGTGTTATCTATGAATTGGCTGTGTAACACTCCAAACAGGGCATTAGACGGACACAGAGAAAGGTCTGCTCCATTGTTTTCATCAAAAATTTGAATGATATATGTGCATGCTCTGTCTACTAATTGTTCTGTTTTATATGGATATGAAAATGCTAACATCACCAAAATGACTATTATAATCTGTGGTCCAGAATAGAGACATTCAATAAAGGCCAATTCTGGGTAGAACTCATATGAAAGAAAACTAAATTGCATGCAAATAAACATGGGAAAGATCAGACAAGACCCAGGAATCCTGGTTCCACTGATCTGTCCAGTGTTAGTGGGATAGCTATCTGGGGTAAAACATCTCTTGCTTTTGCTTTTCTCTCAGGTAAACTCTAGGACACGGAATCCATCTACTTAACACTAATCAGACTTTTGAAATATGTGATAGTGTAATTTTAAACTTAGAAAATATAGGCCTCTTGGGGCGCCTGGGTGGCTCAGTGGGTTAAGCGTCTGCCTTTGGCTCAGGTCATGATCTCGGGGTCCTGGGATCTAGCCCCGTGTCGAGCTCCCTGCTTGGCGGGGAACCTGCTTCTCCCTCTCCCTCTGCTGCTCCCCCTGCTTGTCCTCTCTCTCTCTCTTTCAAATAAATAAATAAAAATATCTTAAAAAAGAAAGAAAGAAAATATAGGCCTCTTTTGTAGATGAAATATTTAAAAGAGAAAAAAAAGGTCTGATCAGTAGACCAGGTTGAAATCTGGGTTTGTATACTAAAACCCAGCAGGGTACAAGGCAAGTCCCTAATGTTTTCTGGGCCCTGGCCTCTTCACTGTAAATTATGGAAGATGGAACAGTTAGGAGACTCTTAAAATAATATTTTAAACCTAAAATTTTATGATCCACATAAAGCACTAATATATTTATATGCTATTCTTTTTCTTTCAGAAAAGGAACGCAAGCATCTTAATGCAATCAAAAGATATTTTAATGTAATAATAAAGTATTATAGTTGAAAATGACTAGAAAAGATGACGTTAGCTTCTGGTTTTATTAGCAACTGTATTTCTAGAGAAGTAAAAATTTAAAAATAACAATAAAATCTGCAAGTGATTTACATAAAATCTATTACATAAAGTAATAGGACCGCGACTATTTCTAATTCTACTAAAGCAAAGGCCAATAAAATTTGGGCGTATCATGCAGTGTAATTAGGTTCATTTAGATTAAAAAAACAGAGATGTGTTATCAAGTGCATTATATTTTTAATATGATTTAAGATATCACATCAGTCTTTTAGCATGGTTGTTAATAATTAAGGGAATGGGCACGATAGTTCTTGTGGGTACTTTTTCATATGTTTGCATCATCTATTGATGGAAGTAGTGTAGTTCGGATTTTCATGAGGTCATGCAAACTACACTGGAAGATCGCTTTCGAATTACAGTCCTGCTTGGGACTGCCTAGGTTTGCCATCAGCTTTATTTCAGAGCGACACATTCTATCACAAAAGAAAACCACAGGTGAAAAAGACAGAAGGAACACAGCGACCAGGGAGGTTTTATGCTTAAAGGTAAAGAGGAGTGGTTTGAATTTCTAAAAGATGAGAGAATAAGCCACTTAGATCTTTCAAAGTACCGAAATAGTCATTTTTAAGTAAAAGCAAGACTCAGAGCTTCAGAGAGTTCAGAGAACTTCATCCTGGAGCTACTGATAGATCCACACCAGGGATTGTCAGGTATCACCGGGCACTCTGTCAGCTGTCAGGAAATAAATCTCTCTATCAGATGGAAGCAGTCTGAGCTGGAGCGAATGCTCCACAGCGTGTCACCCTGGGAGCTCTCAACATGCCTCGTGAACAAGGGGTCCCTGGTGTACTCTGATTTATGTATATCAGTAAAGTTACTCCTGATAGAGTCAAAGGAAAGAGACTGATCAAGAGCGCGCTATCCCTTGCAATGCTTTCAAGGGACTGCCACCTCCCTCCACCTATTGTCCACGTCTGCAAGGAAACAAAAGCACCAAATTCGGTTCCCAGCAGTTTTTCCTTTCCACTGTGACCCCTTTAAAAGACTATTGCTGGAACCACCACTCACTTCCTGTGCTAGTAGACAGCAGCAAGTACTTAAATTTGTGTTTTAAAGGTGGTCTTGTCGGGCGCCTGGGTGGCTCAGTTGGTTAAGCGACTGCCTTCGGCTCAGGTCATGATCCTGGAGTCCCGGGATCGAGTCCCACATCGGGCTCCCTGCTCAGCGGGGAGTCTGCTTCTCCCTCTGCCCTCTTCCCTCTCGTGCTCTCTGTCTCTCATTCTCTCTCTCTCAAATAAATAAATAAAATCTTTAAAAAAAAAAAAACATGTAAAAAAAAGGTGGTCTTGTCAGTTGGTTGTCCTGCCAATTGATTTTACGTAGCATCCTAATTTCTCGGGTGCCTGCCGCGGTGCATGCTTGTTGACAAATTTCTTGGATTCTTAAACATGCAACTGGATCTCCTCCCCCGATCATTAGCATGTGTTCTATGCCATTTCATTCCCTGTCCCTGGAATGATTGTATTTTATCTTCATTATATTTCCAGTCCTACGAGGTCCACATTATATTGGATCTGTGCTAGTATTAACAGGTAAAAATGTGGGTATCATTGTTTGGTTGCTGTTGAAATTGTTTATCATTTGAAACTTACTGAAAGTTAGGCATAGAATAAAATAAAAGCAGGGCGTATGATATACTTAATAGTATATGATACTTGCAAATAAATTTAATTCTTGTATCAGGGGTTAGTTTCACAGGAAGAGGTATGAAGACACCACAGAAAGACATCATATGGACTTCAGATTGTGGACTTCAAAGACACATACACATTTTGGACAGTTTTGGCTTTGCTGACAATATTTTGAAGTCAGTGGCCCAGTTACTGAAAAGCATTATTTTATCAGGGTTTTAAACAGGGCCAGGAAGAATGAAGGATTTCAGAATGTCGAAAAAATATTGATAACTGACTGACATAGTTGAGGAACATTTGTTATATGTGAGAGGATTATGTCGACCTAGTGTAATTATGAAGACTTTTTTAGCTAAGTTTTTGTTTGCTCCTGAAGTAAATAAATACTATAATTTAAAAACATACTCTCTAGAAAATGCCTCATATTGGAGTTACCTGTATATATATTATGCTTTTCTTTATCTTCCCAAGAGAGTAAATACTGAAGAACAGAACTATGCTTATATACCATTGTAAGCAACTAGTCATCTAGAATATAATTTGAATATAGTAGCTTTCAATAAACATCTGTTGATTATAAAAATAAACTAATATTCAGTGGGATTTACTCCATTGTTTTGCAAATATAATCGCAAATGCACGTATCATTTCTTGTATTCTCCTATAATATTCAGTTTCTCTCTGCCATCACTGCCTTGCTTTATTTTATTTATTTTATTTCTTATTTATTTTGTTTTATAATGCTTTTTCTTTTTTTTAAATTTTTTTATTGTTATGTTAATCCCCATACATTACATCATTAGTTTTAGATATAGTGTTCCATGATTCATTGTTTGTGCATAACACCCAGTGCTCCATGCAGAACGTGCCCTCCTCAATACCCATCACCAGGCTAACCCATCCTCCCACCCCCCCTCCTCTCTCGAGCCCGCAATTTGTTTTTCAGAGTCCATTGTCTCTCATGCTTCTTCTCCCCCTCCGATTTCCCCCCCTTCATTCTTCCCCTCCTGCTACATTCTTCTTCTTCTTTTTTTCTTTCTTAACATCTATTGCATTATTTGTTTCAGAGGTACAGATCTGAGATTCAACAGTCTTGCACAATTCACAGCGCTTACCAGAACACATACCCTCCCCAGTGTCCATCACCCAGTCACCCCATCCCTCCCACCCCACCCCCCACTCCAGCAACCCTCACTTTGTTTCCTGAGATTAAGAATTCCTCATATCAGTGAGGTCATATGATACATGTCTTTCTCTGTTTGACTTATTTCGCTCAGCATAATACCCTCCAGTTCCATCCATGTCGTTGCAAATGGCAAGATCTTATTCCTTTTGATGGCTGCATAATATTCCATTGTATATATATATACCACATCTTCTTTATCCATGTTTTATAATGCTTTTTCTAGTACTAGTCTCAATATTCTGGGGGAAAAAAGGGAATAATTTCTTTCTAACTTCAATATGGCTTCCATTTTGCCTCCGTTCAAGTCAGAAAGATTCCTATTACAACATTTATTTTCACTGCACAGTCCTTGGATAGATTGTGTGAACTCTTTTGAAAATGATACCCAAGGAGTTTTTAAAAATTTTGAGACATAGTTTGCTTAAAAAAATTCTTCTCATATCTTCCAGAAAATGTTAGAATTTATGGAGGGGAAAAAAAATGTAAGTCAGCCTCCAGGATGTGGAGACTGAAAATCTTGTGTTTTTATTTGTGTCTCTGACATGTTGCATATCTCTACGGCTGCAGGAAGAGGCATGATAAAATACATTCACAACAGAAGCTTCCATTCAATTTCTGTCCACTGCAGAGAGGGAAGCAGAATTTTTCCCTGAATCTGAAGGTTCAGTTGTGACCTCACATAACTATTCTTTGGAATGCAACAATGATAAAACTACCAAAAGGTGCTAGGGGAAAATAGGAATTTGCTACATGCATGTCTACAAAAATTACAGTAAGAAGGAGACTGGGTTATAGTAGAGTCATATCACTGTTGACTTGATGGCAACAATGTTTTTGCTGTAACGGACATTTAAAAAGTAATAGTTATGTTTGCTGCTAAATATGTGGAATGGAAAATTTCAAAGTAGTGTCTTTACTCTGCTTTTAATTTTATGAGATTTTAAGCTAGTGTTGATTTTTGAAATTTGCAAATTCATGATAGCATATAGAAAAACTGACTCACTGAGCAGACTTCCTGTCCATGTGCTTCTAATGCCTACAGAGAGAAAAAAAGCAGCACATGCTAGGAACAAACATTTACTTTTGATATAGTAAACTTAGAAATTAACTGTGATCCACCACAACTGGCCCATGCACATTATTGGTAAGCCATGTAGTTGCATTTGAAATAAGTGCTTAAATGGTAATAAATAGCAAAAGCACTTTAAATGAACGACTGTTTTAATAATAGTTTATGAATAAGATTATACTTATTTCAATGAAGTTTTGGTTGGTTCACTTTTTAGAAAGTGGTAGGTGAGATCACATGTTGATTCAACCATGTATATTTTTCATGTTTTTCAATTACACTCAAGGTTCTTTTTCCTTTGGTATTGATTGATTGATTTTTAATCTGGGTATAGTTGATACACAATGTTACATTACTTTCAGATGTACAACTTAGTGATTTGACAAGTTTATACATTATGCTATGTTCACCGCCAACATCTTTCCCATTACAATATCATTGACTATATTCCTGGTGCTCTATTTTATTCCCATGGCTTATTCATTCCATAACTGGGAGGCCTGTATGTCCCTCTCTGCTTTACCCCTTTTGCACAACTCCCCACTTCCCTGCCCTCTGGAAACCATCAGTTTTTTCTCTGTATTTATAGTTCTTACTTTGCTTTTTGTTTGTTTATTCATTTTTTTAGATTCCATTTATGAGTGGAATCATATGGTTTTTGTCTTTCTCAGTCTGATGTATTTCATTAGCATAATACCCTCTAGATCCATCCATGCTGTCTCCAGTGGAACAATCTCATCTTTTTTATGGCTGTGTAATATTCCTCTCTCTCTCTCTCTCTCTCTCTCTCTCTCTCTCTGTGTGTGTGTGTGTGTGTGTGTGTTTATCAGATTTTCCTTATCCATTCATCTACTGATAGACACTTAGGTAGCTTCTATGTCTTGGTTATTGTAAATAATGCTGCAATAAACATAGGGGTGCATATATCTTTTCAAGTTAGTATTTTCATTTGTCTTGGGTAAATACCCAATAGTGGAATTACTGGATCATACAGTATTTCTATTTTTAATTTTTTGAGTAATCTCCATACTGTTTTCCACAGTGACTATACCAATTTGCATTCTCATTAACAGTGCACGAGAGTTCCTTTTTCTCCATATCCTTGCCAACACGTTTCTTGTCTTTTTGATTTTAGTCATGCTAAGAGGTGTGAGGTAATATCCCATTGTGGTTTTGATTTGCATTTTCCTAATGATTAGTGATGTTGAGCATCTTTTCATATATCTCTTGGCCACCTCTATGTCTTCTTTGGAAAAATGGCTATTCAGTTCCTCTGCCTATTGTTTAATTGGATTTTTTGGGGGTTTTTTTGGTGTTCAGTTGTAGAAGTTCTTTATATATTTTAGATATTAACCCCTTATCAGATGTATCATTTGCAAATATATTCTCCCATTCAGTAGGTTGTCTTTTTGTTTTCTTGATGATTTCCTTTGCTGTGCGTAATTATTCTTTTAAATTAATTCTAACACTGAACCAACATGTCATTATTAATATTAAACTGTTTTTCTTTGTGCAGTGGGTTTGATGATGAGTGTGATGTATCTGACATTATAAATCATATTTAAGATATTAATAAGGTAATATTTATGTTTCAACACCAAATCCAGTTTTGAAAATAAAAACAAGAAATCTTACTAGCTTTGATTTTAAACAATTAAAAATAAATCATGTGTAGGTTCTGAGATCTTTTTATGCTGCCCTTCTTAAAGCACTTTGCTATGCAAAGCTTGTTAGTTCTTATTTAGATACTTTGCATTAAGATAATATTTGCTTTGGAAGGTAAGTATTTTGATAACCCTTCATTAGTTATAATTCAGAAAAGAGGTAGGGCTATAAAAAATGATTGTTACTGAAACAAGGAATTTTTCTAAACTTATACTGGAAATGTTTGAACTGTCCTTAAAATGGACACACTCAAGGGGTGCCTGGATGGCTCAGTAGGTTAAGCTTCAGACTCTTGATTTCAGCTCAGGTCAAGACCTCAGAGTTCTGGGATGGAGCCCCTATCGGGCTCTGTGCTCAGCATGGAGTCTGCTTGTCTCTCTCCCTTCCCTGGCTTGTGCATGTGTATTCTCTCTCTCTCTCTCTCTCTCTCTCTCTCTCATAAACAAACCAACAATTAAATAAATAATTTTTAAAAATGGGTACATTTAAGAAAATAAGATAGTGGTAGTAGAAATAATACAATGCTAGATGCTGTTGCTAGCATCAGCCATTATGAGAGCCACAGTTTAAACTGGGTTTCCTCATTTCTGAGATGTCAATATCTGTAAAAGGTACCATCGATTTAACATCAGCTTTCCTGGGGAGGGGGCAGAAGTAGCCCGGCAAATTTCTTTTAAAATCCATAGTATGATGCATCCTCATTTAGGAAATGTTAAAATGTGAAGAAATACTGGTATTAGAATTGAGAAAATGTGGTAATGTATCTGTGTGTTTACAATCTATGCTATTCCATATGAAACCCACAATTTTGCAGCAGACAGCTTTTCATCTAGAATGAACGTCCTTACCTAAAGCTATTATAGCTTTGCCGAGGTTGTTGTAAACGTGTATATAGTAATGAATGGGTACAGTTTGATATCAGTGATTGTACGATCACTTTTCCCTCTGTAGTCAAGTTTGTAAATGCATGAAATGTATTCTGAAATATTTCACTATATAGTTACATCCTATTTCTATGACTGAAGAATGTCCTTTAGGATAGAAGAAGTTTACACATTCAAGAAATAAAAATCATGAGAAGAAATACATCATTATAAAATGAATTACTACTGCCAGGGTTTTTCTCCTCAATAAAAGTTTGTCATGAGTAAAATTTTAGGTGGAAAGTGGAATCTGATTTTTGTGAAATAGGTTATATTTAAGGTTACATTCCTGGTAGTTGACTTAGCATAGCATAGAGTCAACTACTAAGACAAAAAAAATGACATTATTAATAAACATATTTATTAGGGTAAGTAGGCTTACAGGAATAAGAGAAATAGCTTTTTTATATAGGAAACAGGCCTAGATTATCCATATTACTTTTGCCTTGGTTGTATTATTTATATGGTAGTTATATATTTAAATATTTTATAGTAATTCAAGGTTTACACATGAGACACACTAAAACTCGTAACATTCCTTGCTTTAGGTGATTGTTTAAATTGGACTATGCAATCAATTCAATATATATATTGGAATATATACATAAATACACAAATATCTTCTGTGTCAGGACAAAATTGCCACTAAACTATTATTTTGATCCTATGGGCAGATGCAAAACAAGCAGAAGGGAATGAATTCAAATAGTCTTAATTAAGTCTCTTATAGGTTTAATTAGGTATGCATCAGTTTAAAATACATCTGGACCATAAAAGAGGCATAATGAGTATCTGAACTAACAATTTGATGTTGTTGTTGTTGTTGTGTTGTTTTTAAAATTCCTCTGTGGGTGTCTGTACATGTCAGAGTTTGAGTAAAGATGGTAGCTAGCTATTACTTTCAGTGGTTTCTTCTGGTGTGAATCATGGTAATACTGTGTGTGTGTGCGCGCGTAAGTGCATCCACACGTGCACATGCCTGTAAATAGTAGATTTAGAAGTGTAATCAGCAGAGTCTGAGAGGCAAAAACCCAAAGCCCAAGTCTTGTGGGCATTTACTTATAAAAGTAATTTTTCAAAAGCTTTGTTATTTTTAACAAATTTTTATTTAAAATTAAATAACAATTTAATTTTAAAAGAAATCATAAAAATGATAGAAAAATCCATTTATTTTCCATGATTTTAGTAACTTAATTATTTTCTTATTTCCATGTCCCTTCATTCCTTGTTCTATTTACATGTATTCTATATATGTGCTTACTTCTAATGAATACAATTTTGCATTCTATTTTTTAATTTAGTATTTTAAAATGTAGGGCTCGTGTATGATTATCTTTTGTGAAAGTTATATAATAGTCTTCAGAGATGATTTTAAATATCTTTAAACAATTACACTATAAAATATATTTAGAATTATTTCCATTGTATATTGTAACACAGCAATGGGATTTTTAAAAATGATTTTCCTCCTTAAAAACCATTATAAAATTACATATTTCATATTTTAACTCTTTGTATTGATAGCATGTGTAAGCAGGGTATTTTGCATTTGTGAATAAAAACTGAAGTGATGAAATAACAGTTATCAAAAAACAAACAGAAACCACATATCCAAAGCTAAAAAAGAAATAAAATATTATATGATGTAGTATTCAGACACAGGAAGGTGCCACTGTAAGAAGTAGCGGAATGAAGAGGGGTAAACTAAGAATGTATGCTGAGAATTTTTACTCCAGTTTAATTGCACTATATTCACTAGAAAAGTAGTTTTTTTTTTTTTTTATGTTTTAATGCTTGTAGCTACATGTTTCAATTGAGAAACATAGTAGGAGTTTAAACTCTATATTTTGTAAATTTATATTTTGTTTTCAGTTTTGCTTCTTGTTTCCTGTTTAAACATGACCAAGTATTAAAGGTCATATTTGTGTTAATTGAGTTTATATTTGTGTAACACGGCTATTTAATACTGATGTTACAAAATTTGGTTAATTATATTAAATAAAACCTGTCTGTTTTATAGTCAACATTTATCATAATGAAACTTATAATGAATCTGGTATAATGCAGTACTCTGAAACTTTTTAATAATTTATCATTTATTTTTTAATTTCTAGATTTATCTATATATTATTTATCTATATCTATATCTATATCTATTTATAAATATCTATATATTTATTTTTTAATTTCTAGATTTATTTATATAAATATATATGTACATATATGGTTATGGTAATGGCCTAAAATAATTAATAGGAAATTCTTTTTTCAAAATATTGGAAAAACGTGGAATACTTCTTTCCTAATAAATTTTAAAATATGGATTATATTGTTAAACTTTGTAATTTACTCAAGAAAGAGGTTATAGGCCTCTGGAGATCAACAATTTCAAGATTGCTTCAAAGAATTATACCTAAAAAAAGATATCAGAAGCTCTGAAGAACCTGTGTGGTTTTGAGTCTTCCATCACCCCAGCATGGGATTATCTTAACCTCAGCATCCACATCCTGAGAACCTCTGGACTGGAAAAATAAATATTTAAGAATATAGTAAGGAAAAATCTAAAAAAAAAAAAAAAAAAAAAGGAAAAATCTGAAAATGGAAGTAAAGAGACAAATTAGAGAAGAAACAAAACAAAACAAAACAAACAAACAAAACCCAGAAAGCCAGAGAAATTGGCTCTGGCATTTAGAGAGATTTATTTTATATTCAAGATAGCTTTACAAACCAACTGTCTATTCACTGGGGAAGGGGGAGCAAGGAAGAAACACACAGTGTTGAATCCCCAACTTGCATTTTAGTTCCAAAGAGCTTGAATGGTAAAGTGTATGCTATGCTTATATTATTTGTAAACTAGAATGCATACATATGCATAAAATAAATTTAAGTAAATATCTGAAGAAAACTCATTGCTGATTTAGAAATCATAAGCTTAAATTACTATGATGGATTTGACTATTTAAGATGTCAAATTTCAGGGGGCGCCTGGGTGGCTCAGTTGGTTGAGCATCTGCCTTCAGCTCAGGGCATGATCTCAGGGTCCTGGGATCGAGCCACCACATCAGGCTCCCTGTTCAGCGAGGAATCTGTTTCTCTCTCTCCCTCTGCCCCTCCCTCCTGCTCATGCTCTCTCACTCTCTCTCTCAAATAAATAAAGTCTTTAAAAAAATAAAAAATAAAAAAAATAATAAAAATAATAAGTAAATAAAATCTCAAACTTCTGAATGGAAAGAAAGCAGTACATATAATAAATACATTTGAAAGACAAATGGAATTATACATGTGTGTATATACATTCATAATATGTATGCATGCGTTTATGTAACAGAAAATGTGTTAATAGACCTAAATGTACGTATAGCTCGTGCAAAACAATGGAAAAATGTCCAACAAATTAAGAGAGATAGGCAGAGGAATAATAGGGTAAGAAGGCTAAAAAAAACACATCATTTAAAATATTGAACCTCAAAAACATTAAATAAAAAAAATACAGTGACTAGTAATGATTTAAAAGATAAAGTGGTATTTACTATATTCAAGTAGATTAAGAAGGTTGAATTTGTAACACTTTATCCAGATTGGAAATATAGTTGTTATTTGCCATATCAATTCTACTAGTCAGGTTTGAAATGAGTAAAATATTGGATCAGTGTTCAAAGAAGAATATACAAGAGTGTTCATTTCAGTGCTATTTTTTAAAAGATTTTTTTTTATTCATTTAAGAGAGAGAGAGAGAGCACAAGCAGGGGGAGGAACAGAGGGAAAGTGACAGACTCCAGGCCCAGCGGTGAGCCCAACGAGGGGCTCAATCCCAATCCCCTGAGATCATGACCTGAGCTGAAGCCAGATGCTTAACCACCTGAGTCACCAAGGCGCCCCCATTTCATGCTATTTTTAATACTCCTAAATCAGAAACAAATTTAGTGTCATTATGTGAGAAAATATACCTAATAAAAACGATTATGAGGTTAGTAAACTGAATTATGTAGATCAAACTTTATTAAATTGGAATGATGACCATGCTATACTTTATAGTGTAGAAAGACACACCATGAAATAGAATCGTTGTGTTTTTATAAAGTAAGATTATTAATATAATTATCTATGATATGTGAGGGAATATTATCCGGAAAGTTATCAAAGTGTAAGTCAGAATATTGAGGGAGGGGATTCTTTTACTCAAAATATAAATCAAGGTGAGATATTCAAGGGAGAAAGGTCATATTTTATAATGTGATCAGGTCCCAGAGAGGAATATTTGAGCAGAGACAGAAGAGAAGCAAGGGAGTTACACATGAGGATGGGAGTAAGGGAGATTGTGAAAGAGTCCTTGAAAAAGCAAGAAGCCAGTATAAAGGCTTTGTGGCAGAAACATGTTTGTTGTGATTTAGGTACATTCAGAGGACAGATGTGAGTGAGAGGAAAACTTCTAGGATGATAAAGTGAGGTCTACGATGCCATCGTGATGGAGATTGGAAGTCATTAGACAGATTCAGCAGAAGGGTATCATGATCCCACTTGCCCTTGTGGGTCACTGTGTTTTAAGACTGGACTTAACAGACAAGGACAGAAGCAGGTCCTCTTAGCTTTAGGAGGCCACTGTATCAGTCCAGGTAAGAGAGAACGGCAGCTTGCACCAAGTTGATAGTTTCGAAAGTGATGGGAAGTGACAGAATTCTGGAAGTATTTTGAATGTAGGTTCCAAATGGAGTGCTGATTTTTTGGAAGTAGGAGATGCAAGAAAAACAAGAATAAGCCAACTTTGGCTTGAGTGGCTATATTCTTAATTTTATTTAATTTGAATTCATTTAAATTTATATTTAAAAAGCCACCAGTGCCTATTGTTACCATATTGGACAGAGCAGCTCTAGACAGTAATGATGAAAAGGGGACAAGGGACGCCTGGGTGGCTCAGTCGTTGGGCGTCTGCCTTCGGCTCAGGTCATGATCCCAGGGTCCTGGGATCGAGCCCCGCATCGGGCTCCCTGCTCAGCGGGGAGTCTGCTTCTCCCTCTCCCACTCCCCCTGCTTGTGTTCCCTCTCTTGCTGTGTCTCTTTCTGTCAAATAAATAAAATCTTTAGAAAAAGGAAAGAAAAAGGGACAAGAAGTCCAAGACTGTGTTCTTGGGCGCTCCAAGTTCAGACCTTAGACTCAAGGATGGGCAAACTGGGAGAAAGACTGGAAGGAGTAGTGGGTGTGAGGGGCAGGAACTAAGAGAGGGTGTATTTCCACAGGTCCAGTGAAGAAACCCTTTCAGGATGGATTCTGGAGGGGACTGATCTACTGTGTCAAGAGCTGGCTGTAAGTTATGTCAGATAATGCATTTAACAAGGATGGAAAGACTTTGTGATCTTGACTTGTATGGAACAATGCCAGATTTCATTTGGGTGAAGAGGAACCCAGCCTTTTTTTTTTTTTTTGAGGGTGGCTCCTATCCCTTCCTCATCAATTGGATTACAAAGTCTTGAACGTATATTTCTTTGCCTTTCTTTTTTTTTTAATATTTTATTTATTTATTTGACAGAGAGAGACACAGCAAGAGAGGGAACACAAGCAGGGGGAGTGGGAGAGGGAGAAGCAGGGTTCCTGCCGAGCAGGGAGCCCGATGCGGGGCTCGATCCCAGGACCCTGGGACCATGACCTGAGCTGAAGGCAGCCGCTTAACTGACTGAGCCATCCAGGTGCCCCTCTCTGCCTTTCATATTTCTGTGTGAATAATTGTCTGATGCAGCATATGTTTTGTAATTTAAAATATTAGCCATATACATTTTTAATTTTAAATGTCATTCTATTCTTACAAATTTTTCATCATTTTTGAAGTACATGAATTAGTTAAAAGTGATCAAAAACATACTGTTCAAAGAAACAAAATATTTAAATTATAAAATAGAAGAAAATTAAGACTCCTAAGTGCTGGTTAGGAAGATTTGTAGCAGTGGTCCATACTTTAGAAAAGGGTTCATCAAACTCAGAGTCTGATATTAGTGTCATCTGTACAATTAAAAATAATGATCATGATCTCAGTAATGTCGAGTAACTTTTAAAACCAATGATCATTCTCACTAAGGGAATAACTTTCTCTAACTGTACAGGAAGTGTTCTTAGGTTAAAAGTCACAATAATGCCTATGCTTACTCAGACAAAAGAAACTGCACTAATTTTGTATTAGTATGCTTAAGGTGAAAGGTAAAATAGTGAATATGAGTACTGCATTGTGCAATTAAAGTAAATGATTGCGATAAATATCACTTCCCAATTTCACATTTTAGCATGCAAAGGACATTTAATATATAAAATTTTCTGTGGGAAAACTGATAAAAATTTTAAGCATCACTTTATTCTTCTCATGAAGTGCTTTTTAATTGTCTTTTTAAAAAGTTTTATGTGGAGAATATTTTATTAAATGTAAAAGAAATACATAATTTGAGTGAAATATGGTTAACAGATAAATACCTACGTCATTGGGTGAAATAAGTATTTTTGTCTCTTTCTGAAAGTAAACATTTGACAAATTAGGTATAATTGCATAATTAGTAATACAGTTTCCAAAGCTCACTATAGAATGTGAAAAATTTATCACTGCATGAACTGATGCTTGGAAATACTAATTTTCAAACAACTTTTTTGGAGTAATTACTTGAAGTCACCAAACTTTTATGAACTGTGTTACAACATTATCCATCAAACAGAGCTGGCATATTTGGCAGAAAATGAAATACAGATGATGGGAAACTGCATGAAAATTGAAAAATATCCCCCAATTTTCCAAAATCACAATTTACACTTTTTTCTTTCACAATATTAGTGAGTGTACAAACATGTAAAGATCATAGAAGGGTTCACAACCATAAACACACTGCACACACACAAAATAAATTATCTTCCCTCAAGTGATTCTGATTTTCAAGTAAGCACCACTAGCTATAACTTGTGAAACCGCTGAATTATTTTTCTGTAGAAAATAAATTCATCTTCAACCAATTCAACATTTTCACAACTTTATCATTTTGGACCAATGTGCATTTGGCCTTTAGGTCCCATTCTTAGTCTTGTCAGTGCTGTATCTTTACAGGCTCATTCTTGCAAACAAATTCTTTGTGCTAATTTGGATATTAAACTGTAAATTTCGGGGTGCCTGTGTGGCTCATTCAGTTAAGCGTCTGCCTTCGGCTCAGGTCATGATGCCAGGACCCTGAGATCTAACCCTGCATCAGGCTCCCTGCTCAGGGAGGAGTTTGCTTCTCCCTCTTCCTCTGCCCCTCCCCCTGCTTGTGCTCTTTCTCTCTCTCTCTCTCAAATAAATAAAATGTTAAAAAAAAAAAAAGTAAACTGTAAATTTCAAGTATCCCCCCCCCCCACATTTAAAAGGTTTTATCAATTTCTGACCTAAATAAAAAGATTAGATGAAATTTAGGTTTTAAAACTACTCTCTGGTGTCGATCTTTAAAAAAAAAAAAAGGAAAGGAAAAGAAAAATTCACATGAATAAGCCATGATTAACTTTAAAACTTCTGACTGAGGAAGTAACATCCTTCTTAAGAGTATAATTTGTGCATTCTTCCAAATTCTTGACCTGTTCTTTGATTTTTCTCTGAAGAAATAGGCAGATATTTTTATGTTTTCCTTTTTTTCTGTGGCATCTGAAGTTTGTCAGCAAATCTCTACATCACTGATTGACATACTGGGTTTGGTGAGAGCCAAGAGTCTCTTTAGTAATTAAAAAAAATACTGTGAAATTATAAAGTAAACATACACACAAAGAAACTATAGCAAGGAAGAGCTAGCAAGCTTTCCTCATGTAAAATTAGTTGTAATTAATGGTTATGTAAAATATGTTCTGTGTAGATTTTATGTGAGATAGTGATGTGAAAACAATGTGTATAGGATAAAGTCATTTGCATTGTTCAGAATTCAATCTACATCAGCCTACCCACTTTCTTCTCTCATATAGACACAGTATATGCCATTAATTTGGTTTACCTTGAAAGAATAATCTGAAATCTTACAAATATTTTCTGTCCAAAATATGAATCTACCTGATGTGGATGAGTGCAGTGCTAATTAGACTCATTTATTTATTTTAACATGAATGACATCAGATTAGATAGGATCACCTTACTTAGATATGGATTTAAACTGCCCAATGTATAAACATTTTTATGCATTTACATTTTGTTTTATATCTTCCTTAATATTTACTCTTGGAAAATCAGAAATTTTTATAATATATATTATATACAAATATGTATACAATATGTATATTTAATGTTATATATACCATTCCTCATTTTTGTGGAAACCTAAAAAATACAGACTATATTTGAACTATATTTATTTTCTGGAAATCATATAAATATCTTATTTTTATTTCCCATGTATATTCTAAAATGACAATTCAGAAATTCAGCATTAACACATTGATATTCATATCCTTATTATTTAATTTAATGTGAATATGATACTTCATAGGATACAAGTCTTTTCAAGTTTTATTCAGTATTTTTTCTTATTAGTTTAAAAATCATATATCTATACACTATATTTTTAAAAATTGAAGCATTGGCCATCATGTGTTATATATTATGACATTTCCTACTAAGTTGGTTAAAAACCATTTCATTTTCTGTCATAAACAGTTCAGTCACAAAATAATGTAATTTAATGCAAAGAATGTGAGATTAACATTATCCGGAAACTGACTTGACTCTTTATTAGCCAGGTACATGACTTTGAGAAAATCACTTCGTGCTCCTTTAGCCTCATTTCCCTAATATGCAACATGAAGTTAACAATGATACTTCTTATTTTATATATGAATGAAAAATTGATATATGTTGTTGACTTGGCATATCATGACTAATTAATAGATGTTAGTTACTATTACTTTGTTATTATTGTTACTAATTGTGCAAAATCTATTTTAGCCAAACATTTAGTGGCTCATGTTTTGCATTTCAGTGGGTGAAACTGGGGCAGACACTTTTCAAGATAGCAATGACTTCCCCTGAGGAGTCAGTAGGATACTGAGGGAAAATGGACAATAGGATGCTGCATATTGAATCCCAAATTAGAAGTCAGAATGCAGTGTTCATTTCTGACCATTATTTGTGGTTTTAGTGGTGGCTTGGTTCCCAGACATGCTTACCAAAATATAATGAAGCCAAAATGTAGATGCTTTAGTTGAATATTCTGGGAATTTAAATACCATTGAGAACATTGTTACAAGCAGATGATATACTATGCCCAAATATCAGGCAGACAGCTTGCAAATATGTCCTGGAAATCTGATCCCTTTCTTCCATGTGAATTTACTGTATTATAGTAAAGAGGCTTTTAATTTTAAAATTCTGTGAAAATTACTTATTTGTTTCTACACATTACAGATTTCTTAATAAAGTATGGATACTAACTTCAGAAAACTTAACACAGAAAAATACTACTGGGCCACATTAAGACACTTATCCATATGGCTCGACAAATAAATGTTGAAATTAAATAACAACTAACAAGTAACACTAAATGTTGGCTAATCAAGTCAAGTCATTTTTAAATAATTTGTTTTGAATTAATGAAATGAGGAAGGATTGGCAATGTATGCTTAGTGGCAAAAAGCATCTCATCTCGTACATAACCCTCTCAACAATTACTTGTACAAAAAGCCTAGGTCGAGTAATAGTTACAGAAAGCATCAAAGGACACATCAGAGAGTATTTGGTTTATAATGTGATTCTGAGCCTATGGTGCTTTTATTTTTGTTTTTGTTTGGCTTGTTTATTTTTGGTCACAGAAGGCAAATCTAAATATGGCATAAGGGGGAAGCTTACATACTGGCAAGAGCCTTACTCTTTCTCAGCACTTGGGATTTTAAGAGCCATTTTGGTTGAGGGTGGCACAGGAATCCGGGAGCCACTTGGGTTCTACCACCAGCCATTCATGTGGAGCAGCAAGATGTCGCCCGAGAACAGAAGAGGATGCTGAGGGGGAGACCCCTTGCGAAGAGCAAAATAGACCTGACTTCCATTGATTGCTTTCCATAAACTAAAAGACAGGGCTACAGCACAAGTCATGAGTGAGAATGTGAGGTACAAGGAAAAGGACACGGATGTTGAATGGAAGAATCCCTATCTTCCTCCACCTTTTCTATGCTTGATTCCAAGTTTATGATTTTGCATTCTCTAGCAGGTAACCAGGTAGAATATAAGGTGGTTGTCTTAAGGAGAAAAGCGATCTTCCATGCTGGAAAAAAAAAAAAAAAATTGAGTACAGTGATTTTACATGAAGTTCCTCTGGTGGGCCTTGGGAGTAAATATTTCCATCAGCATACCACTCAAGGCTTACAGACAATTGACAACCATTTTGAAGTAGGATCAAAATATTGTTTCAAAATTTTTCAGGACTTAATTGCAATTTTGTAAAATTTGGGGTAATGGTATCCTTTTTCTTTCTTTTTTTTTTTTAAGATTTTATTTATTTTAGAGAGAGAGCACGAGAGCAGGATCAAGAGTTGGGGGAGGGGCAGAGGGAGAGGCCGACTCCCAGCTGAGCAGGGAGCCTGACGCAGGGCTCAATCCCAGGACCCTGGGATCATGACGTGAGCTGAAGGCAGACCCTTAACTAACTGAGCCACCCAGATGCCCCCAGAAGCTTGACATTTTAAATAGTTAAATCCATCATAGTAATTCAAGTATAATTTCTGAACTTTCTCAGCGTTTCTGATAGCACTGTCATTGGTCTCTAATAGTCTTGAAAAGGAATGCTTAAGTGGATTCAATTTTAATATCAGTAAATTTAGCCGCCTGGAACTTGTAAAATTTCCAGCTAACCTAGAATGCCAAACTTAATGGAAACCAACACAATGAATGTACCATATTCTGACTTTGGGAGGTGGGGGTGAAAGTGCTACAGCATTTGTACCTAAAATTGTTTTTATTTGTTTAATAACTAAAGCAACTGTATCTTGAAACTGTGTCGCTTTTATAACTAGATATTAAGTTTATTCCCATTAAAACAACTTAAAAGAAGTCAGTAACCTTTTTTTTTTTTTAAAGATTTTTTTATTTATTTGCGAGAGAGAGAATGAGAGACAGAGAGCATGAGAGGGAGGAGGGTCAGAGGGAGAAGCAGACTCCCTGCTGAGCAGGGAGCCCGATGTGGGACTCGATCCCGGGACTCCAGGATCATGACCTGAGCCGAAGGCAGTCACTTAACCAACTGAGCCACCCAGGCGCCCAAGAAGTCAGTAACCTTAAAGAGTCTTTCCATTGGAAGTCCTTTCCATTAAAGTCTCTTGGTTTGATTTTCACTGATAGCTAAGCTATGGGCAGTCTTCCTCCCACAAAGGTCTGTTCCTCTCCCTTTGCAAACTGCAGACCACTGAATCTGAAGATACCCTTACACATTTTGTTTCTTTCTCCAGACCTCATTGTAAAAATCATGATTATTTTACAACTTTTTTTTAACAAATCTCTTACTCAGTCTCATTCAGTGTTCAAATATATATTCTTTTTGTTATACGTAACATGAATATTCATAACTTAATTGGATATAGAATAAAATTGACTTCCCTATGACTGCTTCAACACTAAGAGTTAGTTTAACTCAGCAACACTAAGAGTTAGATTGGTTGTATGAAAATCACTTAACTCGTAGGAAAAAAAAGAATATATTTTCTACCTTTCTTAGTATCCTAAACATACTTACCTTGAATAGAAATATATGCGGTTGAGATCGCTTGGAGTGTGTAGAGATTCATTTCCCATCTTACTGGGGAAGGAAAAGGAGTAATATTTGGCATTGCTCAATGAACATTTCATACAATTTTGGCTGGCCTCATGATTTTTGCATCATATATAAATCACATTTCTAAAATTCTTCATAGTTATTCAGTATTCAGAAACTGTGTTTGGGAAAATATTCTAGCATTTTCTTATTGTTTTACAAATTACATAGAAATTATACCATTGTATTTAATAGTGAGACATTTAATTTTTTTTTTTCAGACTTGAATGCAGCGATCATGTAAATTAGAGAAAGGAGATAAAAATAACCTCTGAATATTCTTCTCATGTGGTATTTATTCTGGATGAAGCATTAAGAGCTCTCACAGAGGTGTATCACTGTAAGTATTTTCTAATGAAATTAGAATGCATATTTTGTGTGTGTTTCGATAATGTCATGTGTGATACACTTGAACAGAATTTACGAATAAAGTATGTAGCATAGGAGCGGTGATAGGCAAAATACTACACTCTCCCAAAACACTGCCTGATAAGAGAATAGTTACTTGGAAAGAAAAAAAAAATATATCCTGGATCTGAAAGCTCTTCATTTCTATAAATAAATATTTGGGTTAAACAGATGTAAAGTGAGGGACAATATGACAATTGTTTACTATGTCATGATGATCTTTGCCAGAATATATTTAGTAGTGTGACAGTTTTCTGATGGGAAAGTAAAATAATTATAAATCCAGGCTGGGAAGAATGATAGTCTTCCCATGAACAATCAATAGATTTTGAGTTATAAGATTAGAAAAATAGCAAATGAGAAACTTTTATAAGGAGGATGCATAAATGTTGGTGACATTTTTAAATCTATCAAACTATCGGTGATAATAGCCATGAGTTCCATTTTTTGAATGCTTAATCTGGACCTTATTAAGTTATCAAGTGCCCTTTACTCACTGCCTCTGCAGTGTAATCATACAGAACTATTATGTTCATAAAGAATAAAGACAAACACCATCTTGCAAAAACCTTGTCAACTGACCTGAGGGCTTGGTTTGGTCATATAAATGAAGAAATATATTTTCTACATAATATTCCATGGCTTTCTACTGTAATTCACCAGCAAGTGCTATTTTGATTGGTAAAGAGGATGGAATGATAGCCATTGTGCTGGTGGACTAAAGGTGGCTGGCTTTTGCTCTTGGGTTGCAATGTCTTTGATAGTCCCATGAATTACATAGAAAAACATAATGTCTGGGGAAGATTGTATTCAATAATAGAACCTCCAGACAACTACGGTTTCTTTAGGTTTTAAGATCACATGTAGATATCTCTACTGATACTCAGAGCTCACTAGTAGGGTCTTCCCATTGGGCAGGTCCATGCACTGCAGATGGCTACACATTTTAAATGTCCTCCCAGTATCTACTCAGATATGTCTTATGTTTTGACTTGTGTGATTAACCCAAAAAATAACTCAGATAATGAAAGATCTTTTTAAATATTCTATGACAGCATTTTTTTTTTTTTCTAAAACTGAGTCCATAGTTTGGGAAAGTTCTTGTGAATGAAACCATTTATATTTCACTTGATTATTCATAATTCCAGAGGTATGTCACATAACGTAGTGATAGCTTAGATTTTTCACATCAAAATCTGAAAATTTTTTTCATAGTAACAGTTTACCTCATTCCAAGACTTCAGGTAATGGATCTACTTCTTATTTTAAATGGGTAAGTAAAAGCTTTAGAATCAGTCTTAAGACTTGTTTCCTTTAGCTGAGTCTAATAATTTTTAATCCTCTCATTGTCTCATAAAAATATGTATTCACAATATGACTGAATAATGAAATTGATTTAAAGCCAAATACCCCTTGAGACAAAATCAAACTTATTAAATATGTTACTTGTTCTACTAAAGAAGGAATTCAATGACATTCAATTTTTATGTCTTCTGTAATATATAATTTTTCTAGGTTAGAGTCAGAGAAAAATTTTCATGAAAGTAAATATTCCTGTAAAATATAGAGACAACTTGGAAGCAAATTATTTTTAATTAATGTTGGTGACTTGCAACTGAGAGAAATCTGTGAGTTACTTTAAAGCTATTAATCTTCTTCCAAGATCTCCTAGGCCATCTATCAGAACCATGTTGTCAAATACAGATTTGCAGAAATAATATTCAGTGTCACTTAAGATTAAGTGATACTCGAAACCATACAGTTTAACGCACTTAAATTGTTTAACACAATGTTCAATCTATAAAATTCCCTTTGATCTAATCATTTTATTATATTTTGCATCGATGTCCACGTGTGTTTTTTAATAACCATGATTACATGATTAGAAGGATGAATAGATAGAAGTTTGTTTCTACCAAGAAGGCAGCCTGGTATAAGAAATTCTTTTTATTAAGCAAAACGTATCAAGCCCTCTAGTGGTATTAATATATAAAATATTTCATTGTGATGTTTACTTAATAAGAGCAGTTGTTTTTGTTTGTTTGTTCTTGAAGTATAGGTATTTAACATTCTATTGACATTAGACTTTTGCAAATTCCTGTTTGCTCTGTTTGGCAGATAATTTGTACTGCACTTGAGGTGGTTTTTCTAACTTTACCTTGGGATAAAATTTTTAAATGCATAGACTTAAGACTGAAGTAATAAATAGCCCAGTAGGTGATAAATCACATTATTTTTGAATCAGTTGCTTTTGTCGTTAAGTCTAATATTAAAAGATATTTATAGTTTTCTATCTGCATGATGATAGCCTAATGATAATAATAATAATAAGAGTTTTTAAGGGAAAAACTACATCATGTAGGAACTTAGAAAAGATCTTCATTTAAATAAACAACACAATGAAGAGTATACCATGACTCACTCTTTGTAATTCTTACTGAGATCTTTCATTCTTTCATACTATTTAAAGTCTAAAGGAAATAGTCTTATTCATACTTAGGGATTTTTCCATCGAGCTTTTTTTTTTTTTTTTTTTTTTTTTAAATTTTGGCTCTTATTATCAAAGGCCTGCACTTGGGGGCTTTCACTGGCAGATCTACAAAGCATGTTTCAGTTATTAAGGAACAGGTTTTAACTTCATGCCAGCAGGATTTGTATTTCTTTCTTAAAAAAGAAAAAAAAGTATTAATGCCTGATACATAGCCAGAGGAAACAGAGGATACCAAGCAGTGGAAGTGGAAAAATAATATGGAAAAGGCTGAGATGCAAAGATGAGTCTCAGAGACATTCTGTTCTCAAAGATGAATTCCTTGATGTCCTGTCTTTTATTTCAACTTTGTTTTAGACTCCTAAATCAGACCCAGAGTGGAACCACTAAATACACTGTGGTAGAAAGTGCTGTGCTAGGTTTTTGAAGGTCTCCCTCATTTCTCAGAATCATACGATATTCTTTACGGTGAGGTGATAGTCCTCAGAGTCCTGCCTTATTTGTCCCACGGGCACTGAGTGGCTGATGACCATTCTTTTGGAAATGTGTATATTGTCCCTTCTCCTCACCAAGGGATTCACACACATGAAGGTGCACCCATCCGGGTCTCTTTTTCTCCCTGTTTGTGCCCCCTTGTTCTTGGAAGTGTCCAAATAAAACTGATTTAAAACAGGATACTAAATCCTGTCGGCCAATATATCTACTCTTTCTGTCTAAATCTAGACAATCTTAAATCTATGGTGATAGATATATTCTTAAATCTTTAGCCTTCACTGTGAAATAAGTTCATCTGGGAACCTGAAGAGGCTGATGTTTCAGACTTGAGTGACCCAAGCACATACATTTACACTTCTGCTTTCAGATTATTCTAATTTTTTTCTCCAACCACTTGGGTTTGGAGTATTGCCATGATGGGTGATTTAGGGACATCACAGACACCGACTCAAAAAAGGGAACACAAAAAAACAGAATATTCTGGAAGTTGGTATATTTCCAGAGTCAACCCTATATAATACACAGCACTATGGAAGTTTGATTTTTAAACTAGGAGTCAGTATAGCCTTGTCACTACCCTGAACTATGCCCTCAGGTCAAATAGAATTCCCGGTCCATAATATATCCATGAACAAATTATATTATGAAATCTCTAAGATGTCTTGTAATCTGAGAGTGTCCTGTTTGTAAATCATGGAAGCACTTAAAGATACCTTCCTATGAGGTGAGGGGTAGCAAAAAAAGAATTGTATTTCAGGATATTTTCCTTTTGCAATCTCCCACCATCCTCAGTCTCTTCCTTAGTTGTCAGGAGTTGAGCTGAACTGCAGTTAGCTCAGCTGCCAGGTGTCTGACTTGTCAATTAAGACAGTAAGCCAAAATGAAAGTAACAGTCAAACCTTTAACCACTTGCTGGGATAATATAAGCAGGAAGCTAATTTGGAGAAAGCCCTGACTCCTCCCTAATTCATTTCCCTTCATGGAACACACTTGTTGGGAGTCAGGTGGATCAGCACAGATATGGGGCTCATTTATCCCGATTACAGCGCTGAACGAAAAGCTCTGTGGGTTTTGTGGACCGGGGTGCTGGGGAGGTAAAGAAGGTAGAGCTAGGAGCGGGAGGTACTGAGTCAGAGTGGAGCGATGTGTGTTCAAGGTTCCCCCATAAGGAGGTCACAGCAGAGCCACCTGCGGAAGGCCTTTGCCAAAGACCCCAGGTAAAGAGGTTTCTGGCTGAAGGCATATGGTCTAGGAATGTGGATGTGTGTACAAGCAAGGCTGGCCTGGGGAGGGGAGGGGTCGTGTCCTGAAACTCCCTAGAGAGATTGCAGTGTACCAGGTGTGCATCCAGTCAAGTGGGAAGGTGGAGCTCTCCCCTTTGAGGCCCACCAGGAAATGCCCACATAATCGCCTATGGTCAGGCCCAAAAAATCACATGCAGGCTCTGATCTGGAGTGAAATTCCTCATTGGTTATCATCTTAATTGCTTAATTCACCTTGAGATTAAATTAGGGAGCAAAAGCCAATAAAATTGGTCTTTTATTTAGAACACTGTGTCACATCGCCTTATTCAATTTCAATGTATAGAAGCTCTTACTCTGGGCTTGGTGTGAAGTGCTAGTTATACTAAGTCCCCACCTTCAAGGAGCTTGGTGTCTACTGGGAAGTCCAGAGGGGAATATTTATTATATAATACACAGCACTATGGAAGTTTATATTGTAGAGTTGCTTAATATATGCTAGGCTTGCTCCAAATGCTCTGCTTTATCCTCACAACTACTCTATTACTTATGTACTATGGTTGTCTTCCATTATGTGGGTGTGAGGCAGCCATTAAGGTTAAGGGAGGTTAAGTAACCTGTCTGCTGGTGAGTGGTAAAGCTGAGTCTAGAGGCCACACATATAACCACTGCGTTTTACTTCCATTTAAATATATCTAGAGGCTCGAGACATGCATAGCATGTTAGGAGGGAACAGAAAAGAGGCACTAGGTTTCCATGGGAAGTAGCCAATATTACCTAAATTGAGTGGACTTGGGAGGTGTGGTGGAGCGAGGCGGGGCTGGATTTAAAGCAGGAGGAAGGACATGATGAGTGGTGTGAACTACAGCAGTTTGGTGTCTCAGAAAATAAATTAAACAGTGAGCAATACAACAGAGGCTGAGAATGTAGTGAAGGGATGGATAGAGACAAGATGTATTTATGGAAGTGGCAAGATCACAAGGACTTGACTCATTGTTTTATATTGGGTGTTTGTGAGCTAGAGCTAGGGAGAGGAGAAACAAGAAAGTGGCCTATATGTTTTTCCATTTTGGTTGGATGCTGCTGCCTCATCCTGCGGTAATGACATAGGAGGAGGTTTATGAAAACGATATGTCTTGCCTTGGGGATCTTGAGCATGTGCCTATTGAACTCTCAGGTAAAGGTAGTTTGCAGACAGTTAAAAATGTGAGTCAAGGGTGTTATTTGCAACTGATGAATTGTTGAACAGTACATCGGAGACTAATGATGTACTATATGTTGGTTAATTGAATTTAAATAAAATGTGAATCAATGATTGGCAGAGAAATGGAACCCCAGGGAGCATGATACCTAATGAGAAGGTAGAGAAAAGGGAGCCCCAAAATGAGGCATCCGAGGAAAGGTCAGAAGGGGCGGCACAGAGGAGACAGTGAATTCACTGTGGCGTGAGCTCTAAAGAGAAATCAGTGATGATGAAGAGCTCACTGCAAATGAGAGATCAATGATCAAAGCTGACCTGATCCTTGAAACTGATAGGCTCCAGGTTTCTGCCATTTGGCAAGGATAGGATTAGCGGGGCAGGCAGGTGGCAATGGATTGAAGAGTGATTAGGACAGAAGCGGTTTAGGTGAGAAGCGAAGGAGATGATGGAATTAAGTAGGCTTTCTTGGCTTTCTTACTGTTTATTAACTTGTCGGTTAGTTGGATTTTTTTGTTTGTTTGTTTTTTTGTTAACGGGCGTGATATGAAGCTTAGATACTGGGAAAGACAGAAAGCCCGATTCCCACAAGGATCTAAGGTTGAGACCCAGGGCCATGTTGACCGCAAGGCCAGTTGCATCACTAGATCTGTTTGGCAATGTCATGTAAGCTCTCAGTGCTTCAGCTTTCTCATCTTTAGAATGTGGATAAAAATGATGCCCATCTAAAAAGGTTATTGTGAAGACGACATGTTATGATACACGTACTAGTGGTTGACAGAGAGACCTCATTATCGTGTTTGCTGTTGTTTTTATTTAGGGTAAACTAGTTGATCTCATTGATGAAGAGGCCCATAAATGAGCACATCATCCCAGACTAGAATAAAGGGGAAATGATTGATATTTCTTTAGGCGATTTTATAAATATGAAACTCAGGGAGATTAATATTTCAGTGCCTTTAGCAGTTAGCCCTTTTCTTAAAGCTAAAACTAAGAGTAAAAATCAGGACCTGTTTTGGCCTAAAAGTATAAATGCCTGGTCAATTCAAAGATGTTTGGCGTTAAGACCCATTTTATCCCGAAACTATAAGCATCTGTTTGGGGATATTTTTATATATACATTGTATGATAACATTTTGCTTTTCGTAGGTGAGGTGAGAATCTTATATTACTCAAATTTAGCACAGGACTTGTATTCTTTCTTTACCACAGGCCAATAATTACTATGGCCTTTTAAGGAATCCCTCCTAAAACAGCTCCTACATACAAAGAGTAGGAAAACCTCCCCCCCGCCCCCCGCCCCGTAGTTACTAAAAGGAGTTAAAAACTCTTTCTGTGAATAGTGCTAAATCGGTTTAAATATATTTTAGAATGATTCTATTTAAGAATATCCAAGTAAATGGAATCCCATTACATTTTACCCCCCCTCAACTTTGGTCATTATGTTTTCTCTGTGGGTGAGTCACATATTTAGATACAACCAAAAGTAATTTATCATGAGCCGAAAGGGAGTAATCAAGCTAGGGAATAAAAAGGTAATGTTAAAATAATGGAGCCAATTTTCTTGTATATATTTATAAAAGGACATTTTCTTACGGAGTATGTGTGTCTGCATACACCATATGTCTTTTATTAGGATTTCTATATGCAATCCTGCCCCTTGTTCTACATTAGAACAGTCCTGTGCTGACCTCCATTTAACCTGAATCACTCTCTTCCTGATGATTCTGGGTTAATTTAGCCTGGTTTTCTGTTTTTGTTTTTTTTTTTACTGAAAGCTACCAGTAATCTCAGATGTGTTGAATGCAAGCTAAACCTAAGAGAGGCTGATATCAAACTAAAGATGCAAGTTCCTAAATTTTATTCTATTTCTGTATACCTTACTCATGCTGATTTATGAGCTCTTCTGTGATTCGAGATCTGTTTTTATTCTTAATTGTATGTAGTGTTCATTCTAATATGATTTGCACTACACTCAAAGGCTTTCTTTTGCAAAAACTGGCAGCACATGAACAATTTATACTTCTTTGGAACTCTTGCCTGTTTGAGACACAACCAGTTCCTTTTGGGAAATGATATTTAATTAATAAACAGGACACTTTCCATCACTTTCAGGGGCATAGCTTTTAAGAGAATAAGGTGATACCTTTTTGGGCCTGGCATCTCGAGAGGGGGCTGCAATTAAGCAATCATTGAAAGAAACAGCTACTTCACCTTTTCCCAAGCTTCTGTTCCCATTTCAGATTTCCTTTTGGGTTTTTTTCCTTCTTTCTTTACTACTTCTTTGTTGTCTGACAGGGCTGTCTCTGGTATCAAGGTTCTTAACATTTACTTACAGAAGGGAAAATGAATAGTTGGGTGATAATCTTCACTACAACTAAAGAAGCCTTATCAGACTTAGAGTGATATTGGAAGTGGTTGTCCAATACACATCTTTCTTGGGGGAAAAAAAAAAAAAAGATCAATTTTAATTTACTACTTTTTAGTGTCAGCTTTACTCTGCAGCTTTAAATATGCACATAAAACACAGGGGCACTAAAAACATGGGAAGTCAACTTCTGATCATTTCTTTTGTCAAAGAAGCATGATCTTAACTCATGAGTCACTGTTAAATATAAGTGTAATGTGGAGGAAAAAGGAAAATACATTATGAGGGTTTTTTTTTTGCCAATTTGTATAATTTTTCAGTTAAGCAGTCATAAATCAAGGAATATTGTATTTTTTTTTTTAATCTTTTTTTTTTTTTTTTTTTTTAAGATTTTATTTATTTATTCATGAGAGACAGAGAGAGAGACAGAGGCAGAGGGAGAAGCAGGCTCCCCGCGGAGCAGGGAGCCCGATGCGGGACTCGATCCCAGGACCCTGGGATCATGACCTGAGCCGAAGGCAGACGCTTAACCGACTGAGCCACCCAGGCGTCCCAGGAATATTGTATTTTTTGAGGCTCATTAAAGAGACATTATACATCAGAATAGTGAAGTCGTCAGCATAATGAAATGATGAATGCCTGTGACTATCTGTATGTAAATGGTGTGAGACAGATTCGGGGTGTTACAAAGGAGAATAGCAATCTCCCTGACAGTCCCCCTAGGTGCAGTTGCTGGATGCTTTTGACAGATGTGAAATGCAAAGCTCTTCAATGGCAAGCACTTATCAGCACTCAGTGGAAACTAGCAATATAAAATAAGACAAATAGCAGATAATATCATTTTATTTTATTTTATTATTTTTTTTTTTATTTAAAGATTTTTATTTATTTGACAGAGAGAGCACAAGCAGAGGGAGAGAGAGGGAGAAGCAGGCTCCCTGCTGAGCAAGGAGCCCGATGTGGGACTCGATCCCAGGACCCTGGGATGATGACCTGGGCCGAAGGCAGCCGCTTAACCAACTGAGCCACCCAGGCGTCCCAGATAATATCATTTTAAACAATTTGCTCAGTAAGGTGTGTTATCGCATTTTAAAAACCTTCTTTATTGACAAAGGCGATGTTCTAAACTCAAGAAAACATGTTAGAAAAGAAAATGGTTATTTTGAGAAGAGTATGTAAAAAAATGTATACGTATTTTGTAATCCTGTCCCCTTTCCTTGACTTCTGTAGGGGCTCTGCTGTGAAGTAACTAATATGTCAAGCTTACTTACTTTGGGTTTATTTATTCTGTCAAGGAAACATATCCGTCTTACCTCTACACACATGCTTTACATCGTGAGATTTGTAATAGGCATGCCATTTTGTCGGTCGGCCCATCTGGTAGTTGAGTTCTCTTTTCATGTCCGTATTTGTTGAAGTCATGTCTTTTTTGATGGAGAATGAACCATCTGTTGATGACTCAGGGTCTTCTGTCCTACATTTCAGATGCTTGATTTCACTTACCAAAGAGGGGCAGGCAATAGATCTGGTAATTTTCTGGAGGTTCTCCTTTATCCTTGCATTTCACAGCACCTGATCCAGGTGCCGGCTACATGAATGAATATCCTATGAAGGAGGAAGAGAGGGAGAGGGGGAAGACAAGAGGAAAGGGAGAATGAAGGGAGAAAGAGGAAATTTTTAGTCCACCATGGGTCACTGATGAAGTCTGTGGCATTGGCTAAGTCCTTTAAGCTCTCTCTGCATGATTCCCATTTTCTTTTCTTTTATTCAGTTTTATTTATTTATAGTTAACTAATAAAATTGCGAGATATTTAAAGTAGACAACGTGATGATTTGATATACATATACATGCATACCCGTGTGAAAGGATGGGCAGAGAAAGCACTTTGGATTGTGTGACCGAATATATGTAGACAGTGATATTAATAAAAATATTCATATTCTGTGTGCTTTGGGGATAGGAGTTTATTATTTTTAATAGAATATACTTGTACCTGTGCTGTAGTATTTTAGCACTTTATTTGTTCACTAACTGTGAATGTCTAGCAAGAAAAATGGTATAATTTCCCCATAACCACCAGTCAATGTGATGATACCTTTTCTTTATCCTGACATATACGTAATGGGGCTTAAAATGGCTTGACTGAGATACATTCTTTAAAAAAATTCCCTATTTTACCTTCTTTTTGCCTTAGGAATACAGCAAATTATAGGCATCTGAATTTTTTATTAATAATTAAATGTTTATATTTTGTGCTGATGTGGAAAATCCATGAGCACACAGTAGTCCAAATTTTCAGTAGTCTCCATATTAAGAAGAATAATTTTTTAATTGCAAATGGCACTTTGAATACACTAGTGCATGTAATAAGAAGTCTTGTTTCAATTCCTTGTATATATGTTTTGGAAATTTTCTGTTAAAAAAAGATTTGAGAATGTCCAGGCACAACTAATAAGTCCAAAATCATGCATATGATTATATGACTAAACTAAAACTAAAATTTTTAAAAAAAATATACTGTATTATTTTACTTCGCTTTTGCATATCCGTCTCCTACCAGACATCATGGTCATTTTACAAGTATACTCACCAAAAGAAATACCTTACAATTTATATAATAATCTTCAACTTAGTTCATGCAGAAACAGACACAATCTGAGAGCATCTATTATATATAATAACAGTTTTATAATAGGATTCACTTTTACATATAACCAATCAATATACTTTTGGAATTTTTGTGGATTCCTATTCTATAATTGATTGTCTGTTTTCTTTGATGGGAAGAAAGAACCAATTGAAAGTTGTGGCAAGGACACCATTATAGATGTTGAAAAGAAGCATGGAAAGAACAGCTGTGAATATTTGATTTCAAGCTAACTCACTTTTATTTTTTCTCTAAAGGAAGGGAAGCCAGCGTTCTTACCATGAAAATTATTATTTTTTAACAATTTATTTTATCTCTAGATTGTTTTAAAGGATCAACACTAAATTGTTGGAAAGTATCACATTGATCAGTCTTACTACTTTATAGCCAGTCCTTGTAAACTTACTGCCGCCAGTAGGGAATGAAATCTAGTAAATTCTGTTTACATTTGGCTTACATTTACATTTAATGTCTAAGATTAAAAAATGATAAATGCAGCCAACTGACCAAATGGATATATACATATATCACGTTTTTGTGCTTCTCAATATAAGTTCTCACTGGCTGTTATTATAATTAAATGTATGTATTTTTCTAATTATGTTTTTACAATTTTTATATTAAAAAAATCACTTTTAAATCCATACTTCATCTGACTGATGACATGATTTGAATCCTTGTGTCTTAATTCTAAATTCGTTGCTCTATCTACCCTATCATCGTGCTTCTTGATAAATGTCTGAACTTTACATCCAACACTATACATACTGCAAGTTACAGTATATGGAAGGGGACTTATTTAATTGGAGTTTTGTCACTTACGTCGCATTTACTCATTTTCTCTTTCAAAGTTAGTTCAGAGACAGATGAATGCTCAAAGAGATTGACTGAGTTCAGGGTAACATTTCCACCATTCCGTTGCACAGAGTAATGACTCCAGAAAATACTTCTCAAAGCCAAAATACATCCTATCACATAATTCCTCTTCCTTCAATTACATATCATTTGTAAACATTGCCAAGTTATCATTTATTGCCAACTGAAATAAATGACTTAAGCATTTTAAAAATTATAAATATTCAGCTTTCTTTCAAACTGTATGCACATGCACACACATATACACACATAAATTATATGAGCGATATATGCATGTATATATATGTGTATACATTTTTATTAAACTTCAGTTTTTATGAATCAGAATGTAGCCATTGTGGTCAGACTAAGGGATACCGAACTAGGAAGCACCAGAAAACATTTGTAAATAGCACGAGGATTATCTGGAGAGCCAGGAGCTTTAGGAGTCCTTATGAGTATGAATACCAGGAATTGATTGCTTTGGGGCATTTGGAGTTGGAATGTTTCAAATGGTAATGGCCTTAGAAATTAACCAGTTTTAGGATGGCAGTAGTTGAAAAATGGCATACTGCCTTAAACTGATTGGAACTCACTGCCTGAACCACTGTGTAAGAATAAGAACATATGAAACATGTCATAATCAATAAGCCCTTTCTACCACAGGTGAGGAATGGAGGTTGGCAGCATCCTTGCTGAGGCTCAGAGAGTTTAAGTCATGTGCCCAAAGTTGCACAGATAGTTAACTCTGAATCCATGGCTATAAACAGGGCATCTGACTCATAATCCACTGCCATTCGCTCTGCTCTATTGATAGAGTAGAAACATACCCAGTAGGTTTCCTCAGAGTCAACCCAGAGACATTCAGGAGACTTAATTGAGAACATGAAGGACAGCCACGCGGGGTATGGCAGCTGCTTTTCATTGATGCCCTTGTGTGTTCAACTTACTGAGACATAACTGACTGTTATTCTGAAGCACTGTAACTAGGCACCGCCTTTTATTAATTACATTTCCCGTATTTTATGCTTTGTCTTTTCTTAGAATTTCCAAGCAGATGGTGCCTATTCTATAAACTCAATAAATAGCATTCTGTGAATTAAATATACTAAAATATGTTCAAGGAAAATCTCTCACATGGAACATAAAAACTGGATTAAAATGCAAACATTTTCATTCCAGTGTGGAGTATTTATCTAATAAAAATTATGACATTAAATCTAAAAATTAACTTCACAGAGACTAAAACAGTTTGGCAAAATTCAGACCATCCCCAATGCTGCTTTTACTCCATCCCTCCCCACCTTTTTATAAAATCGTATCTAGCTGATTAATATAACAGAGCACTTCAGCTTTGGTGAAATACACTTATTCAATTTCACTGAAGATTATAGGTTTCAAATAATAAAATTGGATTTTATTGAGGATTGAAGTGTGTAAATAGAACATTTGATTGAATTTAATAAAATGGTATCCTGCTGATGGAGGCAAGTCATTTCCTCTAGTTTTAACTTGATTACAAAGACAAGAAGTTTTATGAGCAATTTTGAATGGAAAATTTCTTTCTGTCTAGAGGAAAAAAAACTATACTGAGACTAAGAAAAGTAAGTAGTACCATTTAATATTTTAAATAAGATAGTTGTGAATATATGGTTACTTTGGAAATACAATAGAACTATTTTCTAATCTGGTTTTGTGGCTGTTTACTTAGTCACAAGAAAGCTGCAGAGAGGTAAGCCCAGTAGACAAGTTTGTTTCTCTCTAGCTTTGAATAGTTTTATCTTGGTGATAAAGATTCTTTATTTGATATGTGCAGTTCTATATTTAATCAAAGTATAGTGAGATCAGAGCATCATTCCTCTTATCACAGAATGAATCACCACATAGTAACTGTTATTTAAATGTTTGGTTTTCTTCAGCCATTTCTGAGGTTTCTTAAAAAGAAACACAAGCAAAAATTTTTTTGCTACTTCTGACAAAATATATATATATGTATATTTCAGTATAATAAAATAAAATGTTATTTTGCCAAAATCTAGTCTTTTCTTAATTAATGTCAATATTTTAATTATTTTATTAGCTAAAGAGCCAACTGCAAATAGTTTTTTTTCTTTTTTAACCATTGGATCACAGCAGAACTCTTAAAAGTCTATTAAGATCTTTTCAAATAGAATATTTGGAAGCTATAAGACAGGCTAGATTTGCAATCGTGCATCATTATAAATGTAGAATGAGTATTAAGAATTGTGGACATCATGTTGACTGAATATTGATAATAAGGGATTCCAGAACAAGATGAATTTTAATGTGGCCTAAAAGAGTACCTTGGGTTGATTTAGAATATTATCTTTAAGCAGTTGATTCAGAGTATCTGCAAGGGAAATAAATATACAGTCTGAATGTAGTAGTTCTATTCAATTATGTAGCAGTGCTTTCAAAGAAATAAAAAGGTAAACAGTTGATGAAAGGACATTACACTGCAGGAAAAATGTATCTCTTTATGTTGATAATGGCTGTCAGTTGTTTTTAATGCTTGGAGAAAGGTATATCATACAGAGAAAGAGAAGGGTCACTAGAGAGAGAAGTCCAGGAGAAGACAGAAGCGAGAATAATGGTGGCAGAGACAACCCCTCGCTGTACAGGAAAGACAGTGTAGAAACAGAAAAAGAGGCAGCAGCAGAAAATAAATAAACTCCACGTGGGAAAAATGCCTGTGGTTCAGACCCTCTGCCATCCTATGGGGAGCTATTTGAAGGCATTGCTTAGAAACACTATTTAAATACAGGAAAGCCTAGAATGTCTGAGGAATGGGACTTTGATGCTCCAACTGAGATGAGAAGGAAGAAACCTTGTAATTAGAACAAAAGTAGTTATATCTCAAAAAGGTTCAAAGTATAGGAAATCACTCCAGACAAGTCAAATACATTAGTTTGAAAACGTGCATCTTTAACAGGTGCCAGTTTTATAGTTTGAGAGGAACAACAAATGAGAAGGATGAGGAAGCACCTGAAAACCCTTCATGTAAAAGACGCACTGAAAAAGGTGGGATACATGTAGACACAATGTTATCAGTTAGGATGAAAGTCTTGAAAAGGCTAGGAAAGTGAATCAAAGTGTTTAAATAGAAACGTGGTCATGTAAGTGGTAGGACTTTTCACTTTGAAAGACCACTCTAAGGAAACCTTGGGTTGACACCTGTTAATTTTAAAATTAGAAAAAAAGAAAAAAAAAGAAGAAAAACAGATCTCACAAAGTGTCTGCTATTCATTGAATGCCTAATTGTCCCTTGTTTCATCTTTAACTAACTAGCTGTCCAAGAATCGTGCATGACTCTCAACTCATGTATGTAGTTACTTAAATTCACCTCACTGTGCTAGTCTCATTTGATCATTAGGAAAAAAAAATAACAAAAATAACAAAAATATTAGTTATGATAGGAGATTGTCAGTATTCATAAGATCAACACAGTATTCTGTAGTCTTTTCAGTTCTGAAAATTGTGTGAAGAAAAAAATTATTTTGCTTATGAGAATAATTTTAACACACACAGGTCTCATGCCATGCCTAGTATGATCATCACTTCTCTTCAGCGTGAAAATAAAATGACCAAGCACCTATTATTATATCCATATTACCGGTAACATATTGATATTAAACTCAGAATTGACCTGTGATCTCATTACCTGCAGGAAGATTAAAATCGTCACTGAATGGTAAAAGCAGAACACAGAAGCTGAATAATGAAAATACAATAAATCAGTTTCAAAAATAAATGAAACCCAAAAGAGCCTTTCTAACTGGTCTCATTTTCATCCTCACTATTGTTTTCTAAAATAAGAATCTCAGAAAGTCTTCATCCTCCTCTGACGCAGCATTGTTTGTTCTTATATGTCCCCAAAGAAATTCTATATAGGCAACACAGGACCTGTCTTCTCCCTAACATTTGTTCCAAAGTCAAACAAACAGAAAGCAAACATGTTTCTTACTTTTTTTTTCAGTTTGCATCCAATATCTGCACATAAGTTACCAAATGAAAAGTAAATCCTACATTCTGTTTATAGCCTAAGCACCAAAGGAAAATAATTTTGAGAAATATGAAACATATACATATACTGTTATATAGTAGTAATATTAGTAGTAGTAAATATAAATTTCAGACTATGATATTAGGAAAAGGGGGGATTAGTAACAAAGTAATTTGTAAAAGAAATTTGGAATTTAAATTTTTATGTTTACAGACTTTTCAAAACCTAATATAGTATTTAAGATAATGATTAATCATATTAAATTGAAATTTATCAATAAAACATGGATATAATTTTCTGGTGAAATATATCCATTCCTATGTGAAGGTTTTTTTTTTTTTAAGATTTTATTTATTTATTTGACAGAGAGAGATAGCGAGAGCAGGAACACAAGCAGGGCGAGTGGGAGGGGGAGAAACAGGCTTCCCGCTGAGCAGGGAGCCCGATGTGGGGCTCGATCTCAGGACTCTGAGATCATGACCTGAGCCGAAGGCAGATGCTTACTGAGCCACCCAGGCACCCCCCTATGTGAAGTTCTTATAAGGTCAAGGATATATATGGTTAGGAGTGCCTGGGTGGCTCAGTCAGTTAAGCGTCTGATACTTGACACCTCAGCTCAGGTCATGATCTCAGGGTTGTGAGATTGAGCCCCGTGTCAGGATCTGCCCTGGGCATGGAACCTGCTGAAGATCCTCTCTCTCCCTCTCTCTCTGCCCTTACCCCGCTCTCTCTCCCTCTCAAAAAAAAAAAAAAAAAGAAAAAGATTATATATGTTTGACTATTTTTAGAATAATAACGAATGAAGCCACAAAAGCAATAAATAATTCAAATTCCAGAACTTTAATCTGTTGATATCTTTGCAGGTCATGTGGGACATTCTGTACACGTTACAGATAAGGAAATTGAGTGCTGTGGAGATTCTAAGTGACTTGTACAAGGTCTTTGGTCAGACAGAATAGAATATTTTCATTCCCAGTTTAGACACTTCACACTGTGTAACTATCTCTTTTAATGACTTAATCTGAAGATATGTATTGGCTAAAGCACTCTCTATTTCAATCTGGGTGGTGGTTTTTGTATAGTCAGTTACATGTTATTGTCATACTATCATTACAATCAACTCCCAATTTCATTTAAGTGAAATTAAATGGCATCATATCACAATTTTAGTTAATCACAATGATGTAATAGAACATATGATAAAGATTGCAATAATTGTTGCTTAACAGACTTGCAAGCCTCATCTGTTGCTTTGTATGAATCATATTAACAGAATGACACAAGTCATATTAACAGAATGGCACAAGGTTAAAAGAACTTAAGATGAACATCAGAAGATAACAGTTACGCCCTGAGAAAGGAATGTGAGTTGTCAAGATCTCAGAAGCATCATGAGCCAATATAATTCAGAGAGAAGGAAAGAAGAGATTGAGTAGGTAGCCTGGAGTAGCGTCGAAGAAAAACTGAGGAAATCTCCATTGCTGTAGGTAGTGCCCAGGGACAAAGCAAGAAGGACCAGCTAATTTGTCCTTTTCCAGACTTAGCGTCAGCCTGGGAAAGGGAGGCACCACTGGCTACATGCTTGGTCCTTGATCAGACGGAGCCAGGTATCCTAGCCGGAAACCTCATTCCCACTCCCTCACTGTCATGCTTTCCGGCTATAGAAAATATCAGGTCCACCTGGCTCTTTAACGGAAACTATGGTGGAGGCAATCAGAAAAGGTGATGACAACCAAGGTACACTTTACCAGAGCAAATAGAATGTCTGAGAAGCTGTCCAAGTTAACCAGAAGACTATCCAGAACCAGAACCATATTAACAACATAAAGAACATCTTGAGCCTAATTATAGAAGTTAAGCAAAGAAATCTAGGAATCCATGCATCAGGGGAGAAGGTGATCAGTATGAAGAAACAATTAAAGAAGACTAACAAAAGTAAAAGAATTCAGAGATAATATTGGGGAAAATCTTCCTAAAATAAACGAAGAACTGTATTTACAGCTCTGATGTGCATATAGACTACTACACACAGAATGAAGCATATACATGAGAACAAAGTATGAAAGAGATGGCCCCAAAAATCCCCCCAAACATTATGGGCTGACATTTGCAGGAAAGGAGAAGGGGCAAGGAGGAACAAGGTTTCTAGGATTTTTAGGACATTTTACTGTGTGTCATGAAGTAGAATCGTTCTTTGGTAACTCTTTGAAAAACATCGAAAAATTTTAACTGTATTTTTGATGTTTTATTTGGTTGGAGCAAAGGCATTATCTTTTGAATGGATAAGCTGAGTGAGGCCAAAAACTGTTTTAGGTGTACTTTGGCAGCACGTTGGGGTTTTTGCTTGGATTTGGGATTTGCAATACAATTTAGATTACATTGTTATATAGAAATGATCCTTGAGTACACTTGTACAATGACCCCCTTTGGATTATTGTCATGAAAAAGAGTACAGAGCTACCCAGAAAAAGCCAGGATGAGTCTTAGGAAAGACACTCTAATTAAGAGGAAAATTGTAGAAACTGTAATGATATTAAAATCATAATCTTTGTGTTAATGCATAGTGCAGGGTCGTGTTTCAAATGGATAATACATATAGGAAATATTTCGTTACTTAAAAACATGGAAAAAGTCTAAGAGACTCCCTGTGACAGTACAGGCTATAAATTATTAATTTTTTTAATTCAACCTTCACAAACATTTAGTGTTTAATAAAGTGGACCAATTCGAAGCATTTACTCTGCTCAACTAGCGGATACCAGAACCCCTGAGAACTGAGTTACCATTAAGGCACAGGAGATTAGATAGAAAAACAAGAGATCAGATAAAGATTAACTGCTAGGAAAAAAATATGTAATGAACATTTTTCCAGGGACAGAAGACTGAGTTATAATTTACATAGGCCACAGATATGTGGCAAAAGGCTGAAAAAGGCTAGAGATTAAGTGAGAGTCTGATGAATCCAGAATTACACAGTTTTTTATCCAAGCCATGAAGACTTCTATTTCCCTGCTTGACTGCCACAAAGTGCAGAGTTGCTTAGAATTTTCTGCTCGGTTTATTCACTTTTTTGTCCCTAATCAAATTAATTATGGCAACAGGATATAAGCATGGTGTTCTGGGTGGTATGGGCCACCTAGGTAGGTGGGAAATGCCTTTTTCATAGAATGGGAGGTCACTGAGTGAGGCAGATTGAACAAAAATGTACTCTATCCTCATTTTCACTAGAATGTCAAAAGTTATTTTTCAACCGTGGTATTAACTTTGAAGGAGCTAGCCTCTCTGGAACTATGAAAGTCTCAATGCCCATTACCCAGCTGTGTTATAATTATCACCCAGGCATCCAAATGTTGGCCAGATTTCACAAGCATAGGAGAGGGCTTCGTGGCATTACAAAATGTAACTCGGAGCATATTTTATTATGGAGGCATTTTAATCTATGATTATATACTAAAAATAATGGCATAGTACTTTGTTAATATACCAATAATATCTTAACAAATTGTATATGGGAGACCATGTCAACCTTCCATGTGGTTGTAAAATCAGCATATCATAGCACCTGATCTAGGTAGTGAGTAGTTTGGATATGTTTGTTGAATAAATGAATGGATTGAGTAACATTTATTACATGGCTACAATAGAAAAAAAATAGAAAATCGATGAACAATTCCATTTAACTTTTTAGACCAAGTTTTGAAAGTCAACATACTAAACTAGTTCTAAACTAAAACTTAGAACTCAAATTAGGGCTGTTGGCATTTTACATATAAATGAAAGATGTTCAGCAATTACATATGGTGTATCTTCTAATTTAAGCTTGGCCATTTTCTTTCCAGAAGAGTTATCATATGTGCCTTATTTACCTACTTAAGACCTCTTAAAGGTTAAAAAATATGAGTTAAGGAATTAAAGTTTTCATCAAAGTGTACAATTCATTTTAATATATGGAATCATTTCAATTTGTATCTTACTTGTTAACAGGTTTACATTTGGTAAGTTAAGAATTAGTAAATCTATAGTGTATTTACCACGTTCTTGAGAATTCTTATATAATGTTTTTTATTTATACTAAGAGCCACATGTGATATTTTGATTAGTTTTAGTAGATTGTTTGACGTAAGTTTGTTTGTTTGTTTATTTATTTTTAGTAAGTATAATTGTTAAGAGACATGACTGGCTTGCTTTTCTCCCAAAGGATCTGGGAATGGACAAGTCTTTCACATGCATTGAAAGAGTTTAATGTTGCTCTTTGTGTCTGTTTGTAGGCTACACAATAATCATCACACATGCATATTTCTGGAACTCACCATTCTTCATCTCCTGTATGTTCTTATGCGTAAAACTGGATCCTCCTGTTTTATTACAGAAACTTTGTCTCTTGAGTGACAATCAATGATCTTATGCAATGTACCTTTACTCCAAGTTCCCACTCTGGAATCTCTCTGGTTGATCTGAGTTTCCAGTGGGAATCTCTCTGGTTGATCTGAGTTTCCAGTGGGAATTTGTTGCTAATTGGCATTGGCAATCTCGGGAATAAAGGGAGAGGATGGAGAGCACATTCATTACTACTAGTAGTAATGATCCTTTATTTTACTTCTGATCGGTGAGTAATAAACTCTACATAGATCAGAGATTGCAAAGTCAAGATGTCAAAATCCAAAGTCTCTTCTCTGATTATTTTTGCTCCTCTTTCCTCATTGTATTGATGAGTAACAGTATCTTCTGTACTGTGTTCTACTTCTACTTTGCTGTTAAGATATTATTCACGAAGCACAATGGGGAGAAAGACAAATCCTTTCTGTGATATCCAGACACTAGAATATAATATGGAGCCCTAAAGAGAAAAACAAAAAGGCAAAATGAAAAGGCAAAGTGACAAAGAAAGAAAGTACTAATTGAAGGATATGGCGGGACCTATACATTTATAAGGAGGAATTTTAAAATTACACAAATAATAAAAATCAACATTCTCATAAAACAGTCATTCTGGAAGCATACTTGAAAAGCTGCATTCTATCCTTTTTACAGATACTATTACAGATGAAGATATTGTTATCTAAAGAGTTTTGTCATCCTAAGTTGTTTTCTTGCCCATTATGAAGAGATTCTTGACTGTAATTCTGAGTTTTATACACTAGGCTGCAGAACATTCCTTTAGAAAGAAATGAGATGAGGGGAGGAGAGAAGGGAAGAAGTAAAAGAACAACATTAAATAAAAATAATATGCAGAGAAATAGGAAGTTTGGGTTTTATTGAAAATGATAATAAGAAATCTCATGAAAGTACATTTACAAATGATGAGATAGCAGGGGGGAGGAAAAGTTAGGATATTGTTTTTGTCTGTCTAAATTAAGAGACAGTCTGAACCTGAGGCAAACGTCGCAGTGCTGAAAAGCACAACCAATTATCTTTTTTACCGAAGTGATTTCCACCTGAAAGGGATGAAAATTAGAAAATGAAAAGATGAAAAAAGAGACTACCTTGGGAATATTGTGCCAGAATGCATGTATTTAACTCTCTAGTTTAGTAAATCTGACAGTGAGCCACCATCTGGTAACTACCGTGATGGAAAATAGTCCTATTTACTAAGAATAATGTGTGAACTTCAGAAATGAGCATTCATACTTTATAAAGATCCCCGAGTATCAGTTACATAATCATTTCCTTGTTAAGAGGCAAATGGTCTTGATTTAAGGAGACCCAACAAGTATCTCATTTACGTGATATTTTGTGATAATATGCAAGAGCATTCATGATAAAACATGCTAATAACTTGAAGGTGTAGTCCTAAAAACCGTAATGTTATTATGCGGCTAAGAATATGCATTTGTAATAAAAAACAAATATTGCTCAAAACTGTAAGTAGACACAGACACATTGTTTTTGTAATATGTGTATACATATTTAGATTCCTGAACTTCCTATCCTCTTTTGAAGAGATATCTAGATAAAAAAATAAATGGAAGAAAATTATGCCCATAAATTCTCCAAACCAGACTCTGAACACACCAGGGCACTCAAGCTTTGAAATTTTGATGGAGCCATTGAAGAGGTGTAAATTGTAATCGAGTATAAGTCCTTATTCTTTCAGCAGAAAGCATTTTATACCATTTAAACTACTCTTACCCAGCTTAAAGCATCATATAAATAAGAAATTTTGCGAGGAAAACTGTTTACCTACCCTTACAATGTGCAAGAACCTTGGAACATTAATGTAAAATTAATGAGAAGTTTACAAAGTATCATAGATGTATCAATAGTGCCTCTCTGATAACAGTTATGAATCCTGGCTGCATCTTACAAAACAATCTTGAAGTTCTGAAATCTGAAAGCCTGAGAACTAACTATTCTAGACTTACTAACTCAGCATCTCCAGAAAAGTGACCTAAAAATCTTTATTTTGAAAGCATTTTATTAACGATTGTAATGTTCAGTCAGTGTTGAAAACCACTGATAAATGTAGTTGTTCTTCATAACCATAAAACTTTATAGCTGGAAGGGAACTAGGATTCATTCATTCCAATCTACACATCAATATTTAACTCAAATACATTTTACTCTGGTTTTTATTAGTGTATATAATAAAATGAATATGTATATATAGGCATATATATGAACATGAGTTAAACCAATATAGACATGTATATATTCATGTGTGTATATATGTGTGTATATATATATATATATATACACACACAGATACACAGACACACATCCTCATTCACTGAAACATTTCACAATGGTAGATAATAAGAAGCAGATGTGATTATATTTTATTGTGCTTAAATAATTTAGTCTAATAAAACATATACACAGTTAACCAAAGTTCAAGGCAATATTATTCATAGAGTGCTGGTTTAATGCAAAAGACAGAATTATCAATTCCTAATAAAACAGCGAAGGTTACATTTCTTGGACCTGGCTTTTAAAGGAGGAAAAGGCCTCTTAACCTGGAAAAGGTGAGACAGAGGAGGCAATAATGATTGAGGGAAGAGGATATGCGAAGTCACAGAAGCAGCACATAAGTACTTTGTTCAACAAATATGTACAACAAAGATCATGCGTGGAAATGAAAATTTCTCTCAATAAATTTATTTGTATATTTATTTTTTCCTTCATTCAGCAAATGGTCCTTGTCATAAAAGGTATCCAATCACAAAGAAAAAGCAAGAAGGAATATCCTGTGCAAATGGAATTTGATACATTGTTAATGACTTAGTTACCTATTTTTATTTTTTAGATTTTATTTATTTATTTTACAGAGAGAGAGAGAGTGCACAAGTAGGGGGAGGGTTTCGAGGGAGAGAGGGAGAGAGAATCTCAAGCTGACTCCACACTAAGTGTGGAGCCCAGCATGGGGCTCCATCTCAAATCATGACCTGAGCCAAAATCAGGAGTCGGTGCTTAATTGAGTGAGCCACCCAGGTGTACCTTTGATTCCTAGTTTTAAAATATATATTATATTCCTAAATTAAATTCCATTTTTTAGGGCAATATATTTATGTTCAAAATCATAAGAAGATTACTGAAAACAATGTCTAAAGAATCAATGGTAGTAATATGTATTTGAGTTATAGTTTAAAGCACTATTTTTTAAAAAGTTTATAATATTTATTTTATCTGTAAAAAATTATAACACATTTTGAAAGTTTATGTTTTGATAACTATTTTCCTTAGTCCTAATTTTTATGCTAGCTAGTTGTTATTGATGCTAAAGGAACGTGTGATTTGCTAATCCTTATTGGATATTAAGCTACTCAAATGGAATCCTAGAGCTAGAAGTGAGTCATGAGGTCAGTTCTTTCTTCATCTTGGATAGATGAGAATATATTCTATTTTGAGATTTTGTTAGAAATGTACGGGGTGGTTCATGTTTGTTTTGTTTTTCTTTTATTGGGGAGTGTCTATCTCTTCTCCAGTCCGTGATACATTATTGTTAAGGTGTAAATCTTGTCTGTGTCACTTGCTTTCTCTAAAACCTCAAATATTCTTAGAGAAAAAGCCCAGAGATTCACGTCCAAATAGCATTCAGGGAATGATTTCACTGCTTGCTGTTGCAGTGAACTACATCCTGCTTGCTCATCTCCATGATCCAGTCTCCTGTCTCTGTGCCTCCTGCTGTAATTACCCCTTTCTCTTCCTCCAGCACTCTGTCATTGACAGATATTCCACCTCTGTCTTTTTCAAGACTGAGCATACAAGCTTTTTGCAAAAATTTGCCTATTTGAACTCATCAGAAGCTGCCCTCGTTCTCAAAACAAATGGCACTTTTTCTGTGCTTTTCCTATGGACCTTTTCTCTATAGATACTTGCATACACAACACACAAATACACATGTATATATTTTCCCCATTGGCGTGAATGTATATGCTACTTGCAGAGGTAGAATTTACGTTTTAGTCATTATTCTAAAACAGGACCTTGCAGACATAATTGTACCTTAGTGTGTGTTTAGCAAAGTATGCATTTAAGTTTCCCCCCAAATTAGGAGTTTCCAAAGTGTGTCTTGATTTGTCTTTGCTGAGAAAGGTAGGAACAAGGGACAGAGTTCTAGGCACTTCCGTCTGTCTCCTCCATGAATAGTTTCAAGCTGTGAACAACACAATTGTAAAATAAATACTCTGTATATTATATTCTAGGGCATCTTTAGTTACTAATTTTGATGGCTACTAATCTTCAATACAGTGTTTCATTAATTACATGTTACCCAAATTCCTTGAGATACAATTTCATTTTTTTATCTTTTTTTTTTTTTTTAAGATTTATTTATTTGACACAGAGAGAGAGACAGCTAGAGAGGGAACACAAGCAGGGAGAGTGGAAGAGGGAGAAGCAGGCTCCTGGCTGAGCAGGGAGCCCGATGCGGGGCTCGATCCCAGGACCCTGGGATCATGGCCTGAGCCGAAGGCAGACGCTTAACGACTGAGCCACCCAGGCGCCCCCTTTTTTTTTTTTAAAGATTTTATTTTTAAGTAATTTCTACAGCCAACATGGGGCTCAAACTCACAACCTCAAGATCAGGAGTCACATGTTCTACCGACTGAGCCAGCCAAGTGCCCTATATTTTTATCTTTTATCCTATTTAAAAAAAAATTTTTTTAAGTAGGCTCTATGTCCAGTGTGGAGCCCAATATGGGGCTTGAACTCAGGACCCTGAGATCAAGACCTGAGCTGAGATCAAGAGTTGGATGCTTAACTGACTGAGACACCCAGATGCACCTATCCTATTTTTGTTTTAATGGGAAACGTGAACCCGTCCCCTGTCCTTGTAGCAAGAACTTTGAGGCTTATAACAAGGGAAACCCTAACTACTAGAAAGTATTCTTTAAAAAAATTAGCTGATGATCCATGGAATTATAATATTTCAACATAAACCGTAGATGTTCTCCTCTGCCATTAAATTATCTTCTGTTAACTTGAGAAACATGACATATCTTAATTTACCACCCAAACCTCCAGTGCCATTTCCCTATCTTGAAAATGATGAGACTGGAAAGACGATTTCTTAGTCCTCTTTCATCTCTTAAATTTTAAGAGTCTGATTTTGTTTTTAACTAACTACATTTTAGATTCATTTTCAGATTATCATCTATAGAAACTCAGTATTTTTTTCTTTTTGGTTGCATTTAACTTCTATTTCAAACAGAGTGTGATTTTTAAGTCTTCAAATTTCTCAGTTATTTTCCCTTTTTAAATTTTAGGTGCATAAATTTGATTTCATTCAAATCCTTGTTTATTAATTTGTTGTCAACATTGGACAATAGTTGGCTCCTTTTAATTTAATTCAATTAGAACCTGACCATAACTTAACACCTACCTGCATGCCCTTACCTAGTCTGTCCTTCTCTTTCCCACACCTTCAGGGCCACCATCTTGAATTTTGTGCTTATCAGTACATTATTTTTTTGTAATTTTCTTGGATATATGTTTACCTAAAAATATATTGTTTATTTTCTTGTTTTTAAAAATTTATTACAAATACTACTCTGCATGTAATCTTCAGAGAGTTGCTTTTTTCAGTCAATATTTTGTTACATTTACTCATGATTTTTATATAGTGAAAATTCATTTCTTCATTGTTATTTAACACTTCACTGTGTGAATATGAAACAATCGATTTATCTATTCTCCTATTCATGACCATATGATTTGTTTTTGACATTATGAACAGTGCTGGTTTGAACAGTTTTGTGTGTTTTCTAGCATATGTATGTAATGAACTGTATTGTCTTCTAAAATATTAAACTTTTCCTTTTATCTGACCAAATTTGTCTCATACTTCAACTTTATTTTGGCTTTGCTCAGAATGAATTTCTTAGAAAAAATAGTTATAGGGCGCCTGGGTGGCTCAGTTGGTTAAGCGACTGCCTTCGGCTCAGGTCATGATCCCAGAGTCCTGGGATCGAGTCCCACATCGGGCTCCCGGCTCAGCGGGGAGCCTGCTTCTCCCTCTGACCCTATCCCCTCTCATGCTGTTTCTCTCTCTCTCTCTCTCTCAAATAAATAAATAAATAAAAACCTTTTTAAAAAAAAAGAAAAAATAGTTATAATTAAAACAATATAGTCAACTATACAATTTTTCTAAATTAGTTTTATTTGGTTTTTATTTTATTGTTTTAGCATTATGATGTCTCTTGAGTTTTTGTCACTTCTGTTTTCATCTTGTGCTTTATGAATGTTTAAACAAGATCTTTGTGTTAGGAAATTCAAGTGAGTTCAATATAGTGTAATGACATTTAAGATATTTTCAGAATCTTTACAGAGTTATCATTGTTCTCTTATGACACATTTGACAATGCAGATATCATCTAATTTAAGTTAACAAAATACACTTATGACTATTAAGATATTTATATCTAAAAGGTATTCCTCTTTGAATCTTTGTTGAATTAACCACTTTTCTTTTTAACAACATACCACTTAACCAAAGTTAAATAATGTAATGCCTCGAAACTAATAATCTGATACCAATTACCTAATGGAATGATGCAGGAAATAATTTTTAAAATGAGGAGCACAAGAGAAAAGGGCCATTTAAAATAAAGAATTAAGACAAGCATATTCATCAGTTATCTTTTGGGCACAGTGGAGAAACTGGCCTGAGGGTATTCAGTTTAAAATCTTCCAGAGGTGCTATTGGATCCCTGAAGCCAAATATAATAAGGTGTTGGTGTCCCAATTAAAGTATTGGAAATGTCAGCAAGCTGAAGGGGATGGCTTCATATGGTTTGAGAGACAAGTGTGCTGGTAATGCAGTTTTAGCATGAATTACTTGGAATATTTCAAGAATAATCAGGCTATTTTCTTAACTTCTAACTTTTGCTTTCTCTTTTTTTCCCTGAAGGGATTCACTTATCCAGTGCCCAAAATCACTTATTATGAATTGACAGTGGTCCAGATCATGGTGAAATTGTACAGAAACTATTTAAGAAAATACAAAGGTAGATCTGACTAGTGAGCCTGTTAGCAATTTCAACACTGAGTTTTACTTTAAAGAAAGATGAAGTCAGCATTGCTTCATATTTTGAAATTCTTTCTGCTTCCTAAAAGAACGCAACTTGATGAATTTTAACCATTTTCACTATTTGAGCTTAGATATAGTACTTTCAATTGAATAAACCATCAGTTTCCAAATCATAACTTTATGAAGAAAATAATTACAATTAAAGTAATAACATTGAAAATACATTGTTTACAACTGTTACATCTTATAATCACAAAATTTCATGCATATATGTGAGTGTTTGATGGGAAGATCTCTCCATTATTCCACAAAGACATATCCCAGTCCAGTACTTAGCAGCTCTGTCATCTTAGAAAATGTACTTAACTCTCTGTGCTCAGTTCTTTTATCTTGTACATGGCTAATAATTATATCCTCTCGTGGAAATTTTATGAGGATTTAATGACTTAATACATTTCAATAATTTAGAACACCACCTGGTACATGATAAAGACCCAAGTTACTAGTTATTATTTTCTGTACCATGGCCATCATTAATATATATGAATTTGATAATTAATAATTAGAAATCCAAGTGATTACTTAAAATATTATTTTTTATCCATTTCTATTTTGAAACTGTAAATATGGAAAAGAAATATAATTAACAAGGCCAATGAACCAACCAACTCAAAGGTTTGCTTTTTCATATTTCATAGAAAATTGAGAGTAAAGATAATCATTTTAAAGCAAGGTAAAGGGGAAAGATACCTGCTATCATAACATTATTTCTTCCTGAAAGTCATAGTTGAAATAAGGCAGCAAAACAATGTTAAGAGGTAAAACAAATAAAAAGGTAATTAAATCATCATTTTGGCAGATAATACCATTAGATAATTAAAAACTCAATAAAATAAACATTAAGCAAATTAATAATAGATATTAGTGCTAAGACAAGAGAAACATTTATACTTCTCTTAACAGCAATAAATATTTAGAAAACATAAAGCTAAATAATTTTTCACAATAAAAAACAAGCATATAAAATGCTTGGAAATGTATCTGCCTATCTATATCTATGTCTGTAATGTTATCTATGTAAAAATTATGAAGTTAATTTGAACAAATTAAAACCATCTCAAACTTTTGAATAAGAAAATTACATTTTAAAAAAGATGTCCGAACGCTTTCATGGCTCAGTCGGTTAAGCATCTGCCTTTGGCTCAGGTCATATCCCAGGTTCCTGGGATTGAGTCCCCGCATCGGGTTTCTTGCTCAGCGGGGAGCCTGCTTCTCCCTCTGCCTGCCACTCCCCCTTGCTTGTGCGATCTCTCTCTCTGACAAATAAATAAATAAAATCTTAAAAAAAAAAAAGATTTTAAAAAACTGTCAATTATGAGAGAGAGGGAATGAATGAATAAATAAATAAAATTTTTGGAACTACAGGAAGCAATTTTGCAATGAGGAAATACAAGGATAAATACTTGTGACCAATACTGAAAAGTATGCATGAAAGTGTAATGAGAGGAAACTCTTTACAGCATAATAAAGCATGAAAATTAAACAATGTACTTAATATATACTGGAAAAAAGTGCATGTATCAAGGAATCAACATTTCTTAAATATGAAAAAGACCTAGTTCTGGGTCTGTGTTTAAAGATTATGCTACTTTGGATTATGCTTTGAATACCTTCCCTTACCCAAACTCCAAACCCATAGCAATGATAGATAAATTTTTAAAAATGATAGGCAAGTTATGTCTCAGGAACCAAATAAAAAGAGTGAGATAAACCTGGCTGAAGACCTCAGCCTACTGTGTGCTAGGTCCTGAAGCAGAGGATTTATATGCCTGGGAGTTTGGCTCATAGACTCTTCAACATTGCTCTTTGTAAGCTGGAGTGAAGTAATGTTTAGACCCAGGGTTTGGTGTAGAGATATTCCACAAGAGGCCTGACAAAGCTGTTGATTGAGGCTGCGGTTTATAGCAGGTGGGAAGACAGGCCCAAGTTCGCAATTAGATGCTGAGCCAAATAGTTGGATGGATCATTTGAATCATCAATTTCCCATAGTTCAGGGACATCAAACTGCTCATATGAGAGCTGGGTTTCCATTTGGAAACTTGAGTGGCCAGATGTATAACCACTCTGCAAGAGGACTTTGGAGATGGTGGAATATGATAAAAAAGAGTGAATGAGGAGATAAAAGTACTTAATATTTTCCTATAAGCTATGATTTCAATGTATAAAGGCAGTTAATACTATAAAGCCAAATATATCAATAATTAAAACATTAAATCAAAATAATCCAACAGCCTGAAAAAAATTTTAAAGTATGTGTATGTCCCAAAGTATAAATGGACAAACACCTATAAAATGAAAGAAATTTATGGAATATAGGGATGCCTGGGTGGCTCAGTTGGTTAAGCATCTGACTCTTGATTTTGGCTCAGGTCATGATCTCAGGGTCGTGAGATCGAGCTCCCCATCGGGCTCCATGCTCAGCACAGAGTCTGCTTGGGATTCTCTCTCCCGCTCCCTCTGCTCATGCTCTCTCTCTAAAATAAACAAAATCTTTGAAAAAAAAGAAATTTATGGAATATAAACAAATGACATCAAACAAGAATTGGTATATAGGAAAATAATCAACTAGAAAAAGTATATATTGTGACAGTCAATCCTAATTAAAATAATAACAGAATTACCTGAACATAAAAATAAATATTGGAGAAGCAATACTAGTAGAGACTTGTTTTTTTGTTTGCTTGTTTTTTATTTAAATTTGAGGAAATAAGTAAATCTTCACATTGAAAATACTCAGCTGGATAATCTTCCATATCTTCTTAGGTATACTCTCGTGAAACACCGATCATCGAAAATTAAGAGATCTTCAAGGCACTGAGAAAAGAGAGAATTACCTATAAACAAATGAAATGAAATTGAAACAGATTTCTCAGCAGTAAAATAGTTGTGAGAATATAGTATGTAATAGCTTCAAGAAATGAAGGAAAATACCTATCCACATAAAACATGTTCTCTACTAAAATATCATTCAAGAGTTATGCCAAATATAAATGAAGTCAGCCCTAAGAGAGTGAATCAGCAAAGACATTTTCTGAAAGAACTATTTCAGATGTGGCTTAGGTGGGAGAATACTGAAGCCATAATGAAGTATGAAAATTTATATAAAGATGAGGTCTTGGTAAATTTAATTATTAAATTTATTTATTAAAATTATTTAATTATTAAATTAACTATTAACAAACTATTAACTCATTTTTGTGATAAAAAGGAAACTATGACTCAAGATAAAAATAATAAAAATAATAATCTGGTGGTGCCTGGGTGGCAGTTGGTTGAACGTATGACTCTTGATTTCAGCTCCAATTGTGATCTTGAGGTTGTGAGATTTGAGTCCTGCGTCGGGCTCCATGTTCAGTGTGAAGTCTGCTTGGGGTTCTCTCCCTCTCTCCTTCTGCCCCTCCCCCTCCTCACACACACTCTCTCTAAATAAATAAATAAAATATTAGAAAATAATCTGGGTCTGGAATTCAACCTTGTAGGGGTGAAAATGGTAGTTATAGGTAAATTTAGAGCATTAAATGCATTAATTAAGCACAAATAATTGATTATAATCATGTGGATATTCATGTCAATAAAGCAGAAAAATACATCAAATTATACCTAAAGACATTAAAAATAAGGAAATTATAACTCTAAAGTCACAATATAATAAATATAAAACAAAACAATGGAGAGGAACAGTTAAGCCAAATACCAATTCTTTAAAAATATTTTTACCAAATATTAAAATATCAAAAATAGAAGAATAAAATAAAACACCAATTTGTTAACAGTACTTTATTTCTGGTCTTTGTTATTAGTTGGAGTGAGGTGAAATTTCTTTATATTTTTCAAAAGTTTTCAAATTATCTACAAATGGATATATCATACCACTTTGGCAATTGGAATGAAAGGTAAATAAGATCACTTTGTATAAACTTGACACAAAGTTGACTGGACAATTCAACATGTCTACTTTTGTAAGAATTCTAGCTCAAGTCATCAAGAATCTTTAGTATTATTTTTACATTTTCCATATCCTTGATAGCAAAATAAAATTATTATGCCTTTGTTAATTTCCATTCTCTGAGGAATTTTTAAAGACATCCCTCCAAACAAACCAAAACAAAAAACACAACAAAAACAAAAACAAAAACAAAAAAACATGGGGAAGAATGCATCAAAGACCAATCCACGACTCCGTTTCATGCTACCATACCAGGATCAACAACAAACAAAGTATCATAGTAAGTTTCCAGAATAATTAATAAGGACTTACACTAATCACTAAAATATCAAGTCTATAAAATTACATTTTTTTTGTATGCTGGAACACATAGATGATTCTAACAGTACAATCTTAAATATCCACTGTCTACTGTAATTTATTAAAATCATTTTGTCCAACCCAGAGATAGAGGTAGATAGGAAGCTAGCTAGTTATATATAGATATAGATGAGGTTTAAGGCTCTATTCAAGTTTACCAGTTTTGTTAAAATACAAATAAATGCTTAATTATTGCTTTGGATCATTCTCCCATAATTTTATCAATGGTAGAAGTCACATGCCTATTCTATATCTGATAGTCTCAGAGATGGTTAATTACATAATTTTTAGCCCAAACCATCTTAATTAGCCTACATATGAAATAAAACTAGAATTTCTGAGAAATACCTATTCCTATTAATATAACCTTAATAATACAAAGTCATATGAAGAGTAGAGAAATGGACATTTAAAAATTTGAAGCCTGAGAATAACTTTTGCCTTAGATATTTAAATTAATTATGCCTAAAGCAGTATAACCTAATTTATCCTAATTTTTAGGTGGTGGTAGTACAGTGAAGCATTGAACTGATTTATAGCATTACCAGTTCAATTATAGTGTTACTAGTTCAGTATATGTTTATTGATTCACATGGTAAGGTGCCCACAAACAAAATAATCTATGTAGTAGAATTTATTTTTAACAAAACATCACATTAAGGTAATTCATAAATATCATTATGAAGAAAATAAATATGAAGTCCATAACCCTCAGTGTGAAAACCAAAAATATACATTATCTATGAACACTCAGATAGATGCCAACTCCATTTAATATATGAAACTAGTGATTTAAAGCTACTTGGTGACAATGGTAATGTACTTTTTCTGTTATGTTGTTTCTCACACATTCTGGCAGCTTTCCATGTTTTAGCAAGGGATCATTTGAGTTTTTTTTTTTTTTTCCTCTACCAAAAAGATAAATATGTTGACATAGGCTGGAAAAAAGATAAAACACAGTAAAATCATCCATGGGAGGTATGAATACATTTGAAGAGTACGTTGATTTTATGTAGAACAAAAAGATGGTAAAAACAAAATCTATATAGCTGTCAGAAATGGTTTTTGGCTCATATTCTATTATCAGTCTATTTTACCAGGAAGATGAAGGATCTAGCATTATTTCTCACTTTGCATTATTCAACTTTAGTATGAACGACTTCCTGGAAATCAAAAACAGAGTTTTATTTTTGTAACCATAGAGGAAAAATCACTACCAGAAAGTCTGGAACCAAAAGCCTGACTGAGCATGTTCTGTGTGCCCAAAACTTATACAAAGATTAAAGTTATTCAGAGGGAGAAAAATATGCATTGTGGGCACAGATACTCTACATAGGTAGAGCCGTAGTAAAGGCTTACAATGATCACAATTCCTGAAGACATAATCAGTTCGAACATTATACATATTAAGAAAAATTACCGGGATGCCTGGGTGGTTCAGTCGGTTAGGCGTCTGCCTTCAGCTCAGGTCATGATCCCAGAGTCCTGGGATTGAGTTCCGCATCAGGCTCCTTGCTCAGGGGGGAGCCTGCCTCTCCCTCTTCCTGCCACTCCCCCTGCTTGTGCTCTCTCTCTGACAAATAAATAATCTTAAAAAAAAAAGAAAAATTACCATAAATTCAGTAAAAAGGACCAAAATACCTCTGTCCCTTATACAGTCTGTAATATGGGAATATTACTTCTACTCAAAATTATTTTTTGATCGTACGAAACACTGTTTATTGAAAGCTTCACTGTAAATAACTCCAAAATTATTTATTTATTCATTCATTCATTCATTTTTGAGAGAGTGAGAGAGAGCAGGGGAAAGGAGGGAGCAGATGGAGAGGGAGAGAGAGAATCTTTTTTTTTTTTTTTAAGATTTATTTATTTATTTATTTGACAGAGAGAGACACAGCGAGAGAGGGAACCACAAGCAGGGGGAGTGGGAGAGGGAGAAGCAGGCTTCCCGCTGAGCAAGGAGCCTGATGCGGGGCTCGATCCCAGGACCCTGGGACCACAACCTGAGCCGAAGGCAGATGCTTAACGACTGAGCCACCCAGGCGCCCCGGGAGAGAGAGAATCTTAAGCAGGCTCCACACTTAGCATGGAGCCCCGACATGGGGCTTGATCTCATGACCTGAGCCAAAATCAAGAGTAGGACGCTTAACCGACTGAGCCACCTGGACGCCCCCCAAAATTATTCAAAAGGCAGCAGTGTACAATACCAATAGGTGTTTAAAACATTAGAAAGCTTTTCAGTTTAATCTTGCTTTCCAGTGCCTTTGACATTTAACTGCACTATTGCATCAAATAATCATTACTTTTACCTAACTTCCCTAATCAAGTAGATTGAAAGTAAAAAGGAAAATAGGTAAATTCTATCTTGCTTATTTTCAGGAACCTTTGGAAGTTTCATTATAGTTTAGTAATCTATGATAACCGTACATTTTGGATTTTAATTTTCTTTTGCAGATGCATTGTTCTAAAATTAACTTAATAAATATATATTTTGTTAATAGTAGGTACAGTTATCCAATTTGATTGACAAAATGATGTTGAATGTCTGAGATAATTACTTTTTAGCAGCATTTTTTAAGAGAACATATTGTCCATTATGAAATTCACCACTCTTTTTAGATTTTTGTGGTTTTAAGCAGAGATAATTCTAGCCAAAAGTTGAGATAGCTAAATTTTTATTTTTTTTTTTATTTTTATTTTTTTAAGATTTTATTTATTTATTTGACAGAGAGATATAGAGAGAGCACAAGTAGGCAGAGTGGCAGGCAGAGAAAGAGGGAGAAGCAGGCTCCCCGCTGAGCAGGGAGCCCAATATGGGGCTCGATCCCAGGACCCTGGGATCATGACCTGAGCCGAAGGCAGCCGCTTAACCGACTGAGCCACCCAGGCGCCCCGCTAAATTTTTATTTTAATTTTCTGTTTCCCTACACTAAGAATCCACCTATTCTTGAGTCCTTCTGGTAGGTTCAAATGTCTTTTGGGCCTTTCTCTTATAAGCAAATAATAATTTCTCAGCTTGTTTGTTAGGTTGCAAACCAACTGATAAATTAATGTACACTTTTACTCTTAGTAGAATATATTATCTTTCTGGAAAAAAATGCACTTTAATTGTGACAGTTCTCCTTAAATATATATTCCCTGAAATCACATATTTTGAAATGCTGTTGGATGCACTTTCCACAGAAGTGAAGCAAAGGAAATCTCACCTGAGATAAAAGAGTGGAGCATCTTCCCACAACATATGTTTTAATAGTGGGCAATGCTGCCTATATGTTCTGGCCTCCTTTATATGTGCAGATTACCAGATTTAATAAAAAAAAATATTGTTTTCCATGCTGAAACTCTATCAAAATACGGTATTTTATAATTCATTAAGATTCAATGATTTTTAATAAATTTTTAGAATTTAATAATTTTATAAAATTATGCTACCACATTATCATCATGTCTAAGATGTTGCCATTAAATAAAGACCTGCCAGATAATAGGATACTGTAATTACAGAGATTCTTATTAAAATTGCGCAAATTTTTTTTCACATGCTTATGGCACCATTAAATATTCTAAGACATTTAAATTGTGCAGTTTTTCTCGTTCATCAGGAAATATAGAAATATTTGGTGAAAATGCTAAAAATATATGGCATGGAGCTGGAAAAGACAAATGGAATTAAAGATGATGCATATTCCAAATAGACATGTAGTTTCTTACTATTTGGCTTCATTTATTTAAAATGGTGGAGTGAATCAAGATTTTATAATGAACATAATAACAGCATTCTTCCTAATCATGTAAGGCATATTAAGAATATTACCCCTTTCTTAACATTTCCAGAGCTGGGTCCCTTTTGTCTCCCATATTTCGAATAATGACATTTCATTGTGAGCTAATCCCCAGCACAGTAAGTTCTGCAGGCCACTGTTGTACACATCTTTCCTAAAAGTATCACAGATCTCTCCAGTGACTAAATAAAGCACTAGAATGTCCACCCCCGCACCCTGTGACCTTGTCACTGACCCCACAGTGCTTTTCTCCACCTTAACTCCCAATATCCTGAAAGATAATAGTGTTTCCCTCTAGTTACAAAATATTCAGTTTTCCCTGTGTGTGCATGGCACTTTCTATCTCCTCAGCTAGTTGTACTTAGGATGTTCCTTCTGTCTGGAAAATTTTTGTGCACATATTTGCCAATCCAAATCCTATTCATCTTTTAAGGCCCAGCTGAAACAGCATCTGTATGAAGTTTCCCTAATCCATCTAGGGACTTTGCCCTCCTTCTCTGCCTGTTTTCCACTTAGTATCACTCATAAGAGATCTACCAGATTATGCCCTAAAATAAATATTAACTATAGATATGTCTATGCATATTTTTCTCCTGATGTCATTAAGAACTGTGAGGACAAAAGCTTTACAAATTGCACTGTATATCAACTAAATGTTTCATGAAAGGGGGGCAAAGAAATGCCCCAAATTAGGCAGTGAAAATGATCACTTAAACATGTTTTAACATTATTTATAACCGTCTGTGGCATATAGTGAGTATTTGATAAATTTCCACTATTTTTGTAATATTGCAGCTAAAACCTATTTAGACACATTTTGAGAAACAGACACGCCTATGGTTCTGTTTCCCTATTGAGCTTTTCATTCAAAGCTCTGCCTGTAAGAGGAAATAAGTTTGAGATGCTGAAACACTTTTACTGTAGCTATGTTACTGCCTAGAGATAAGGAGGAAATGCTCAAAAGACAAAGCCCTGTATTTCTCATTTCTTATACCACAATGTTTGTGTGTTCATTGTGGTGATCGTACAAGGTTATCATCAGTATATTTATGGAGGAAGAAAATAATTTTACAAATGGTGATACCCCACATTTGGGTTCAAGATTTGACTCTTATTTTTAGGTCCTTCTTTTTTTTTTAATGAAGATTTATTTATTTTAGAGAGAGAGAGAGCATGGGTGTGTGCAAGCAGGGGGAGGGGAGGAGGAAGACAGAATCCTCAAGCAGATTCCTTGCTGAGCACAGAACCTAAAGCAGGGCTAGACCCCAGAATCCTGAGATCATGACCTGAGCTGAAACCAAGATTTGGCTGCCAATAGACTGAGTCACTCAGATGCCCCTGGATCCTTTTAAACATTGCCACACTTGACTTGCTTTTGTACATCAAGCATGAGGTGGGTGGAACTGAATAGTCTAGAAAGAGAAAATGTAACAGGTTTTCCACACAGGCTTAGACTTTGAGTCAGTGGACACAGTGCAAAAGAAGCATCCTGGATTAATTCTCTGGAAGCTAATTTTATTGCTACTGGTGAATTTTCCTGGCAGCACTAGAATTTTATTACCACTAGCTTATTTTTTCTGAATTATGTTAAGTATTTGCAAATGTAGACATAGATATCGGGTATAATCTATTCCAGTGTTTTAAAAGTAGTAAATTTTCTAGGCTCTTGAGAAAACACCTCTAAATTATGTTAGAAAAATTGAATAAAAATCTCATTGAAGTATAAAAATTGGTATTTCTAGCTCAAAATGAAGCAAATTGAATATTATTTATAAGAGCTTCCTCAACCCAATTTAAATTTCTCTTATGATACTCACCCCACTTCATGAACATGATACTATTCTAAGTGGTTGTTATATACTGTGATTATTTGACAAGTATTTCTAGGGTTATTGCAGACCACTCCTGTGATTAAGTTATTGATAAATTTCACATGAGGCCATGCCAGTATTGCATCACAAATATTAGGTTACATTCAAGAATGTGCAACTTAATTCTCTGACTGTCTTTAATTGGCTTAGAACTGTTTCCTTGGGGAATCTTTAATAGAGATCACTCTGGAGAGAAAACAGAAGAAAAGAGGAAGGAGGTCTATTTGAAGCAGCAGTGAGTGCAGTAATAGGGAACCCCCTGTGTACTATTCACAGGGTTCTTTAGGTAAGGATTCCAAGAGGTGGCTGAAAGCCATTCCCTGAAGATAATCTCAGATGAAGCATCTTTATGGGCATGGCTGTGCAGAGAGAATAGCACCAGATGTAGACATTTCACACCATCTGACTGAACACAGCCTTTCTCTGAGTGTAAATAAACTAACTCAAGAATGCTAGCAAATCTGGACCATCCAGATGGCCCTGGCAGACATTTAATTGATAAGACAAGTAAGTGTCTATTATTTAGTGTATATTCATTCTATTTTATGCCATATTTTTAAATATATGTTCATTAAATGAACTGGAGTTGTGGGAATTGAAATAATGAAATGCTTTCAGTTTTTCCTCACACCACTTTCCTTGAAACCTAATAGTAGAACTCTTTCCTGTGGGGACGATATTTGTGGCAGATCCCATTTATGTAGTTATTTTAGATATTAAAAGCCTAATTTTCAAATATGATAGCGTTCAGTCTTATTTAAATCAAAATGTGAATCTTTCATTTAGTTCTATGCATCTCCCCTTACCCCAACTTGTACCTGATGTAGGTCCAGAAACTTGCTTAAAGAAGGGATGCATGGTCGCTTTCTTCTGTCTTCTTTTTATGACTCTTTTCTTCAATAATAGTTGTCCTTTCATACTTCTCCTATGGTCACATTCAGAGGGAAGTTTCTTAAAAGCAAGGTCATAGGTGATTAGTGGATATGGAATCTGATGGTGTGTCTGAACTGCAATAGGAGTCCGAATGTGTCTCTGTGCCGCATGGGAATGTTTAGTGGGTTCGTAAATTCTCCCCCCATGGGAGGTCTCACACTGCAACATTTCAAAATGGGGTCATTAAACCCCCAACAGTGTGCTTTTACTCTTCTCTGACTTCCTGCTTCTGGTGCTCCACCCCGGAAAGTCTCCTTCTGGGAGGATGTCACTTCTCTCATGATGTCCATCAGTGTTCACGATGATTCATGCCTCTATCCTTTGTTTGTTTGTGGTTAGTATTTTCCTGGACCCTGAGATAATACACTTATACCTCACCCTTTTTAGTAGTGCTTCTTGCTTCCTGTTTAATCCTCTGTTCTATTCCTCTTTTTCCTCAGCTTCACTTTAAAAAAAAAAATTGTCTAAGCCAGGGTCATGTACTCTTGCACTCCAAACTCTACGGTCTCCACATCAAGTTCTCTGGATGATTGATTTGATTGATTTGAAGAAGTTGGAGGTGTAGGGGAGAAATATAGAACATTCTAAAAATTCTTTCCCAAAATTACTTACTGCCCATCTTTGTTTCTATATATATAAGATTTAGATATAACAGGATAAACTTTGAAGACCCAGCTTTGGGCCAAAACCTTAGAAAGTTCTTCATAGATGAGCAAACATTTTTCTTAGTTATGTGAGAATAATTATCAACAGTTATTCCCAGTTTTGGGTCTCAGTTAAAATTGAGACAACAGGAATTAACTTTTTAAATATCCAGTTACTTTGACATTGCAACTATTTGTTCATTTACATGGCCAGTGTGTTAGTTTATTGTCTTTAGTTTGATATCATGTAATCTTTTACAAAGGCATTTAAGCATTGAACTACATTCCCTTCTTTCTCCCCAGGGGAAAAAAATGGAATATTTATTGGAGCTGAGTTGTTTGATAAAAAAAAAAATTAGAGATATATCTGTGATCCTATTAAGCAGAACCATAATCCTATGTAGTAGTTACTGGCCCATTCAAGAACATACAAAGTAGTTATCTTGGTTTGATAAGAAATTTAAAAATTAGATCAATAGTAATAGCTATACATTATAGCAAAATATTCTATAAGGGAAAAGAAAAAGGTTTTATGTAAGGTTTCTATAAGATATAGTGGAGTAGATCCATTTTCTTAGTCTATTTGATTCATAATGAATTGTGAAAAATGTCCACAGAGAATCCTGGCATATTTTAACTATTTCATAATTGTGAAGGGAGGTTTTACCTGAATTTCCACAGGACTCTAAAAATATAAAGAGAAATTGGAAAGCCAAGTGACCAGAATTCAAATATTAGAGTTCAAGAATGTGACCAAAATTAAAGCTGTATCAAAACTAAGCAGATTATCAGGCCCTGAGTGCATAGATAGATATAACAACTATTTTGTGGATAAAGGCTGGGAAAACACACACACACACACACACAAAACACACAAAACATTCTTTTTTTTCAAACTATTTTTCAGAAATTGGCCTAATACAAAAGGGTTCTAAATAATCTTTAATCATCAATATATGATCATATATTTTTGAAAAAAAATTCTTTAAGGCTAAAATCTCTTTATTTCACATTGCTTTGTCTATTTTTACCTTGATAGTTTTGGGTTTTTTGTAATTTTTTTAACCTCCTTCACTAATTTTACCCATCACCTACCCTTTGCCTCTGGCCACCACCAGTAATGTTCCCTGTATCTATGACCTCATGTATTTGTTTGCTTGTTATATACCACATATACGTGAGATCATACTGTATTTATCTTTCTTTGTCTGACTTAATTCATTTAGCACAACATCCTGAAGTTCTATGCATTTTGTTGCAAATGACAGGATTTCCTTATTTTAATGGCTGGATAGTATTCTGTTGCATATCTACATTACATTTTAATGTGTATACACACACACACACACACACACACACACACACACACACAGAGGTCACATCTTCTTTGTCCATTCACCCATTGATAGATGCTTAAGATATTTCCATATCTTGGCTATTGTAAATAATGCTACAATGAACAAGAGGGTGCATATATCTTTTCAAATTAGTATTTTTGTTTTCTTTGGGTAATATCCATAAGTGGAACTGCTGGATCATATGGTAGTTTTATTTTTAATTTTTTATGAAACTGTTTTCCATAGTGAATACACCAATTTACATTCCCACCAACAGTATGTTCCCTTTTCTCTACATCCTTGTCAGAACTGGTTACTTCTTTGTTTATCTTGTTGATTGATTTGTAGATATTGAACCATCCTTGCATCCTTGGAATAAATCCCATTCAATTCTGGAAATGATCATTTTAATGTATTGATGAATTGAATTTGCTAATATTTTGTTGAGGGTTTAGCTTGATAGTTTTAATGAAACACAATAATATTGAAAGTTAACTAGAAAACTTTTAGGAATGAATTTATACCATCCCGAAATCATTGTGATCTATATTGCAATAATTTCATTTAATCATAAATAAATGATTATAAATAATAATGACTAGAATGTAATGTGCTCTCTGTACTTCAAAAGGCAAAATAATATGCTCAAGATATATAATATATTTATATGATATATGATACACTCTGATAAAATAATATTCATAGCCTGGTTCAGAACCTCAAGGATTCTAGGCTAAAGATTCTCTTCTCTTTTCTTCATTCTGCCAGGTGAGTGTTGGAACTCTAGCCATAATATTACTTAGAAAGCAGGAAGAAAAAAAGAAAAGGAAAGGTTGGCACTTGTTTTAGTAGATCAAATTGTCCTATAAATGTCCAGGACACTTCTACCTTTACCTCATTATTCAGAACTATGTTATATGAACATCCCTTGCCCTAAGAGATTTGAGAAGGATGAAGTTTTAGCCTTTTAGTTTCCACGGTAGCATGAATCAAAGGGTGAATTGATTAGAATATATATTGAGTGAGCCATAGATTACCTCCCCCAGAGGTGGACATACTTCACCTCTGGTGATAGAGATAGTAGAAGGAAATTACAGGCAATCAGAGACATAGAGGTTTTGGACAATGGTGAATAATCTGATGGGGGCCAGAAAGCAGATATCATTGAGAGTCAATCAAAGGAACTGGAAAACATTAGAAAACATGGGAAAAAGATGAAAGGCATAGATATAGTAAAACATGGTTTTAGAAATTATTCACACAGATTATGGTTACAATTCAGAATACATGAGTATACAGTAAAGGAGGAGAGAGCTGATGAAGACCATCCTTGAGAATACCTTCATTAGGAAGGTGTGGATGGCAATAAAAGAAGGTTAGGTGTGGCCAGGGAATGAAGGCCAAAATCAAAAACAAGTTGTGTCATAGACACCCATGCAGTTGAGGAATGCCAGGATCATTATTACAAAACAATAATAAAATGAGAAAGCCACTGTTTTCACAATCTCAGCTTTGACTTTTGAGAAAAAATAATTCTAGTAGACTCTTTGGGAAATATCAAGATTCATCGCTTGAGCTAATTCATGAAAGAGAAGAGAAGGTAGAGAGAAACAAATATTTTTAATTGTTATATTAGGAAGGAATAAAGGAATCAATTAGGGAGGATAGAAAAAAAACCCTAAAGAAAGATTTTTTTGTTGTTGCTTTTGTTTTTGTTTGTGTGTTAATGAAGAAACTAGAATGTTCATGAAAATTGCTAATAGAGATTAGAAAGGAAAGGAGAAAGGAAACTTAGGTTTTTCATAGATGTTTTATTTATTTTTGCCTATTCAAAGTCCAATAATGGCATTCAGACTGATATAGTTATCAAATATATCTCAATTGTTTTAGTAAAAGGGCATAACACTGATTGAATTGTTGAATGCTTACTGTATTGCAGACACTGGATAATTGCAAAATTGCTAAGACAACCTGCTTCAAAATGTTGCCATGAGAATGCATTTATTAATACATGTAAAATGCTGAAAACAGGTCTTAGCCTATAATAATCTGTGGTGATATTGCTGTAATTAATAGTAACACTGGTAACCGTCTTTTATAGATGCTGTCTTACAGAAAATAGAAGCTCATGTAATTTAATAAATGGATCTGAAGTAATGCAGTTAGAAAGGAACTAAATCAGAATTCTGTCTCAGGGATGCCTGGCCCCAAATTCCATGGGTTTACAAGAGGAAATTGTATTGAAAACCTTAGGGATAGTGTCAGCAGATGAGGTTACAGTCACAAGCCGGAGTTCAGGAACAGGATTCCAAGACTTACAGAGGAGTTTATCAGGAGCAATGAACAGTCTTAAACCCAAAAGATAGGTTCTCAGAATAAGACTGTGGTTATCAAAATGGGATATAGGTAGGAACTAAGTCTCAGTAGGAAAATGGGTGCTTGGCGTCAATAACAATCTTAGGGCATTTCCCAGTGTTAGTGCTTCTTCTTAAAGTCCTCCTGCCCAAAGGTTAGATTTGTTCTGGAGACTTGAGGTATTCTACACTTGCAGATGAGATTCAAGTAAATTTAGCTTTTGGAAAGCATGACATGAAAGTTGTAAGGATTACGTAAGGTATCTAATCCTAAAGATTGAATTCTTAAATCAAGTGAAATAGTAATTTGTAAATTCTTTTTTAAATTTAATTTAATTTTTATTATTCTTATGTTCAGCTAGCCAACATATAGCACATCACTAGTCCTGGATGCAGTGCTCAGCGATTCACCAGTTGTGCACAAAACCCAGTGCTCATCACAACACGTGCCCTCCTTAATACCCATCACCTGGCTACCCCATCCTCCCACCCCCTTCCCTTCTGTAAACCTCAGTTTGTTTCCTGGAGTCCAGAGTTTCTCATGGTTTGTCTCCCTCTCTGATTTCTTCCCATTCAGTTTTCCCTCCCTTCCCCTATGGTCCTCCCTGCTATTCCTTATGTTCCATATATGAGTGAAACCATATGATAATTGTCTTTCTCTGCTTGACTTATTTCACTTAGCATAATCCCCTCCAGTTCCATCCATGTTGATGCAAATGGTGGGTATTCATATCCTTTCTGATGGCTGAGTCATATTCCATTGTATACATGAATCACATCTTCTTTATCCATTCGTCTGTTGAAGGGCGTCTTGGCTCCTTCCACAGTTTGGCTGTTGTGGGCATTGCTGCTGCCTCTCTCAAAAAATTAGAAAAGTCCCAAATGCACAAGCTAACCCTACACCTAAAGGACCTGGAGAAAGAACAGCAAGTAAAGCCTAAACCAAGCAGGAAAAGAGAAATAATAAAGATTAGAGCAGAAATCAATGAAACAGAAACCAGAAAAACAGTAGAGCAGATCAACGAAACTACAAGCTGGTTGTTTGAAAGAATTAGTAAGATTGATAAACCTCTGGCCAGACTTATCCAAAAGAAAAGAGAAAGGACCCAAATCAATAAAATCATGTATGAAAGGGGAGATATCACGACTAACACCAAGGAAATAGAAACAATTATTAGAAATTATTACCAGCCAACTATATGCCAACAAATTAAGCAATCTGGAAGTAATTTATAAATTCTTTAAATGTATGTATAGGTCAGCCTGCTATTGCATCCATTATTAACTATTGTATTATAGGGCATTGTACTATCATCTTTTCATCTGTAAAGATCATTGTTATTTTTTAAAAATTTTTTAAAAATTTTATTTATTTGAGAGAGAGAGTGAGAGAGAGAGAGCGCAAGAGGGGGTAGGGTCAGAGGGAGAAGCAGACTCCCCGCTGAGCAGGAAGCCCCATGCAGCACTCGATCCCGGGACTCCGGGATTATGACCTGAGCCGAAGGCAGTCGCTTAACCAACTGAGCCACCCAGGTGCCCAAAGATCATTGTTATTAACTAGAGAAATAAATACTCTTCACTAGAAACCAAGTGCAGTTCTTGTATTCTTGCCTTTGGATACTCTAATCACTTTGGAATGTTAATTCTTGTATTCGTCCATTCCTTCATTTGACCAGTATTTAGGGAAAAAATACCCTTTAAAAGGTGATACATTTAGAAATAAGGAATGAGCTATATGCCTTTAAGGAAGACAGAATCTTCTAGAGATAAGACATGTACTTCAGGATTAGGCGTTACATGTCATAATATAATCCACAGAATACAAAAGTAATACAGGCAGGATTCCCAAACCAAATAATTTGTATTATTTTCCACTGCAAATAAGATTTGTTAATATAAATTTGTCTATGCACAATTGTAAAGTTTTTTAAAAAGGCAAACTAAAGCTTCTTCTATTATAATTCTAAAACACTGTGTGTATGCTTAACAAAGACGCTATTAAGGTTAGTATTTTAAAAGTAAATGAAATGCATTCAAATGGGAACAGACTCCCTTCCGTGATGCATGCACACAAACACACATATGCACATATATTCTCATAGCTAGTGAAGTTTATATTTATTTATTTTACTGTTCATGCTTACTTCAAGAAATTTCAAACATTAAAAACAACCACTTTACCTGAGGAACAAATGAGTAAAGTCTAATTAAGGACCTCATTAGAGAAAAAGAAAATATGAAAGTATCAATTATGTTAAAAGCTGCAAACAGTAAAGTTATTAAATATATTAGAATTATATTATATCTACTATAGAATATATATCATATATGTATATGTGTATATATCAATCTGTTTATTAATAGAATATTTATACATACTTCAACTCTGGTATGTAAGTATCTGGAATTTGGTTTTACCTAATCAGAACCCTGTAAATAAAATTGTTTGGTCATTGGCTCATCAGATCTATTTCTGGGCCTGACCTTGACTACATTTTTCTAAAATTAACAGGCTGCTTGAAACAAAAATGGATATTTTGTTCTGATTATGCTGTGATTGTTGATTTAGAGGGTGAGAAAATATTTTATTACTAGCTTTCATTTATTTAAATTGTCACACTTATTGTTTTTAGTCAACAATTAGGAAAATGTTATTACTTTCATAATTGTAGGTATATTGATGGCAATCTTCAACAAAATGGTATCTTTTGTATTCTTCAGAATTTTAGATATGCTTTTTCTGAGTGAAATATAAAAAATACACGGTAAAGAATAATTATTATGTGAGTGATAGCCATGACGATTTTATGTAAATTTACTTGATGGAAAATGTTGGGTCAGGAGGTTATTCTTGTCTCTTATTGTTAAATAATTGCTTGCCTAACATAACATAATAAAAAAATAATAAATAAATAAATAAATGCTTGCTTTAACAACCTGCATGAAGTTATGTATTGACTATTTAAAGAGGGTTTTTTTCATTCTGACAGTAAAGTGGTCTAGGTCAGAGCTATCATAATGCTTTCTCCCCGGGGGGTGCCTCATTGGCTTAGTTGGTAGAGCATGTGACTTTTGATCTAGGGGATATGAGTTCAAGCCCCACATTGGGTGTAGAGATTACTTAAAAATAACATCTTAAAAAATATGTTTATATAATAATGCTTCCTCCTGCATTATTGGACTCACTGGGAAGTCAAGGAATGTACCATAGACCAAAAATAAAAATAAATAATAACTGGAATCCAAGACTGTATTAGGAAGCTGTGGAGAGAAAGCAAACTGAAAAGAGATTCCTCTCCTTTAGGCCAGTAATGATCTTATAATAAGCCTTGGGACAGGGTGAGATATTAGAATAAAACTGAATATATTTAATTTGAAAAGCAACAAATAAAGACAAAATGACAAAATAAAAAAAAAGAATAAAACTGAAATTATTCTTAAACCCAGATTCTGAGGGGGATGAAAATGCGTGCAATGAACAGATCACTCTGGATTCCAGGAAAGGCAAACAGAAATCCTTGTTGAAGGGGAACATTCACAGTTTAAATCCTCAGATTTCTCACAGTTTGAGTTAGGGGAAGTTATGAGCTGCAAATAAAAAATTATCAAATGTGTGAGAAAAAAATCCTGATTTCAGAATAAGTGACAGAGTTGTAATTACCTTAAAAATATGAAATAAAGATTAAAAAAGTAAAAGATAGGACAAGAAAAGTGAACAAGAAATGAGAACCTAACAAAAATGTCCGGGAAGTTCGGAAAAAAGTAAGTTTCAAAGATGAATAATAAAATTCTTGGAATTAAAACTCAATATATACCAAACATTTGGAAAGACACAAAAGAGAGAGAGACTGATGAACCAAATCATAGCGTTAATGAAATTTCTAAGAATACAGTCCAGAGAATTAGGTTGAGAGAAAATATCTTTTAAAAAGTGGTAAAAAATGGACTACAGAAGGAGGAGGTCTACCATTATGTCCAGCTGGATTTTCACATGAAGAAAGCTCAGGGGAATGGGAGAAACAAGACAGGATCCCAAACTAGTGATGTTCTTCCAGAACTGAGCTTTAAGAATCCTCAGATACAGGAAGTATAATATAAGGAAAATAGGACAAGTGTACTTAAAAAACCTACTAAAACACAGCATAAATAAAACTGAAGAAAACCAAGGACAAAGATACAACTGCCGCGCAGAAAATAGAGATGATCTAAAAGCCATGATAACAGACCAGCAATGTCCTCAGCAGTACTGATTAAGCTTAAGTTTAGTAGGATAATATCTTTAAAGCTTTGAGATAAAATGACTGTCAGTCTGAACTTGTGTGCTGAGCAGCCTTTTCAAAGTGAGAGGATTCTAAGTCATGTTCTGTTAAAAAAATGAAAAGAGCAATTTATCCACCAAAGTCTGTTGAAGTAACTTAAAAGCTGATGAGCCAAGATGTTGTTATACATATTTAACAAACATTATTTATGAAACACTAATAATATAAAATTATATTTTTGTGTACTTAAGTACTAAATGATAATGCCATAGAGATCGGAAGAGGAGTATTTATAAAGTATACTACCATCCCAATGTTTTTCTGGACAGATATAAAGTCATAGACTAACTTTACTTTTTTAAAATTAATTATATATTGTAAAATTTTGGGAGTAAACAGCAATAAAAGCAGATATTGAGTTTATAATTTCCAGTTTAGTAGAGGAAAAATATCATTAAACATAATAATAGTTATAAATTGACTAAACGTCTTAGTAAAGACAGAAATATGTGGAATACACTTTTAAAAAATGTTTGGCTATTTACTTTTGACAGAAAGTATCATGAACATTCAAGGACATGAAAATTAATGACCCATACTTTCATTGTTACTATTCAGCTTTATTCAGATGCTCTTAAAAGTTTATAAGGCAAGGGCGCCTGGGTGGCTCAGTCGTTAAGCGTCTGCCTTCGGCTCAGGTCATGATCCCAGGGTCCTGGGATCGAGCCCCACATCAGGCTCCCTGCTCCGCAGGAAACCTGCTTCTCCCTCTCCCACTCCCCCTGCTTGTGTTCCTGCTCTCGCTATCTCTCTCTCTGTCAAATAAATAAATAAAATCTTTAAAAAAAAAAAAAAAAAAAAAAAGTTTATAAGGCAAGCCAAAAAAGTACAATACATAACGATTGAGAAGGAAGAAAACGAAATGTCAATATTTACACATAATAAGATTGTTTGTATAGAAAATACAACAGAGGAATTATAGAGAGAAAGAATTTAGATAGATAGTTGCATATGAGATCAATAAAGAAAAATCTTTTTTTTTTTTAATAAACTAGCACAAACAACAACCATGTTATGCATGGTGAACTTTACTATGTTCTGAGCACCTTACATGATTGTTACCATTCAAGCCGTACGGCAGCTCTGTGAATTAAGTGCCCCATCTCATTGTAGTCCCACCCACTTTGATATAGAAAATTGGTCTGTGACTGAATTAGCATTGCAGTTCAGGGAAGAATAAAGGATATAGAGGCAATTGGTTAGCAATGTGAAAAAAAAGAGAAAAGAAAAAGAAACGGGATTCCTCCCTCACACCAAACTCAAAAATATTTAGTTGCAAGGCTAAGTAAATTCCCACACCTTTCAAGTATTTGCTCAAATGTCATATTTACAGTGATACCTCACCTCTACCAACTTTAAAAAGAATTGGAACCCCTTCCTCTGCCTTGCACACCTGATTTCCCTTATCTTGCTCTAAATGTTTTCCTCTATAGTACTCATCATGATCCCACCTACTCTGTGATGCACTTACTTATCATGACCATTGCTCATGGTGTCTCTCCTCTCCTGAAATGTAACTACACGAGCACAGAGGTCTTTATTTTTCCTTTACTGGTATATCTCAAGTGGTCCAGTTGAGTTCCTGGCATGTTACAGATGCCTATTAAATATTTGTTGAATGAATATTTGTGATGTAGAGTTCTGACCCAGGATAAATCTACATCAGGATTATTCAGTTGAATTTTGTGAGGTTACGGAGGATTATACAATAATTATTACCCTATTACACATAAATGGATTTGTGTTACTGAAAGAAAAAAAAAAAAAAGAAGCCATTCCTTTAGAACCCTTGGTAAATTATAATTCATTCGGTGTGAATAGAGATGCTTTACTCATTGTGCAAGTATTAAAAGCCTTGGCCTAAATATCATTAATTAACAAATAAAATGTTTACTATGTATTTCATTAAGATTATTGGATAAGTTAGGGCGCCTGGGTGGCTCAGTTGGTTAAGTGACTGCCTTCGGCTCAGGTCATGATCCTGGAGTCCCTGGATCGAGTCCCGCATCGGGCTCCCTGCTCGGCAGGGAGTCTGCTTCTCCCTCTGACCCTCCCCCCTCTCATGTGCTCTCTCTCTCATTCTCTCTCTCTCAAATAAATAAATAAAATCTTTAAAAAAAAAAAAAAAGATTATTGGATAAGTTAGATATAATTTTTCAATTACTCTTACTTTGTCAGTGTACTTTTAAGTAGTTTATTTTTAAGAGTTTAGAGAACCTGCATACTAAATACTGGACTTGAAGTAAGGAAATCTGGACATTAGACCTGGTGTGTATTGGTTTCCTAGATGATTATAAGCACATATTCTATATAAACTCAAAACAGGCAACAGATGAGTATGTCTTATTCATTGTTGAGACCTAAGTTCTTAGTGCTTGGAAAATAGTAGGCGTTCAATGCCTATTTGCTGGATGAATTGGTCTGTCAGTGGGATAGTTATTGATTCTCTATATTCTAGTCTCATTATCAGAAAATGGAAGTAATGCCATCTATTCAATGTTCATCTTATTAAATTAAGTGGCAGCCATAAAACAACATGAATATCACTACCAGTAAAAGTTCAATGACTTGCCTGTCCTTCAAAGAGTCCTATTTTGGGAGCGCCTGGATGGCTCAGTCGTTAAACGTCTGCCTTCGGCTCAGGTCATGATCCCAGCGTCCTGGGAGCGAGTCCCGCGTCAGGCTCCCTGCTCAGCGGGAAGCCTGCTTCTCCCTCTGCCCCTCCCCCTGCTTGTGTTCCTGCTCTCGCTGTCTCTCTCTCTCTGTCAAATACATAAATAAAATCTTAAAAAAAAAGAGTACTATTTTGTACATTTTATTTTATAATTTTGCTGTTTATGCACTGTAGATGTTGGAAATGTTAACTCTTCAAACAGGCTTTTTTCTATAGAATTATCTTAAAATGTATTTGCATAAAATGTTAACCACATCATTTAATTAAAAATGGTTATTTGGGTATATTTTTAGGTTTACAAATGACATAACACACTTTTTAGATATTTTAATCTATTTAATTAATAATTAATATTTTTAATATTTTATTTTTAAGTAATCTCTACTATACCCAGAGTGGGGCTTGAACCTACAACCCGGAGATCAAGAGTTGCATGTTCCACTGACTGAGCCAGCGAGGTGCCCCTTAGATATCTTTAACTAAAGTTTTTTGTTGTTTTTTTGAATCCTCTGTAAAGCAAAGACAAGGAATCGAGTGATTTGTGCCCTTATTACAGTACTAGCTCCTTCTAGAAATTCTCCTATAGGAAGAACATTGTTCTTTCTGAAAAATCCCCACATTTCACTCCTCTGCACTAAGAGGTTTTTAATCATGCTTTAAAACATAATATGGTTTCCCATTCAATAAATTATCAGTCACAGAACTATTTTTAAACGTCAGCATTTCAAGCAAATACCTCTTGCGCTGGCTGTTTCTTTTCTCAGTAGAGAAAATATATAGATACTCTTAAAATCTCTGTAGATATTAAAGACAAAATAAAATTCACTACTCTACAAATCCTCATCATTTATCTTTTTAACTTAGCCTTCATGCACATTATCTTTTACCCATAAGCCTAATGCTGAGAACAAATTAGGTTAGTGCTAAAGAAATAAAGAAAAAATGCTTTGACTAAGGAAAATGTCAATAAAAATGAGCCTCGCTTACAGTAGTCCTCCATATGGAGCAACTTAATCAGAATTTGTCAGTGATGAAAGTTAGAACATTCTGGTAAACCTCTCTCGCTTCCCGCCCCCCCATCCTCTCTCTTTCCCTCTTTCCTCTTTCCCTCCTGCTTTATAATCTCTCATCCATACCCACACACCCTCAGTGTTTTAATTTCTCTTCAACTTTTAGTTACAGGCCATGAAGACTGTTGTGAAACAGAGTTTTTTCTCTTCTTTGAGCATTTCTTCCCAATATTGCAATCCTATCTTTTCCTCTTTCTTTCAGAGATAAGTTTTCTTCTCAGTTACACTGGATATCACTATTACCACAAGCAGACTAATCATAACTTTCAGCAGTGTAACTGTTTACCCCAGCTAGCTGAATGGAAGTATAGACAGAGAGCCCATAAGGAATGATGAAGACAACTAGGGACAAGGGGGCTTCTTTCTACAACGGGTCTACTGTCTACTGTCTCTCAAATTACTGGAAACTATAACTGCTGTATGTAGAACTGGGTCATGCCTGAAATGCATAAATTCTCATGTTTTGTAGTAAGAAAAGCATGTTGCAAAATAATAAGTATTATTTAATTGTTTATCTTAATTGCATATAGTGGTATAAAGTTAGGACAACAATATCTTAAAATAAAAGCCAAAAACAATGTTAGGATAACAGTTTTGTTGTGTTCCACATAAAGCTAAACAATTCAGGGATTATTATCCTAAAGGGGAAAATATCAGAGCTTTTATGTAACAATGTGAAAATAATGTTTAAATGTTTTTTTGTGTAGCAAAATAGAAAAAGTTCAAAAGCTAAGAAGTGGGAGAACCAAATTCTATACTTAACCAGAGCGGTAGCTAAGGAATATAATTTTTTTATAGTCCATAGTTATTATTTAAAAGTTTTTAAACATTAAATAAATCCATCATTTCTGAGTGCTTAGATCTGTACATTTATTAATAAAAAATGTAATTAGAATAATACTATTTTCCTAAAAGAATGGAATACATAAATTGAATATTGATTTTGTATGTTATACATGCGTAAGTATTCCCTGATATTCAGGACATTTTCTTCCATAGCAGTATTTCTTCTATAATAATATCCTTAATGTGGACAATCATCCTCTATGTTGATATCCAGTATCCAGAAAACTGGTTATAGAAACTAACTCAAGACAGGTGCCAAGATAGACACTGAGAAGCAAAATTAGAGAAGATTAAGGAGGTAAAAGACACACCCATTCTCAGTTTGAAAATTGACTGCAACTCTATAGTCTACCATGTGATAACCTGTGGGAAAAATTGTTTAAAACCATGAATTATCATGTTTATTTTATGCAAATAGTATTTCCATCTTAAAAAAAATAATCTTACCTAGGCATGCATTATTCATTACATGAAAATTGATATTTTAAGACACTCTTCACCAAATATCAAATAGAGCCATTATGGGACAGGCGAGGCTCTACCAAAAAGATGATCAAAACCTAAGATATCCTGGAGAGATGGATTATGAAACGTCCTTTGTTTGTTTTCTTAGGGTTACTACTCTGGTGAGGTCTCCTGTCTAGTCTTTAAGGATGAACCTTTTCTGAAATCTATTTGATATTTGGCACTGTACTAAATGTCAGTGCTAAATGCATGAAAATATGTGGACTCCTCTCAAAAGTGTTAAGTCAGGAGAGAAAATGGTGGAAATAAGCAGCCGGCTGCAGAACTGAGTTATAGGTTCTTTAGTCCTGGGTGCTATGGAAACAGATATGTGTGTATATGTGGTTTGAGTGGGGGGTGGGGAAGTCAACAAACCCTTGGTGTGATGACTTCTGAGAAAATGGGAGGAGGGAGGAGGAATGGGTCACAGTGACAGAAGCAGCATATGTGCATGTGTGAACCCGAGGGGCAGGCAATGTGAGAATCACATGTGGGGTTGTGTGGCCTGAGGGGAGCAGTGAGAAACAAGACCAGAATACTGCTAGGCTAAACAGCTTGCAGTTTATCTTATGAAGGCTGTGGGACATCATGGAATTATTTTCTATAAGGGAGTAAGATGTTTTGGAGAAATTATTAAGGACGGGAGAGGAGTCAGACCTTCAAATTTTAGCCTGCATGCTCAGATGCTGAAGGGCAAAGGAGAGAATGCACGGTTTTGGTTTCTGCCAAGATAAGTTAAGACCTCTATCCCAAATGAGAGTGAAGATTTCTAATAGAAAGTTGTGTGTCAAGGAAGTGGAGAAAATGTAGTTGGAGGAAAGAAACAGTAAGATACTGTGAAACCAGCTTTAAAAAATAAGGAGTTGTCAAAGCAACAGATGTTCAAAAGGTTGACAAATAGTTGAGGTAAGATTCCATGAACTTGGGTTGTGTGGGGGTGGGGGGTTAGGGGTTGTGGGATTTTTTTTTTAAAGATTTTATTTATTTGAGAGAGAGACAGAGAGAGCACGATTGGGGGGAAGGGCAGAGGGAGAGGGAGAAGCAGACTCCCCCCGGAGTGGGGAGCCCGATGCGGGGCTTGATCAGTGGACCCTGGGATCATGACCTGAGCCAAAGGCAGACGCTTAACTGACAGCCACCCAGGCACCCCATTTTTTTTTGTTTTTGTTTTTTGTTTTTTAATATAAGACTTGAAGGTTTAAGTTCTCGGGTTAGTGTCGTCATGGTTGACGGTATCAGGCTCAAAGTGGTGATGGGTAGGGACAGGAGATGGAGTGTCATGGTGGTAGAACAGAAATGGAGGTAACTAGATCAGGAGTTTTTGCAGACGTGGATTACCTTCCTGGGCATCACCTTACCTGGAATGATGGTCTGTTACATTCCATTTTCACATGCAGTTGAAGATATATCCTTTTGAATATTTATATCATATTCAGTTGTTTATGCATCAAGCATTATTGGATGCTTATGCACAAAATGTTTCAAAGAATGCGCTGTGAAGTAGTTCAATACATAGGAAGGTTGGTTTTGTGACTAAATATAGCCAAAGCAGTGCTGACATGATTGCACTGGTGGCACATGGATCTCAGACAGGATTGAAGTTTCATAATAGTGGGAACATTTATTTATTTATTTTTTAAGATTTTATTTATTTATTTGACAGAGAGAGACACAGCGAGAGCAGGAACACAAGCAGGGGGAGTGGGAGAGGGAGAAGCAGGCTTCCTGCCGAGCAGGGAGCCCGATGTGGGGCTCGATCCCAGGACCCTGGGATCAGGACCAGAGCTGTAGGCAGACGCTTGACGACTGAGCCACCCAGGCACCCCAGGAATCTTTATTTCTGCAAAGATAGTTCAGTCGACATCGAAAGTGATAGTGAGGGAACTAATATGTGATTAGAAAGCACCGTCCAAAATGCTTGCAGAGAAGCAAATAGAAGGCAGTCCTGTCTTATCTGAGTACACTATGAACCCACGTTCGGAATCAAGCCAGTTACCTATTCTCTAAATCAACATTTGAAAAATAGCTCATTCACTACAAATAAAAGTGTAGAAGGCAAGTAGCTTTTCTTGTATCCAAATATCTGTCATTGCACCAAGAGAAATACTGTAGACGAGGTGAACTGTGGTACGTGGAGGTGTTGGGAGGAGAATGGAAAACGAGATTGGTCCCTAGCCTTGTACGTGATTGAAGCAGCATCGTGAATACCCTGTCACTCCATTCTGTAGCCTGCGCTAATCTCACCACCACAAGATGTCTGTCATCCCCGGTTCGATACTGGTGAGGTACCATTGTATGAACTGTGATTTTTTCACTGGTGAACGAAGGTTGAATGGCAGGCTACACATGGTTGTACAAATGAGATCTCACAGTTGTAAATGTTCAAAGTGCTTTATTAAGTTACTTCTTATAAAATAATGATTGCACAGGAACCTTTTTAAAACCTGCTTTTTTTTGGAGTTAAAATGATTGTATTTAAATTTAGGAGAGGTAGGAAAGGATGAAGGATTTACTGGAAAAAAATCTAGAATTTCTTATTGGAGAGGGTTTCATGAACATGGCCATATGCATGTGTGTGTATATATATACTGTATATATATTATATATAATATGTATATATACATATATAATTATATATCATTAAATAAAGGTTTATGTATACCAGCATTTAAAGGTTTATGTATACCAGCATTTACATAAACATTTACTTATACATGTAAATATTTATAAAATTACATAAGTATCTATCAGCATTTTATTAGTTCAGGAATCAAATTAAGCCAAAAGTCTAAACTATAAGATTGTAAGTAGTCCTCTTCTGTGCATATATAGAACCTATTACTGAGATTGCCTATTAAATGTGAATTAAGCTTTGTAAATTCTCAGTCACTCGATTTGCTAAAATATTCATCTTAATGTCTTTCAGTCACAAAAATAAATGCATGTTTAATACTTCAATAAGTACTAAAGTAGCTAGAGGGAAATTTGGTTTTAAGAGTATAACATTGAAAAATATACTTTTTTATTTCTTTAGCATAAGTGGGTTATTGACAACCGTTCAGGAATTAAAAAAAGAAAGCCTTTTCTTGTCGTTTTAAGAAAGATACTCTAAAGACAATTCAGTGGAGAGTTGATACCCAGGCGCATATTGGTGCATTTAGTTAAATGTTCCTAACAAAACATGGCCTTAGTTTTGGGTGAAACCACTGATCCCATATGAGACTGTGAATACATTCCATTGCATCAGAGTGAATCTGGACTCTTTACTAGATATTTTTGTATACAAATTCTTAGTTAAATTTTCAGTGTTCATTTATTTATTCATTCAAAATGGGGGAAACACTAATCTAATCAATATTTACTATATTCCCTATGTTGTACCCTTTATTCCTGTGACTTATTCATTCCATAAATGGAAGCTTTTATCTCCCACTCCTCTTCACCCATTTTGCCCAACCCCCCATTTCCCCTCCAGCAACCTTCAGTTTGTTCTCTGTATTTATAGATCTGATTCTGCTTTTTTGTTTGTTTATTCATTTGCTTTATTTTTCAGATTCCACATATAAGTGAAATCATAGGGTTCTGACTTATTTCACTTAGCATAATACCTTCTAGGTCTATCCATGTTGTTGCAAATGGCACAATCTCATCATTTTTATGGCTGCATAATAATCCTCTGTGTGTGTGTGTGTGTGTGTGTGTGTGTGTACCATTCCTTTTTATCCATTCATCTATCAGATGGACACTTAGGTTGCCTTCATATTTTCGCTATTATAAATAATGCTGCAATAAACATAGGGGTGCATTTATCTTTTTGAATTAGTGTTCTCATTTTCTTTGAGTAAATACCCTATAGTAGAATTATTGAATCACATGCTAATTCTATTTTTGATTTTTTGAGGAACCTACATGCTGTTTTCCACAGTGGCTGCACCAATTTGCTTTCCCACCAATAGTGCAAGAAGGGTTAATTTTTCTCCACATCTTCACCAACATTTGTTATTTCTTGAGTTTTTTATTTTAGCCATTCTGACAGTTACAAAGTGATATCTCATCGTGGTTTTGATTTTCGTTTCCCTGATGATGAGTGATGTTGAGCATCTTTTCCTGTGTCTCTCGGCCATCTGTATGTCTTCTTTGGAAAAAAAATATCTATTTAGGTTTTTTGCCCACTTTTTTATTTTTTAAGAGAGTTTTCAAGTTTTTATTTAAATTCCAGTTAACATACAGTGTAATATTAGTTTCAGGTGTACAATTTAGTGATCCAGCAGTTCCATACAACACCTGGTACTCCTCACAAGTGCACTCTTTTTTTTTTTTTTAAGATTTTATTTATTTACTTGATAGAGACAGCGAGAGAGGGAACACAAGCAGGGGGAGATGGAAAGGGAGAAGCAGGCTTGTTTACTCTGACACAAGGCTAGATCCCAGAACACTGGGATCATGACCTGAGCCCAAGGCAGACTGAGCCATCCAGGCGTCCCTGGGTGCATTCCTTAATCCCCATCACCTATTTCACCCATCCCCCCACCCAACTCCCCTCTGGTTGCCATCAGTTTGTTCTCTATAGTCAAGAGTCTGTTTCTTGGTTCCTCCCTTCTTCCCCCCCTTTGTTTGTTTTGTTTCTTAAATTCCATATGTGATGAAATCATATTGTATTTGTCTATCTCTGCCTGACTTACTTCACTTAGCATCATACTCTCTAGCTCCATCCACGTTGTTGTGAATTCTCTGCCCACTTTTTTTTTTTTTTAAAGATTTTTTATTTATTTATTTGAGAGAGAGAGAATGAGAGAGAGCAAGCACATGAGATGGGGGAGGGTCAGAGGGAGAAGCAGACTCCCTGCCGAGCAGGGAGCCCGATGCGGGACTTGATCCAGGGACTCCAGGATCATGACCTGAGCCGAAGGCAGTCGCTTAACCAACTGAGCCACCCAGGCGCCCCCTCTGCCCACTTTTTAATCAGGTTTTTTGTTTATTTGGTGTGAGGTTGTATAAGTTCTTTATATATTTTGGATTTTAGCCTCTTATCACATATACCATTTGTGAATATCTTCTTCATTCAGTTGGTTGCTTTTTTGTTTTGTTTTGTTGATGGTTTTCTTTGCTGCAAATGCTTTCTATTTTGATGTAGTCCCAATAGTTCATTTTTGCTTTTGTTACCCTTGCTTGAGGAGACATATCTAGAAAAATGTTGGTATGGCCAATGTCAGAGAAATTACTGCCTGGGCTCTCTTCTAGGATTTTTATGGTTTCAGGTTTCACATTAGGTCTTTAGTCCGTTTTGAGTTTATTTTTGTGTATAGTATAAGAATGTGGTCCAGTTTCATGCTTTAGCATGTAACCTTCCAGTTTTTGCGGCACTACTTATTGAAGAGACTGTTGTTTCCTCATTGGATATTCTTGTACCCTTTGTTGTAGATTAATTGACCACGGAAGTGTGGGTTCATTTCTGGGCTCTCTATTTTGTTCCAAAAAACCCTTAATATTCTTATGTGAATATCCTTTTATATCATTGTTTAACATTGATGTGAAGCATATCTTTATACTTATAAAGATATATAGGTAGAAACACGTGGAAATATATGTATGTACTTAGTATATTTGTCGTCTAACTTTATGACATCTAATTGGAAAGTCTCATTGAACTCATTTATTTGAGAATTTACCCAGCATAAAAGAGGCAAGTTATCAATCATTAAATTGAATTGTCAGAGACATGACAAACCACAAATTTAATACTAATTTTTGAAAAACAAAAGTATGCTAATGTGTCACCCATAGACATATTTACTTTATGATTTAAGATGCACATTTAGGTTACATAGAGTAGGCTATGTTATAGAAGGAACAATTTGTTTTATTTTCTACTTATATAATGAAATAATATTTATGTAACATTCATTTACAAAAGAATTAATAACATAAAATAGTTTAATGGAAATAAATTTATTAGATAACAAAAAGGTACTGCTTTGTGTGACATTTATATTTTCTTGTACTATGAAATAATACTATCTTAATAGATCACCCCAGTTATTTTCATATAGATACACTCAATGAAATATGATATCCCAAAAAATAACTTGAAACATTTTCACCAATGATGCTACTAGGAGTGTGTTATTCTCACCCTAGCCTGAGGATGTGATCACTATTATTTCCCCTGCTTGAGGAAAAAGTGATATAGAGAGATTGAATAATTCAACTTCACTTAAAATTCCATAGGTAATAGTATTTTGCATGTATTTTTTATATACAATTAAGTGATCGTCTTTCAGACAGTCAACAAATTAGTGTAAACAGAGTAAACAAGTCTGTTCAGTTAGCAGAGAGAAGTGAAAGCTGGAACAGTGAGCATATGTCTACCTCACAGTACTTAGTTGAATGCTTAACTGTTTCCCTGAAATGTTGTCTGTAAAGGAAAACTGCACATCTAGAATGTTATTCTGCCACTAGGTCTATGGGACATAAATTAAAACTGCTGTAAAATACTTGGTTTCTTTGTATCTCTGCAGCATATTGATTTTTCTAACGGCCCAATTCTGTATTTCTCTGGATCCTGGTGTCTCCATGAGGTGACAATTAACATTCTTAACCTTAGATTGTAGAATTTATTTTCACCCAGACATAATTATTTGAATTTCAGGTCTCTTTAGAAGAGGAAAGAAGGAGATGACCTGCACGATAGTGAAGATACCTTTAGTTTTTAGAAGCATAATTTCAAACTAGCGATTAAAAAAAAAAAGAGTTCCTACTGTTGTGCCAAAGTTATTGGGTTGTCTCCATGGTATCCTGATAAAAGAAGCTGAAAAATCAGACCGGTCCTATAAAACTAAGAAAAAAGTCATGTGAGCATATAATAATTATATTTGGGAAGCACATCTTACTACATAGTCAGGTCTGCATACCTACCAAACACACACACACACACACACACTCACACACACACACACACACACACACAAACAAAAAACAAGAAAACAAAAGCAAAAACCCACCTGAACAAAATACCAGAATATGAGATAAGAAATAGAACATCCTGGGGGAGCACCTGGGTGGCTCAGTCGGTTAAGTGTCTGCCTTTGGTTCAGGTCTTGATCCTGGGGTCCTGGGATCGAGCCCCAAGTTGGGCCCCCTGCTCTTCAGGGAGCCTGCTTCTCTGTCTCCCTCTGCCTCTCCCCCTGCTCATTCTCTGTCTTTGTCTCTCTTTTTCAAATAAATAAATATTTTTTTTAAAAAGGAAATAGAACATCACAAATGTATTTGTATTACATGTATGAAATATATATAGAAAATTTCAGATATAATATACATGTGTATATATTTTGTATTGGTAAAGGATAATTTTTCTAAAACTGTTTAGTTAAGGCCCAACAAATTATAAGAGAAAAATCTGTTTCCTTATACGATGTGATGTCATAGAAAGTTGAAAAGCCCAATGTTTTCACAAATCCTTACACATCCACTGAATGATGCAGAAAAAGTCATGGGTGCTATGTCTTTTTATCTTAAGAATTTGAGGGCTCTTAAATGCAGAAAACTGTCACAGAAATATCTCACTGGTAGTGGTTGGTTGTCATTTAAGTATGAGTGACCATAATTGGGGAAAACATGCTTTTCCTGCTGCTTTGGAACATAAACTTAAGTATACTAGGGCACTGGGGGAAGTTCTAAGATTCTGATGTTGCTGAATATGCCCAAATAATGATTTCGTCTACATCACAAATTTAGGGAGAGTTAGTCCTGATTAATTTGAGTAAACTGATAATTTAGTTATGCCAATTGATGGATTAAGGACTCAAATCATTTCAAGTGTAGATTTTAGAGTAAAATTCTTAGCGATATTCTTTGATGACAATACTACAAATAGTTTTTATTAAATTTCTGCATTTGTAAATTCTATCATATGTATGATTTTGTTTTGTCTAAAACATATACATACATATTTTAATTGTGTTTTGTGCTGGTTTGTGTAATATTTCGTTATGCATCTGTGATTTTCAGAGGAAAAGTGTCTGTCATTTAGAATTTATAGATTAATTCCTGTTCATGAATCAAGTGGAAGAAAATTGAGTCATAGATAATTGTAGGATGACTTACATCATGATTATTAAGGAAATTAGAATGTATTGCTAATTATAGAAACCCATTAACTATGTGTCATGTAAAATAAAACTGAGTTGATTTGGGGAACTATTTTAGTGCCAAAAAAAAAAAAAAAAGATTTGATTAGAATTATTAGTCACAAATTTGCCTTGTTTCCTAGGCAACTATGAATGTTTCATATGTATGGAATAGCATTTCCCAAAGTGAGTTCTGTGGAGCTGTGGTGGGGGGCTCTAGGAAAGACAGGACTCGTGAAACCTGTGGGATGCTCCAGGAAAGCTGGTGCATTGCTGCCAGGAAAATAGACCCTTAGGTCATGTGTGCTCAGTTGGGGCTGGCTTTCTTTCCTCCCTGGTCTGAAGATTCTCAGAAGGCTTGCAGCCCTAAAACCCACTGCATTTTATTTAACCCAGTGCTTCCCAAATTTATTTGATGTTGGTAATTTTTTTTTCAAGTTAACATATATTCATTTCCATGAGCTATATTTTCGAAACAACTGTAGTAGAGTTGACTCTGCAGATCACCTGAATTAGCTCATAATAGCATTGTTTTTCTTTTTACAAGAGCTTCATTTCCTATTGCAACTTTATTTTTATAAGAGGCATTCGTTTATTGACTTTGCTAGATCTTCATCAAAATGCTTGATTTCTGACCATCACTTATACCTGCAGAGCAGAGCGTGATGTCTGTAGCCTATCCTAGAGCCTGTTCTCTAATATCACCTAAATCCTTGCATATTGGCTGACACCATTAACTCTCATCCATTTTTTTTTCCTCTTTCTTTTGGTGTTGCTTCGTTGACTACTATGTGCCCATTCCCCGCCAGTCCTCACACAAACCCTACAAGGCAGGCCATTATTTTACTTTTGCAAAAGATAGGAAAAGTAGCTTAAGATAATGTCATTTGCCCATGATCACTGAGAGGCAGATTCAGGATGTGAAATTCGGCCTGTTTCACAGGCCACAGAGATATGCTGGTTGCAAGACATATTCACTCAGCAGGCTGGGTCCAAGTTGTCCAGGAGCAGAGATTACAGTTTGAATCTGAACTCATGTTACCATGCTTAACTTCTAGGCTATGAACTCCTCAAGGACAGAGGTGCTATTCAGTGTATTGGTGCTATTTTCTTTATTAGTGGTTTGTATTCTTAGGAGGTGTTTGAGAAATGTTGAGTTAAATTGACTACTTTGATTCTTACACATTAGTGGAAAATTACAGTATTATTTTAATGGGAAAGTGTGCTCAGATTCAGTACATCCAACTGGCAAATATATGGAGGCTGGGAATTAATTCCATCATGCCAGTTTATGTTTCTTACACTTGACTGTCATTTACAGAAATTGGTATTTCATACTGTGAATAAGTGTGTTGTAGGCTGAGGTGGTAGACTGAAAAATCTGGAAACATCTCAGAAAACACTCTGGTATTGGTAAAATTGTTTTTTTTTCTTTTTGTTTTTATTTTAATCTAGATACTTAAACAGCAAAAGTTCATAATTAAAACAAAAAATAAAAAAAAATATTTAGGATCTTACATCGGAGTCAAGAGACTCAAAATTTCAGGGTGTTTGGTTGCATACATATAAAGGATTTTAGATATGCAGATAATATTTCTTTTCTGGAAAGGTTTGTTTAATAGAGTTAACTGTCTTTTTGTATGGTATGCCTGATGAGGTTATTAAATAATCTATAAGGATTATGTTATCAGTGAGAAGTTAATGTTCTCATGGAGGTAGAATGAAATCCACACAATAGTATACTAACCATACAAAAATATTTAATCATTCTTTTCTTTGCCCTGAAGACTTAAAAATAAGAAGATTATTTGAATTGTGAATTGACTTATTGAAAAGGCTATTCTAAGGGGAAAGGAATGATGAGACTAATTTCTGACTAGTGCTTTGCTGCTGAGGGTATGAATGGGAACAAACTTCGTAAGAAGTAGTATAATGAAGGTGAAAATATTTCCATTTGATGATTTGTATATATCAGTTTCCTAGGGCTGCTGTAACAAAGAACCACAAACTGAGTGGCTTGAAACAGCAGAAATTTATTGCCTCCCAGTTCTGGAGCCCAAAGGTTCGACATCCAGCTGTCAGCAGGACCATGTTCCTTCTGAAACTTGTAAGGAGGAATCTTCCCTTGCCTCTTTCTAGCTGTGTTGTCTGCCAGCAATCCTTCACATTCTTGGCATACTTCGGTAGCCCTTGTCACAGGGCAGTCTGCCTTTCTGTGTCTCTATCCATCTGCCATTTTCCTCTTATAAGGACACTAGTCATATGGGGTTAGGGCCCATCCTACTGAGCCCATCTTAGCTGGACTACAACTCAAAGACTGTATTTCCAAATAAGGTCACACTCTTTGGCACCAGTGGTTAGGACTTTAAAATATCCTTTTGGGTACTCAATTCAACCCATAACAGTGTATATCTACTCAAAAATCACAAAGTTGATACATACATGATTTCAGAATGAAAGATGGTGTCTGCAAGTCATCTAAGTCACTGTGAGGGTGTTGAAGGATTAGGTTGGGAAAGCCTGGGGTGTCTGATGCTTATCAGTCAGTGCATCTTCAGTGCAAAATGTACACTTGTGATTTTCTTTTTCAAAAGTGAAGATGAAAACACACAAATAGATAATATTTCTAAATAAGATGAAATTTTACTAAGTTGAAAGTCTTAAAACACAGTAGTACCACCATCACATATGCATAAATGTCCTGAAAGCATTTGATTCCATTTGGTAATATGCAGCAGTGTAGAAGAAAACTCTTAACCAACTTGATTACATACAGCTATTCTCTGAAAGTAGAGTTTAAGATGCAGAAGTCTCTGTTCTTCATGCTCTGATACCAAGAACAAACATACTTCATAAAATACACATTCTCTAATTTGCTATTAGAATGAGTGTTCCATTTCTTTAGGAGGAAGTCTACAATCTTAGTCTGAGAGATGGTAACCTTGGCTACTCAGAATTATGCATGGCAAATATGGTACATCTGAACAAATGAATTGGAACATAGCATATGCAAAGAATGTAATAAAGAAAACTGTGGCTAGATCATATTCATACCATGCAGTATATTGCACAATACAATTTAGATAACAATGTCTTATACAAGAGTGAGTTCATTTCTAAAATTACTACATACTTTTCCAAAGATTCTTCTTTTTTGTTTTGTTTTTACTTTTCCAAAGATTCTTGACAGGAAAATAAGAATAGAGAGTTTCAGAGGACTTCTAGAAAGATTATGGGTATAAATAAGTTTGTGGTAGCAAATGGAAGCTAAGTTGGAACCACTGAAGGCAAAAATAATTTATTAGGTGGATATAGGTGGGCTTGTGGAGAGATTTAGAAATGGTTGGGTCCAATGGTAGAACCCAAGTGACTAAAAGAAGAAAAGCAAAAAAAAAAAAAAAAAAAAAAAAAAAGCAGCATATCAATTTCTGGAAATTTGAATATTCCAGACAGAGATGGTGATATCACCTCTATAATCACTATTTGCCTTAGAGTAAATATCATTCTACCCTATCCTTTGGTGGTCACTGCTTATTCAGAGTTCCAGGTGAAACATTAATTCACCAAAGTTGGGGTCACATACACAGGCTGCATCAGAATGAAACTCTGGCCTCCATGTCTTCCATAGTGGAAAGAGGTTCCCAAAACAACTTTTTCAGCAAGATTACACGCAGGGCAGTTACTAGCCCCAGGGGTGCTATTAGGAAGGGAAATAGATGCTCAGCATTCACTGTACACTAAAGAGTAGTGGTGCCCAAATGGATTAATAATTTCGGTAGTCAAATGATTTTATGGGAAGCTGACCTTGTTAAAAATGTTACCCAATTGTGTGTATAAGCCATATAAAATAGAGCCATCTTTATTTTCCGTACCACAAGAAACACACTGTGATGAGAAACTTGTTTCACTAATCCTCACTGGAGATAAACAGATGGATTGTTGCCAGAACTCTTCCTAGTGCAGTCTTTTTTCTTTTCTTTTTTTCTTCCTCCTCCCCTTAATTGTATGCCCTTTGTTCCATCTGCATGTATTCTCCAAACCCTTTTCTCCCATTCCATGGTTATTCTGAGCCTCATCATCACCTTTGCCTTTCTGTTTACTGTATTTTCTTTTCTCTGAGAAATGGAGATAGCCGTGTAACCTACTGCTGAACTTGTATTGCAACCTTATGTTTTTCTGAACTTTATTTCATTAAATGTTGAATGAGACATGAATTTTATGCCCGTTTTGTTCCACAGTTCTTTGTTTCAAGAAATAACAACAACAACAAAAACCCATAAAATGAACTCAGGTAGAGGGAACTTAACTTTAAGGGGGCATCAGGCAACAGATAAAGTCGCGGGTTGCCAATGGATGTGAGCTACTGAAAGACCTCTTGGGAACTGAGTGAGGTGCTGCCAGGAAGGAACTAAGCCCTAAGCCTTCTCCATCTCTCAGGATCTGATCCCCATTGTTTCTCACTTTCTCTACTTTTGTGTTTCCTCACTCATCCTGCTTCTGCTGCTTGGTCAGTTCTGAATCAAAGAATCTTGAAGACGTAGTGCATACTATAGATTACCTACAGACTCTCCTTTAGAGAGCAAGAACCAACACAAAGTTCAGGAGTGTATCGTCATTACCCCTTTTGTTCACTTCTTCCATCTGTCACCACAGGCTTTTGCCTTCTGCTTATGTTTTTCTCAATGCTAAAGAAACAAAAATGTAAACAAATTTTCATAATGTCTGTTGTTCCCACAGAGCTATCTGTTTCTGCCAACTTTTCAGATGACATCCTTTGTCTCTACTTCTTTATACTTGTTCACTTTTTACTTCTTGAAGCTTCTGCTCTAACAGTTACCTTCTCTCCCTCCTTATTTTTAATATCAAAATATCTCTGGATACCATTAATGACCAGCTGTTTCTTAATGCTCTCTTATATTTGGCCTTTGGGGTCAGTAGAAAGAGTCGGGTAGATGTGGGTTCACATGTTAATATTTCCCCTTCCTCACTGTCCTTAACAGCAGTGTCAGAATCCAGAACTGGGTTAATAATGCTTATCTCTTAGAATAATTTTGAAAATTAAATGAGAAATCAATCGTGACGATCTTTCTGCATGCAGTAGGTGATAGATAATCTTAGTTCCTTTCCACATCCTTTACTTTTTCAAGTTATGTGCCGCATATAACGCTGAGCAGTACCAAATACTATAAGGTATAGGAGTACTTAGATCTGTGAAGGACAATAGCAAAAGATTAGGGAATGTTTTTCAAAAGGAAGTTAAGTTTCCAAAGGCAAAATATAGTGGATGCAAGATAAATATTTTTAACTTAATGTAATGTTTGTTTCAATATATATACACCAGTGAATGAAATCATAATTGTTCACCTAAACAATGTTCTTAAAGATAAACTCGTATTAAGATTATTGGTGTCCATGTTTTTACAAAGTAAGATTACTCTCTAGATGAAAATTTCCTTCCCTTCTGTTTTATTGTTTTTTAATATTTTATTTATTTGTCAAAGAGAGAGAAAGAAAGCACAAGCAGGGGGAGTGGCAGGCAGAGGGAGAAGCGGGCTCCTCGCTGAGCAGGGAGCCCGATGCGGGACTCTATCCTAGGACCCCGGGATCATGTCCTGAGCGGAAGGCAGACACTTAACTGACTGAGCCACCCAGGTGTCCCTTCCCTTCTGTTTTAAATCATAATTTATCCTACTCTTGAGCTGCCCCTCTTATCCTCCCATAATTGCTACTATCATATTTTCCAAGGCACTTCTTAAAATTTTTTTTTCTCACACACCTTTCTGTATCTCTCCAATCAAAAGTAAACTTCTATTCCTTTGCATTTCCATGGCATTTTCTCTTATATTATCTTTTTCTTTGTTATTGTTTGTAACTTTGTCATTTTTTAAAACTCATTTGTAGAATTCTGTATCTTAGGATTGGAGGGTACCCTGGAGTTTGGGGTCAAGTATAAAATGAGTCCACAGTCCACCTCTAATTCTCAATTACTGTATAGATGTAGCAAATTATAAAACTTCTCTAGTCATTAGACTACTATAAAATAGAACTAATGTCAATGTTGTAGAATTCCTACAAAGAACGGAGATAATAATACCTGTAAAACAACTAACATAGTACCTGACGTATCATGGTTACTGTGCTGGTAATGTGCCATCAGCCATCTTGATTTTAGGCATTGTAGCAACATTTCCTTTTCCTGCGAGGTGTTAGTCCAGTGAGTTCCTTGCACTTAGTATGTCATCGCAGAAAGGAAGATGCTTGCAGATCTGAACCATAGTAAACACGTTCACAGATGACAAGAAACAAGCAAAAAACAAAACTAATGCTTAAAAATTTATAAGAGCATAGCTTGAAACTGTAACCAACTATGGACCTGGACAATCATTATAACTGACATGGTCCTCTTGTTGGAATAAAGAAAGAAAATGTTCTTTTTTTTTAAGATTTTATTTATTTATTTATTTGAGAGGGAGTGAGAGAGAGAGAGAGAGAGAGAGAGAACAAGTGAGAGCACAAGGGCAGGGGGAGGGAGAAGCAGGCTCCCCGCTGAGCAGATAGCCTGACACGGAGCCCAATCCCAGGATCCTGAGATCATGACCTGAGCCGAAGGCAGACGCTTAACCAATTGAGCCACCCAGGCGTTCTGGAAATTTTTTTTTTTTTTTTTAATTTTTATTAACATATAATGTATTATTTGTTTCAGGGGTACAGGTCCATGATTCATCAGTCTTACACAATTCACATCCCTCACCATAGTACATACCCTCCCCGAGAAATGTTTTTTTTGAACAAAGCTTTGGTCAGCAGAGAGTTTAAAATGTAGGTATGGTAATAGATGCTAATTAATATATAAACTTCATCCACTATTAGCGGGAGAGAACGATTGGTCCTATTTTCTTTTTTAAAGTCATTAAAAAAAAAGAAATTATCTAATTTCAGGCAAAAGTAAGAGTGCTTGCTAAATGGTAGGATGATCCACTGATCAAAAATCCAGCTGTATCTTTCCTTTGTATTAGTGGGGAAGAATTGTTAGCTCATAGACATTCTGAGCAAAAGGCATTTGCAATAATTAGGTCTGAAAATATGCTTCAGAGGAGTTCCAGTGAGAACACAGAGTAGATGTTGTAGAAGATGCTTATTAAAACCATTTTAATTCTATTTAATCATGTTAACCTTTTATGTTTAAGTAAGTTAAATAGTTACGAATATGAAATCAGAAGGTCAAAAAAAAAAAGAAAATGTCTAAGACGATCAGTTCTTTTCCTTTAAGATGAGACCATGTCATCTCTTTGAGAGAACAAGAGCATAAAAATAGCGGTGTTCTATAGAACCAGGTGCTACATGTGAGAATTCTAAGAGAAATAGCTGTAATAGAAAAGTAATCTATACATTTTTTATTTTAATAGTCATCAGTACAAAAGGTGATACAGAAAGGATTACTGGTAAGAGAGAAGTACTTCATTTATCATCCTAAATCATAAATTGGTAGGAACACTTCTGGTTGGAGAATCATAGGAGCCTGTGTGATTCATTCATATAGGTGACTTTTGTGTTTTATTGTTTCCATCTTTTTATTTCTGCGGTGAGAATAGAAGGTTGGTAAAACTGGAGGGAAAAAAAATGAAGCAAAAATACTTTTATTTTCTTTTTCTCTGGAGCTGTTTTGCAAGTAGCAAAATGAGGGAACTATTGAGTTCGCAAAAGGGCCCGCAGCTGTGAAGAAAAACGTTAGAATTTTAAAAGACAAGAGTGGCTCATAGACCTGAAAAAAGCTCAGTTCTTTCTTTGTGCAATGTGTACAGAGGACTATGATACAATATTTTAATTGTTCATAATTAGTAAAAAGAAATTAAATGGGAGCATAAATATGTGCAGATATGTATCTGCATGTGTGTCTATGAGACCAGACATTCATATGGAAATATGGACAGAAAATGGGCTGTCCTGTGCGGGGACAGTAGTTACTTCCCATAACGATTATGGCTGAAAGTCACACTCACTGAACTAACTTTGGACAGAACTTTCTTGAGTTGCAAATACGGTGCTTTATCAAAGCACTGCAAACCGGCCCGGCATTTTCTTTTCCACTCACAATCGCCCTGCGTGGTACATTAATGTGTGATCTTCATTTCCCAGTACCATTCGGAAGCATTAAGCCATATGCCAATGCAATCGTACTGATTTAGTTCTGTCTCTCCGTTTGTAAGCAGAATGATTCTCACTATCTGCCCTTGTGGGCATGAAGGGGAGGCAAGCCATCTCTGAGATCCCCTCCCTCGTCACCCCCTTCGGATGTCTCCCCAGCCCTCCCCTTCCTTCCCAATGCAATAATAATTCCCTCAGGAAGGCCTAGCAGGCTTTTGGGTTCTGTTGATGATTACAGGAATAATTTATTTTCAAATGGATGTTAATCTGATAGAAGTAGTCAAATTTTCCCTGAGCTCAGGCAGAAACAAACTTCTTCATGGCAAGTGTACTGATTCCGTCCACTATTATTGTGACGGGGAAGACAAATTATCCAATTACTGAACACACTGCTCTTAGGCAATACAAAATAACATCCTGATTAATCTAACTACACGGGAGAGATACTTCTGTTTAGAACAAGTCCCCTAAAACAAACAATATTGGATTACGAATAAAGATGAGTCATATTTGTTTGGTAATATTTATGGATATTTCAGTCTTGAATAAGGAGCCTACTTAAGGTGACAAGTATTTATATAAATATTCTTAACATATTATATGGTTAAAATTATATTCAGGAGTAAAAGTGTAAGTACATTTATAAGGTAACTTAGGAGATAAAATACTAAAGATTCTAGACTAGCTTCTTTATACTAACAAGAAACACATTTTACTTCTCTCCCCTCTGAGGTACCTATTTTAAAATGACATGTTATAAATATGCAAGGAAATGCCGAGATTAACAGGTGGTCACTATAGCCACCTATTGTATTTTTTGTTAAGAAAGTCAAATGGCTCAGTTATCGCTCTACAAAGACGAAAAAAGCAATACAAATTTTGGTGAGGAGGTAAACATTTAAATGTCAACAACCAAATTATTAAAGGAATATTTCACCATTAGTAATTGATCTGAGAAATTTTTGGCCCTGTGGGAAATAAAGGTAGTGAAGGAGCTAAAAATGAATCATACTCAGCCCTGTAAGGATATAAGATACATTCATTCCTCCTAGTGATTGAGCCCCAGTCTCTTAATGCCATTTTCTATGACCTTTACCTCTTCCATCCCCCACCTCTCATGTCCCTTTCTTTGACTAGAGATGACAATCTTGATTAAGATGTTTTACAGTTCTTTTTTTTTTTTTTACGATAGATTTATTTATTTATTTATTTATTAGAGAGAGAGAGAGAGAGAGAGAGAGAGCACGAGCAGGGGCAGGGGCAGAGGGAGAGGAGGAGAGAATCCCAAGCAGACTCTCCACTGAGCATGGAGCTCGACATGGGGCTCAATCTCAGGACCCTGAGATCACGACCTGAGGTGAAATCAATAGTCCGCCACTTAACTGACTGAGCCACCCAGGCGCTGCGATGTTTTGCAGTTCTGAACATGGATTGGCCTCATAGTTCATATTTCCTTTATTCTGACCTCAATTTCTGTTTTCTTCTGGCTTCTCACTTTACACCTTGGCCTCAGTATGTTTCCAATCATATCCTGCACACCTAGCCTCAAGTCCTACCTGCTTTCTTGCTTGATTATTTAACCTAGATGTTTAATACAGATACATGACACAATGGGCCTTGATCCACTTACCCTGAGAGTAACCAAAGTTATTTATAAACAGTCTTCATTTTGGGGCACCTGGGTGACTCAGTCAGTTAAGCATGTGACTCTCGATTTACCTCAGGTTGTGATCTCAGCGTCATGAGATTGAGCCCTGCATCGGGCTCCATGCTCTGCAAGGAGTCTGCTCATGATTCTCTCTCTCTCCTTCTCCCTCTGCCCCCACAACTCTCTCTCTCAAATAAATAAATAAATCTTTAAAAACAACAACAATTTTTATCTTTTTCAAAGATGAAAAAAGGCATGTCATGTCTGAAAGTCACATTAAAAAAAAAATAAAAGGCCTGAAAAGGTAAATAAATACATGCCAGTAGAGCTTGAGGAAGGGGAATAGTGAACCCTTCCCTCCAGGAATTGAACATTCTTAGACAGGTACACAGCTTTTAGAGGACTTACATGGAGCTGTCAGCCCGCAAGTCGCACCTGCAGAGCCAACCAGGTAACTTCCGTCAACATAGGCCAGTAGGATTGCAAATGTCAAAACCAGATCACCTCATATCGAGAGGACTTTTTCTTTTTTTTTTGAGGGAGTAAAGCTTTAGTAATGGGTGAATCTTAGTTCAAAATATCTGTCAGATTACTCTCTTTATGTTATTCAATTTTAGAAAAATACATTTCCAGTCTTCCTTCAAATATTGGCTCTTCCACTTTCTACTAATGTGACATTGGTGAGTTATTAAACGTGTCAAGTCCCAATTTCCTCAAATGTAAAAGGAGAAAAAAATGGTATATATGTCACAAAGTTGATGATAAAATCCAATGAATTAACTCATGAGAAATCACCTATCCTATTGTTTGATATAGAGCATGATTAATAATAAGTTTTTAAACAGAAAGGCTAATAAGACATTCTAATTAATAGGCTGCCAAATCCCAAATAATACATTCATTTCCTTTTTTTTTTTATTTGTTTTGTTCAGGGATATTTGGTTTCAAGACACAGAAATGTATTCAAACCAGATAGATAGAATGGGGGTCTGATAAAATGAATTTTGATCTGTTTCTTAACCGATACCCGTTCCCAAGTCATGGAAACCATTGACAGCACCATGGCTCTGATAACTGAAGGCAGCTTTTAGTGGAACAACTAAAGTCAAAGAAGTTGACTGGCTTTAGATAAGAACCTTTGGGAGATGCTAATGGGAAATGAATACTGACATAGTAAAAGGTTTCATTATCCGTGATAGACGTGGCAGTGGTGACTCAGTGAACTACGTACACTTACTCCATCATGCCCTTGCATAGTCCTTGACATACAGACTTGGTCATGTTATTTGTTATGGCCAATAGGAATTAGCATGAATGATGCAAGTGGAGGCTCAATAAAGCATTTCATGTTGGGGCTTACCCTCTTGAAATGTTCTTCCATGAGACCAGTTAGATGCTATTGGAAATCTAGGCACTCCTGCTGAAGAAAAAAACTACTTGGAAAGGTCCTGGAAGATAAAAACTCTACATGGGGAAGGTGATCATGTGAAAGAGAAGTGAATGAAGCTTCCGGCTGAATGCCCCTCAGGACTGACCTAGCCATCATCATGATGTACAACAGAGATACCACCCAGTTAACACACAACATTATGAGACATAATAGATGGTTGCTGTCCTAAAAGCCACTAAAGTTTAGAGTAGTTTGTTTCATGTGATAGAGAAGCTGAAACTGGAAACCTTATTTTTTGGATAATATGATGGGATATCATGGCCAGCACCTCTTTGACTCTTTCTCCATCTCAAGATACACAGTTTCATTTCTTATCACCGTGGCAACTTGCATAGGAGGCAGGCTTGTCAATAATTGGAACTCAGAAGGAGAAGGAGAGGAACTAACTCAAACTAGGTGGCTCAGGGGAGGAAAAGACAAGTGTGCCCGAAGGAAACACTTTCTACAAAACTGGAGTGAGACCACACTGCATTACCTAGCATGCTCTGGATGACACCACAGAACACATCTGACAGTGTCCTAGACCATAAAGGGCATTAGTTGGCTCATGTAACCTAAAATGCCTAAAGTAGGGAGTTCCTTTGTTTCTTTCCAGTATTTTTAGTTCTGTGCATTTCCAACTGTGGCTTCATCCTGGGGTGTCTATCCCCATGGACAAAAATGGCTGCTAGTAGCATAGTTCTTGACATGCAGAAAGACAGGGAGAGACAGCCTCTTCCATAATGTCAAGCCCTACTCCTTTTTTGTCTTTCACTTGATTGATCCCTGAGTCATTGAAGCAAGAGGAATGACTTTGAACTGTTACAGATGTATTCCCAAAATAATCACTGAAGCAAGAGGAATGCCATTATCGTAATTGGGTGAAATCACTAATTGTTAACATGTAAAAAGGATTGCCAGATGCCCACCCAGAAATAAAAAAGTCCTTGAGAGTCTTACATTCTCCCTTTCTTGCTTAACCAAACTGATATAGTCTAGTCTTTGTGACTTTGTAACTACAGTTGACCCTTGGACAATCAAAGGATTAGGGGCACTGAAGCCCAGCACAGTCGAAAATCAATGTATAACTTCTGACTCCCGCAGAACTTAACTACGCATAGGCTACTGTTCAGAAGCTTTACTAAGACCATAAACAGTTGGCTAACACATGTTTTGTATGTTATGTGTTTTAAATACGATATTCTTACAATGAAGTAAGTTAGAGAAAATGTTATTAAGAAAATCATAAGGAACAGAAAATACATTTACAGTACTGTACTGTATTTATTTTTAAAAAAAATCTGTGTATAAGTAGACCTGTGCCGTTCAAATCGTGTTGTTCGAGGTTCTATTGTATGTCTTTCTGGCACTAATTGATAGGAGAGGATGCTTTTAGCTACAGGTCACCGAAATATCTAATTCAAACTGGCTTGGACATTAAGAAGGTTTATTTTTAAAACTGAATAGTTCAGAGCTAGAGTAGACTTTAGGCACTGTTCAACTAGGGTTCATCTTACATTTCTGTTTGATTTTCTCAGCTTCCTTCTTTTCTAGAGTAAGATTACTACCTTCATGATTTTCACACAAAGAAAATGTCAACAGTAAATTGGACATAAGCATGGTCCTAGTCTCAGACTGTGTGAATTCACAGTCTAGCTCAAACATTGATTATACATGTGACCTTGTGCGTTTATCTAACCTCTTTTCACTCATATGGATTATTTGAGTGAGCACAGAATCTATCTCACAGAAAGAATCTGAGAATTAGGGGCGCCTGGGTGGCTCAGTCGTTAAGCGTCTGCCTTCGGCTCGGGTCATGATCCCAGGGTCCTGGGATCCAGCCCCGCATCGGGCTCCCTGCTCGGCGGGAAGCCTGCTTCTCCCTCTCCCACTCCCCCTGCTTGTGCTCCCTCTCTCGCTGTGTCTCTCTCTGTCAAATAAATAAAATCTTTAAAAAAAAAAAAAAAAAGAATCTGAGAATTAAACTAATTCCTGCAATACAGTTAGGATACTTGCTATGTGGAACATGGTAAGCATTTCATAAATTTTAGCTACTATTATCATTATCCTTTGTTCACATCCAGGGAAGAAAGAAAATTCTCATACTCATTAAATATAAATCAGAAACTTGGCTTGCCTTGGGTCATTTCCACATCAACAACCATGGCAAGGATGCCTAGTCAAAGCCTATTCCTTGCAAACCTCATTCACAACACGGAAGGGTAAATTGGATCTTGGACGACAACTATGATGTCCACTACATACCCCAAGTTACAGGAATGAAAGTTAATACCCAGTGCAGTTGTAAGCTTGGGGACAGTGGGTGAATTAAAGAGAGCTGAAAAACAGCTCCTAAACCCTCCTCATTCTACGTGCACAGTTTGGTGTGGAACATGTACTTCAAATCAAAGATTAAAGAATGCCTGTGCATTCTGTGAGGTTTTTGTGTGTGCTTAAAAGTAAGACTATGCATTTAGAGATTATATGATTGTCCCCTCCATAATCGTGGGACCAGTGCTAGGATTGCATGTGTGGAGAACGTTGTCCTGGGTTATTGAACTCTAACTACACAGGGGAAAAAAGTGTCAATTAACTCAGCAATGAACATTTTACCAGTGTGTTTAACTGTTAACTTAATAGTTCCAAGGAGTGGAAGTGGGCTCAGCAAGAGTGCTAATGGTGTTCGGAACACCTTCTCAGGGAATAAGGGACTCAGGACACTGTGTTCTCATTGCTGTGGGTGACGGATGGGTGTAATTCTTGAGGATGAATGTTTCAGTCAAAGCTGAGAAGATGCCAGGCAGTGTGAGTTTATTATCAGGTCCAGTCACTCGCATGATCTCTGAGATTAGATGAGAGGAAAGGAATAAGAACTATGCTGACTAGTGACATGCACCATACACAATCTCAGACCCTTTATGGAAACAGAAGAAGGTAAAATCAGGATAATCAGACCTGGAACACTAAAGATAAGTGCTAAGTCTTGGCCACTGACTCTCAGATTAAAAATCCTGAAACTGGGATCCTCTGTCTTTGACAAGCACTATGTCATTGTTAATAAAGAAATACAGGAGTGCTAATCGAGCAGACCTGCCTGTGAGATCATTGACTGGCAATGTGTTTCCTGATAATATAAATAGTGCTGATTCCATATGTCAGTTACGAGTTTGGATACCACACTAGTACTGAGGAAATAGCTCCTCACTCCTAGTGTATAAATGCATAGGTTTATGCTACTGCAAATGTTGTCAATATTTTATGATCCATGACCTTGGAAACCCATTTCTCCTTTTAAAGTTTTTTTTTTTTTTTTCTTTTTTCTCTTTAAGGAAGCTAGGGTATCTGTCTCTTCTATGACACACTGAAGATTGTTTTATAACATTTTGGAGCTGGATTAATGTGAGCACAAGTATATGGACATAATAAAACTTCAGTTGACATTCAGGTCAAACAATTGTAGGCACCCATCATTTATAGTACACTAGTTCCACAGTGACAAGGGAATAAAATCAAAACTATTCAAGTCACCTCCCTCCCCTAAAAATTAAAAAAAAAAAAAATCCCCAAAACCCTGGATACTGGCCATTATTAATTATATTTGTAATAGTAAACTTGCAAAATATTTTGCTTTCACCTCTTGGAAATTCATAGTAAAATTAGCCTACTGAAATCTGTGATGTTTTCAACAATAATTAATTAAATCTAGTGGAAGTGGGCTCAGCAAGAGTGCTAATGGTGTTCAGAACACCTTCTCAGGGAATAAGGGACTCAGGACACTGTGTTCCCATTGCTGTGGGTGACAGATGGGTGTAATTCTTGAGGATGAATGTTTCAGTCAAAGCTGAGAAGATGGATTAGTAGAACATGGATTAGTATCCACTAGGGCATTAAAATTCCATGGACACGTGAGAAATGATGTGTGCTTTAGGAGAGCACCTGTGGGATATAGTATGGTAAAATAAATACAGCCCCCTGAAGAAATAAGACTTGGAAGTTATAACTAATAGTTAGCTATAACTATTAGTTACAACTAATAGTTATATTAGTTAGTAGTACTAATATAACTAATAGTTATTAGTTAGTAGTACTAAGACTATTAGTCTTAGTAATAACTAAGAAGTTAATGATATTCACAGGTTCCAGGGAGAGGGGCCACTGCATGTCCTACAAAGACCTCAGTGTCCATCAGGAGGCAGAAGGCCAGGGTAATGGGAAAAGCAAAACAGAGCAAACAGTGTAGGATTGACTAGTGTGAATAACACCGGCAGGCTTTGGGCTGGGCTGTAGAGGTGGACACAATTGCCTGGTACCTGACCCTGAGATGATTTAGAATATGGGAAATATTGGCCTGGCCTGTGAGAGTTAATAAGGAGGTAGCTGGGGGTATAAACTCAGGATTGGTTGGTTTGCATATGAAAGGTGTGCTCTTAGGCAAGCTGTGATCATCTTTGGAATTAGCTAGCCATGGGGAGGGGCAGTATCCTGGCAGTCCAGGGCAAGGAGCAGAAACTGGTCTGATAGTGTTAATTCCAAGCCTATGCATATTTGTAAATGGATGTTGTGAAAACATCGTAATATACAGAACTTTAAAAAATAATTTAGAATACAAGGTTCTGGTTTATTCTTATCAACATGTGAATGGTAACACTGCGGACATTAATAGCAACACTGCTGCTAAAAACTAAAAACATTGTGGAAGGTTATATATAAAAATAATATTTTGGGAAATGTTTTAGAAAAAGTGAAACCTTATAGCAAATATTTAATTTTTAATCGTATATTTCTTTTCCTTTCCTTCACTGATATTTTGAAATTACACACACATACACACATACACACAATTTTTTTTTTTGTAAGCAGATTCAAGAAATGCTTATAATTAATACAGGAGGACTTGGGGCGCCTGGGTGGCTCAGTCGGTTAAGCGTCTGCCTTTGGCTCAGGTCATGATTCTAGGGTCCTGGGATCAAGCCCCACATTGGACTCCCTGCTCGGCGGGAAGCCTGCTTCTCCCTCTCCCACTCCCCTTGCTTGTGTTCCCTCTCTCGCTGTGTCTCTCTCTGTCAACTAAATAAAAAAAAATCTTTAACAAAAAAAACAAACAAACAACATTTTTTAGATCATTTTCCCTTTCTCCAGGTCTTTCATCATTGTATTACTCTTCCTTTGCTCAAGAAATGTGCAATTATATTTCCTGTGATTCTGCTGCTTATTTATAGAAAAATTTTAAGACAAATTGTAAAGTAGCAGACTATTCTTTATTGTGTAACAACTTCAGTAAATGACTTTCTCTTGTTCGAATGTTATTAGTCTCCACACCTGAATGAATTTTGAATTTGGGGTAGGGGACTGATCCTGCCCTATACACGGCCACCACTGGATGGTGTAGAACTCAATCTTAAATACATGCATGTGTGTATGTTGTGTCTAAGATCCATGGATGTATATGAGAGTGTGTGTGTACACTTTAGAAGGACCATAAATACCTATTTTGCCTCAGTGTCCATGTCCCCTGCAAAAGGACATGTGACATTGATCGTTTCTTTACACCATCTGTTTGGTCCCTGCAATAAGCTTCTATTTTGGCAGCTGCAACCATAATTGCTAAGAACCACAAATATAATCTGATGAGCTGAGAAATACCTCTCATAGAGACTTAGTTATTTGACTATGCTCAGATCAATAGTCTTACAACCTAATTCCATGAAAAAATTAAACATAAACTTTGTAGAAAAATAGTGCAGTGCTGACTAATTTATAAAAATATAATTATAAAATGTAGGAAGTGGGCGCCTGGGTGGCTCAGTTGGTTAAGCAACTGCCTTCGGCTCAGGTCATGATCCTGGAGTCCCGGGATCGAGTCCCGCATCGGGCTCCCTGCTCGGCGGGGAGTCTGCTTCTCCCTCTGACCCTCCCCCATCTCATGCTCTCTCTCTCATTCTCTCTCTCTCAAATAAATAAATAAAATCTTTAAAAAAATAAAATAAAATAAAATGTAGGAAGTATTCAAAATGAATTTGGATAAGTAATGTTACTGCCTTTTAGTTAATATGTATATTATTATTATATATATATATATATATATATGGAATGTATTTCTTAACAAAGAAATGATTCTAAAAGAAGTCCATCTAAAATGTTGACCATGTTTCTTGCTTTAAGAATACACTTAGCTTAATGAAAGAATTGATCATTAACATCACAGTGCATATTAGTTTAAAAGATAGGTTTTAAATCATAGTTTAAATAATCAGTGAATCAATAGCTTAAAGAATATGTTTCAAATATTTTAATATGAAGTTTTTATAAGAGCTTATTTATCTTGCTAACTGAATTTTGTAAAAAAATCCAGCTTGAGAACTCTCACCAAAGACATCTGGTGACTTTGAAGAGGAAGGAAGGTTTGTCCTCATTCTGTCCTAAGTTAAAATGAGATTTACATAAGAGTCTAAGTGAACATTTCCCAACCCAAATCCTATAGCACCCAATGAAATACACAGCTATCCTAGTCCTCTCTATTGAAATTACATATATTTTAAAACATATTTTTGAGAACTCAGCCATGCACGAGGCTTACCACATACCTTATACATATTAAATCTTTTGCTCCTTACAAGAGCCCCATGCAATAAGTCCTAAAATACCAGGTAATACCTCTGAGGACATGAGGAGCAGAGAGGTTAAACAACACCAGGTTTACACAGACAACAAGTGGTAGACCTCGAACTTGAATCCAGGAAATCTTGCTCCAAATCATATATCCTTATTCATTATGCATTTATATTTATATTATATTTGTTATTCATAAAATATTTATATATACATGTGCATATAGTTAAGAACTAGGGGTTTTTTAAATGACAGGTCAAATCGATGATCAAGATTGGATCATTTCACACCATTTCTCTCTCTCTCTCTACTACTACTACTAGAAAAACAAATGCCATGCATAAAAGGAACCATCTTTATCTGCATAGATTTCACTATTTTAGAATTCTCCTAACAGGGAAAGAAATCCAGGTGTTTATCCCAGTTCATATAAATATCACCCTTGATATTTACAAGGAGGGTAGAGAGAACTGAAAGGCAAGAAGGAACATAGTATACACCTCACCCACCTAGTACACACATCTGAATATACAATGAGAACCATGTCCCTGTATTTCCCTCACCAACTAGAAGTGTAATCTGGCTACTAACAATATTAACAATCCCTCTTTCATACACATGTATCCACTCTCCTTTCGCTGAACCCTAACTGTTCAGTAAAGAGTGTACACTCCTCATTCAGGTTCAACTGAATGACTTCCCTTAACTTCCATGATATTTAGAAAAGGAGATGACACACTGTCAAATGGAAAATTGTTCAGAATTAAAATAAGAATCTAAAGTAGCCACACAGGGGCACCTGGATGGCTCAGTTGGTTGAGGTTCCAATTCTGGATTTTGGCTCAGTCCATGATCTCAGGGTCGTGAGATCAAGCCCCACAGCTGGCTCTGTACTCAGCGGGGAGTCTGCTTATCCCTCTCCCTCTGCTCCTCCCTGCACTCATTCTCTCTCTTTCTCTCAAATAAATAAATAAATAAATAAATAAATTCTTTTAAAAAAATAAATAAAGTAGCCATAAGTGTTAAAGTTTGCTAATACCACAACTCCGTAGATAGATGGCAAAGGGCTGTCTTGGTATAGATATAAATACATACCTGTGGCTTCATTTACACTTGCTGGCAGTTTGTAAATCTTAGAAGGTAAGAAACATTAGTGTAAATCCATATTTTTAGATACTTTAAAAATGATTTTGATCATTTATGAATTGGATGATCTAATTGATTTTCCTAATTTATTAAAAAACTGCAACCAGAATTTGAAATCATAAGAACTCGTGTTTTTTTCTTTCATTAAACCTTCAGGTTAGTTAGAATATATTCATGTCAATATAAATACGAATATGAATAAATTAGATGGATTAAATAAATTTAACACATATTCTTATGCTTACTTGGCCTCTGGACTGTGTGTCTGCATTTCCACACTATTAACACCAGATGGCGCACTCTTCCATTAACTTTATGAAAATACCATGCAATTCTTCCAATCTCCGAAGGATAATTTTACAGAATTAACAAACATCACATACAGAGTGTGTGTATACTTTGTATTATAAAACAATTCACAGCTTTCATTTGACTATGAGATAAAAATACTGTACGTTTTGTAATTAAAAAAAACAATAAAATTTTAGTCTACAATTGAAGCACAGTTTTCTCCAATATTTAATATTAGAGAATCTAATACCTAAAAATTAATTACGGTCTCTTAAAAATCTCCATTTGTATAGATTAAGCATTAATAATAGCTAACAGAATATTTTCTCTATTCAGAATAAGTTTCACACTCTACTTTTTTCCACTTGGTGTTAGTTCTCCACATAACATTTATTTTTAAGTTTTATTTATTTAAATAATCTCTACACTCCATGTGGGGCTTGAACTCACCACCCCAAGAACAAGAGCTGCATCCACTTGGGCACCTGTGTGGCTCAGTCGGTTAAGCAGTTAAGTGTCTGCCTTCTGCTTAGGTCATGGTCCCAGGAACCTGGGATCTACTCTGTGTAGGCCTCCCTGCGTAGTGAAAAGCCTGCTTCTCCCTCTATCTCGGCCCCTCCTCCCTCCTCTCTGCCCCACTTCACCTGTTCGTGCTCTCTTTCTTGCTCTACTCTCTCTTTCTTAAATAAATAAAATCTTAAAAAAAAAAAAAAAAAGAGTTGCATCCACATAACATTTTTAATGGGTTTAACAGGTTATCCCTCTTGGCCCAAGGTTCTTCTGATTAATCAATAATAGGGGAAAGCCAGGAATTAGTTATAATTCAATTTTTTATTGTCTTCATATAGTTCTTCTCTCTTGACATAATAACCAAAAGAAAAAAATAAAATATTTTTAAAGAATATTTCATTGAATGCAAGCAATATGTTTCAGGTCTCAATTTTTCTTCTCTTTGATTCATAAAAACATGTTGAAATCTATCCTAATTAAAAAGTAAAAGCAAAACATAATGAAATATACCTTAGACAGTGATGTGGGTAAAGAAATGTTTGTCTCAACATGATTTATAATTAGCTGATTCCCATTAAAGCTTAAATGTCTAACAATAAGAAATGGGGTGTTTTGCTTTATTCAGCAACACATAATTTTATAATTTTATGCAACTTTACAAAACATATTTTTAAAGCACATTTAAGACCACTGTAGACTATTGCTTGCAGTTTAGTGGGACTTCTTTTCGAAGAGTGCAATACACCAACTTGTATATACAGCAAAATCCCAATTTTATTAAACAGATACAAAGTATTTATTGAAGTAGTAGTTATTTTGTGGTCCTGGTTAATCACTTCACATGAAAATATAAGACCACATTCTACAGATACAATATATATACAGATATATAATATATATATCCAGAACCCCCACAAAAAAGAGTAGAAAAATTGCTAAATTGAAAAACAAACTCTAAATTAGTTGTCTGCAAGTCCTGTGAAATACTTTGCAAAACTAATTTAGAGAATTGAGCTCCCATGGAGCAGATAGAAAATCTTCTAGCTTAAGCCTATGATTTGAAGAAGTAAGACAAGAAAGTGTTCTATGCTAGTAGGTCAAATCTGCTAACACAGCAAAGTTGTGGGTAGTTCTTACTGAAGATTCAAAGAATAGGAAGACAATACACAGAGCAATGTAAGTATAAGAAAACTAAAAGTGGATAGCAGAAACTATTACAAGTAATTAAGTCTGAGTGGACAAATTTATTATATTTCTTTTAATTTTTTGTTGTGATATTTGTTAAAAGTAACATTTGTCCATTTCTATTGCAAAGGCATTAATGTGCTGTTCTTCCCCCACCTTACTGAATTCCTATAGTCCTTTACTTTGTTAAAAACCTTCATCCATTTGTATCACTAGACAAGATAATATTTGCTCAAGGAGAAATTATTAACATGAAAACAAAGAACACAGGTGACACATTCTTGATTTTTAAATTTGAAAACCCTGGCCTGAGTATAGGATAGATAAGGAAGAGATGCTGATTTGGGTCTTTGAGAAGGATGTCCTTGGTTCTTGGGCAGAGTCTGTTCCAGAGAAATGAGTCTTCATTTTTCTGGTGGGGAGCAGTAGATTAAAATTATGGCATGGTATGTCTAGTCAGAGAGGGCCTAAAGCACCCTTTCACAATGCGAGATTTCTGTGGAAGAGCATCTAAAAGTTTTCCATGACTTTAAAGGATGTACCACATGGACTGACAGGTATACATGTGTTTTAAGTTTAAGTCAAGGACAGAATATGTGGATATGTGGACATGTAGAGAGTTCACTGGGTTCCCACATAGGGAATTGATCATACCTGAAGACCAGACAAGATAATGTACATATTAGTGGGTGCTAGGATAAATTAGTAGTGTTGACCGGACACCAAATGGATACCGCTTGCCATCTTGATGTCATATATCTATACATCTATGTAAGTCTTTACAACTATTGGTCACTTTAGTGTGGAAGAGGAAAAGCAGAAAACCCTTAATTGATGAAACATAAATTGGAAATTGACAAATTTTTTCTTGAACTGATTAATACTACAATTTTCCCCATTAGGAAGAGTGAGGACCAAAATAAAGATTTTGTGAAATTATTGAAACAACTAAAGATTGAACATTCAAATATTTATCTCATATTCATTTAACCAAAAAAAATATATATATATTGAGTCCTTAATATATCCCAGGAATTATGATTGGTGCTGATAATAACAAAACAGATTAGATACACTTTTGTTCCTATTATATATATTATATTATACTTATAAATATATATAATATTTATATTTATATATAAATATAAATAGGCAAATATAATAATAAAAAATATACTAATAAATATATATAATATATATATTATATATTATATATATTAATATATATTTATATATATTATATATATTATATGTTTATATATATAATATAATATATATGATTCCTATTATAATATATATATTATATTACATAAACATATACTGAATGCAAAGAAGAGTTCTATAATCCAAGCTTTGGCTTAATAAAGATCTTGTAGGGGCAACTGACTGGATCAGTACGTTCAGTGACCAATTCTTGATAACGGCTCAGGTCAGGATCTCAGGGTCATGAGATCAGGCCCTGCTTTGGACTTCACGCTGGGTGTGGAGCCTGCTTGAGATTCTGTCTCTCCCTCTGCTCCCCCCCCCCCCCCACTTGCATTCTATCTCTCTCTCTAAAATAAATAAATAAATTGATTAATAATAATAAAAAATAAAGATCTTGTGGATAAATCAAGTATGTAAACTGAGGTGGGTGTTATCTAATTGTGTCCATGGGATGAACTGAGCTTACTATCTTCCTACTTGGCCATCTTCCCTGGAAGTCCTCCCTATATTAAGCAAGTTTTAAAGGAGACAAAATAGCTATCTCAGTGGAGGGGAGGTGATGAATGGGTAGAGCAGAGTAAAAGACAGGAGTTAAGACAAAGAACTTAGGAATAATATGCACATTCAGCAAATGAAATGAAATAGCAGATTGCAGGAACATAACTAAGAATTATGACAGATGAAGCTGGGTAGGTGCAAAGAGCCAGATGATGGAAAGCTTTGTAGATCATGGTAAAAGCTTGGATTCAACAAACATGTGAAATAACCAAATAATATAAAGGAGATAGAAGAAATGTGACTAATTTAGTGGTATCATGGGTGGATCTTTATCATCAAATAGGTTGGAAGAGTTAGGAGGACCAAAGATATTTGTTGGGAAGGATTGAGAATTGTATGTGTTGAATTTGACGGACACTTATCAGCTTTCCAACAGAAACATCCAGTATGCAGTTGGGGGAGAATATAGATGTTGGAGAATACTATCCTGAACATTTTGATTTTTAAGTTCTCAAGATGTATGTAGTTAAGCCCATGAAAATATATAAGATCAGTTAGATGGAGGGTTTAAAAGTACGGGAACAAAGGGCAGAGTATGGAAATCTGGGGAGTACTTATATGCAGAGAGTAAATTAAAGATGAGGAAATCACAAAAGAAAGAGATAAGTAGTCAGAGTAATGTAAGTTCAGTGTTTTGTAAGCCAAAATAATTGTTTTCGAGAAACAGTGAAAATTCAACAATGCAAATTATCGAGTAAAATATAGATTCCAATAAGATATGGCCCCCCGAATACTTACTGAATCGAGAATTTAGATGATTTCAACATTAGATCATTGTCTTTGAAACAAGAAGAGGTAGAATTCAAATGCCAAAGGATTGAAAAGTGAGATGAGATAAAGAGATGTACATTTTGAATTGGTAGCTTTGACTTGGCACCAAATGGACACCACTTGCCATCTTAATGTCATATATCTACATGTCTGTGTAAGTCCTCAGAGCTATGGGTCACTTTAGTGTGGAAGGCTCTTTTATAAAGGTAGACTACTCTTTTATGAAGGTGTCCATGAGAAGGAGAGGTAGACTGATTATTAGCCAGATGGATCCCTAAGATTGAAAAAGGATTTTAGAAAACATTTACAAATAAATCTCTGGAGAACCACTCGTTAATAAATTAAGTGTCTATTTAGCAACAGTTATCACCTACATGGCTTCTAAATTGGAGAAAATGTTAACATTTGTGGGATATGCAGGGACTCACAATATCTCTGCAGGGGAGATTTTGTTAGTCCCATTTGGTGTGTAAGAGAACTGGAGCTTAGACCATTTGGGTAATTTGAACATGACCTCAAGGTCAGGTAAGCATTAGAGGTGAGACATAAGCCCATTTTTGCCTATTTAAGTTATAAATTCTTGTTCTCACACACACATAATCATATATAGCAGTATTTCTCAAACATAAAACTTCATAGCCACTCCAAAATACCCACAGAAGCCAATTTGGGAATCACTACATTAAAAAATAAAATAAAATACTTTAAGTGATCATTTGGTGCCAGTAAATAAAAATGTTTCTAAATAAATTTTCTAAATAAAAATGCAAGTGAAGACCCTGGAATTACATTACAGTACTTAGTTTTATTATGGCTAGAAATGGCCAAATTTTACATATACTTTTTCAGTTATAATAAAGGTAAAAACACAATAAAATATATTTTGGATACAGCTGGCCCCCACTATGTAGCAAAGTTAGGATCCAGATTGTGATCCTTCAACCCAGTGTCTTTTGTCTGTCAATTATAGGCCCCTGGTTTTCTCATCTTCTCCCCCCACCCCCTTCTCTCTCTCTCTCTTTCCTATCTACACACACGCGCGCGCGCACACACACACACACTTGTGAAAATCCAGAAATCCAAAGAAGTCATATACTTTGCCATGATAAGTATTAAAATCTAAAATAGTGTATATTCTTTAGCTTTATGATTCCACCTTAGAAACAGTCATTTTGGGAAAGTGCGTGTTTCTAAACTTTTGCAGTTTTATTATCCGAGTTTAAGATTTTCACTCCTTTGGTATTAACCACCTACTCTCTCCTACTGTCAGTTTAGCTCAGGTCTCTGTTTACATGTCATGATATATTAGTGATTCTGTATGTTTGGGAGCCCGGTCCTTTAAAAATTTTCTTTCCACATTCTGCCTTCCTATGTGATGTTTTTCAAAGTAAAATTCTTGGACCAAAAATGTCAATACCAGCTTCCGTTGAGATGTGCCTGAAGCCAAGAAATGAAGACTACCTTCAAGTGGGGAAAAAGCTGCTAGACGTTCAGGGATTAGAAAATACACTAAATTTCTGAGTACATAGGAGGAAAGAAACCAATGGCCAGCATTTCATATAGTGATCCAGACAGAGGGCCAGTTTTCACTGGCTAGGAAAAGAGAAGAGCAACTCACAGGCTCAGAGAGATAGATGGTCCATTAATTCATTGGTTAATTTATTTACATGCCTGTTTTAATTGGTAGATTTGCTGATTTGCTCATTCATTTGACAAATTTGTACTGGGCTCTTACTTTATGCCACGTAATGTGCTAGGTATTAGAGATACTAAGATTAATATGACATTGTCTCTATATCGGTATGATAGGCAAAACTTAAAACTGTATATTGTTAAACTAAGACAAGACAATCCAACAAAAACAATCAACAATAAAAACAACAGTGGAAACATAAATGTGTATCCATGTTATGAGTTTAATCATAACAGTTAGGTATCATTTAGACACAGGATCAAAGGAAAAAGATGCAATTTTTTAATTTATTGAACTTACACATTTTTGCATCATGAACAAGACTTTAGTTTGTCTAGTGGGTTCTCATTACCAGATTATAGTTATTAACTTAGTCAAAAGTGATGTGCTCATGATTACTGTTTGTTTCCCCTAGAAGACCAACTTAAAGCCCACAGCAGAGAGAAAATACTGAAATAAAAATATTGTATTTAGGAAAAGATTGAAAAATGATTATAATTTAATTTGTGATGTAATTTTCTAAAATTCATTCATAGCAGATTGAGGAAATAAGTGCACAATAGCAAAACATAATCATTACTCCTATTTGAAATTGATATTCTTTTACTAAGTATCTAAAAATAATCCACTCTTTCTTGCCCATTTACCAGATGAAGAAACTGAGCCACCCAGGGGATAAGTATACGTGCCAAGCATACACAGGTTAATTAGCAGAGTCAGGATTTGGGTTCATAAACTAGCTTTAGCATTCCCCACCTCTTCTTTTTTTTTTTTTTTTTGGAAACATGCAGAAAAAAATGGAAAGCAACATGGTCTCTGTAATGCAGTGGAATCTCTAATGTGTGGCTCTATTTAAACTTTCTTAGATAACCTATCCTAACTGATGCCTTGTAGCCACTCATCATTGTGAATATGACAATTAGTAGAAAAAAGAAGTAAAATCTTATGTATCCCATTCAAAGAGATTCCAAAATTGAGTCGCATTTCTATTGCATGAATTTTTAATTAGAAAATGTTGGAGATGATTTTCAACATTTTAGGTTGCTACATGTAGCATGTTTTATATCAGATAATATAATCTCTTTACAGGGGTGCAGTGGATCATAGTTCTTTTTCTATCATTATTCAGAGTTTGATAGTTTAGCAGCCTGGGTTGAATGTGTATGTGTTACAAAGGACAGGTTTGCAATCGAAGCTGATTATTTGCCCAAACACCATCTGGCCTTCCATTTATATTATGTCAAATGAGACTGCCCAAGGTGTGAGGAAAATCTTAATTTCACATTTATTTAGGTCATAATGGTTGAGGATCCTCTGGCCACAGTTCAAACTATACCATTCAAACGTCTATATTTTTACCACAGCCCAAATGTCTTTTATTTTTCTAAATTCTCTCGAATGTTTACCTGATTTTCACTAATTTCCTTTTAATTATTTTGCATACCTTACAATGAAATGTTTTCACCCACTCTCAATCATAGCATTAAGCATCTTGCTATAGTATATAGATTACTGCAAACTTTAGTAAAATAATTTAAATGATTTGAAAACCATATGTCCTTGGGTGAACCTTGCTTATATTAAATTCCTATCTATTAAAGTTTCAGTATGCATATGAAAATAAATATATATATATCATATATGTTACATATTTTATATGTATATATATTTAAACAATCAAATATTTAAAATAAATCACTGCTTCTTGTAAAGAAAAATATTCATGCTATTATTGACATTTTAAAAAATTTGACTATCAGTAGGTAGGTAATAATTATCCACAAACTTGAGATTTTAACAGAAAGTTAATGACTCAAGAATTTTTATAGAACTGACCAAATATTTAAATAACACTAAGAAAATAAACACTTAACTTTGCATCAGGCAGTCCCTGCAAAGAGCAGATTTCGTTAGAAGGAAAGGCTGGGACATTTTTTATAAACTACATTAGATACTTTAAATCACCTTAATGGTTATGCAATGCTTTCTACTTTCTTAATTGAAAGAATGATGAGTACTCGTGTCCAGAAGCAATAGCATTTTGTAAAAATACATTACTTTAATACTCTAAAAAGAATGCAGGTTATGAGTATATGTTTTGTGAATTCAGTGCCAAAATTATATTGAGAAATAAAGCATTTTGTGTAGAAATAGATTCCTATTTAGGAAGTATAAATAGCATATTACTAGCTTAGATTAATGTGGAAAGCTTATTATGAAACTTTTTTTTTACAAAATGTTGTATTTCGTTCTGTAACTCCTTAATTGCTAGTCAAATGAAAGCTCTAGTACAGGTATTCCAAAAAATATCATGACATTAATTAAAGAATAAGAATTTTCATAGCTCATTTAATAGCGCACATCTTCTTAAATCGTTTTAAAATGCTAATTCCACAATCACTATTGCTGATTTTAAAAATGTCATTATTCTTCAGTTAAAAATATTTTTTCAAATTAAAATTTGATATGAAAGAGAAAATAAGATTTGATTTGGAAATACATTGAATTTGTGAGTTCTCCACATAATATACTTTATTGTATGTGTTTATGTTTCCCAGAATGCATGCATTAAGACAAAGCCCAGCAAAAGAAATTCATCTGAATAGTGTGTTCTCAAGTCTAAGGATCACAGTAGTGCATAGTCTCACTTTAGTGGTGGATAGCAGGTCAAGTCCTGTGAAGAAGACAAGATATTTACCTTAGTGATGAATAAAATATACCAGAGCAGGACCATTCCCTTGGTTTAATCTGACATATGAAACATTAAAGCCCTACAACTGATAAAAATAGTTTGAGTTACATATTTCTATGATAAGAATTGCATATTTCAGACAACTTAAGCAAAATCCGTTTAACATGTAGCATTTCTCGGTTAATCATTTTGTATATGCTAAAAGCTACTGTTGATATTTGCTATTATATATAAAAAATTACACATGCTTTAGGTCCTAAAATGAAGCAATTAAATTCTTTCTAAATTAATTCTGAATGGCAGTCAAATTAAGTGAATAATTTATTTCAATTCTTAAAATAATTGAATTGCTCGTTTTGTTTTTAAACACTTTTTTCTAAACTACATAGAAATTATTACTCAAAGATGAACAGATTTTTTGGCTGTAAATGTTTAGGAAAATGGATAGATTGAAAATTCCTTGCCAAGTTGGCATTATGATATTTCTTGATGAGTTGGCCTTCCTTAGCTGCTTGAGTTGTACTTGAAAGGTTCATGTCATAATATCAGCAGAAACTCTACCATGGAGTCAGTCAGGGTTATCTGTAAGTACAAGTGCTAGAGGTATTTTTAGGTGGTAGTGCATAAACAAAATGTAAATGAATAAACGTAATGCAGTTATACTAACAATGGAAAGAAGTTGATAGATAAACTATGAATTTTTAAAATCAATTAATCCCACCATCGTTTAAAATATTTCATTATTCTCACTATATTTGCCATTTTCAATACCACTAAATTGGTTATTTTTTCTCTTGGCAATTTATCTCAATTTACTCTTTGATGAAATTTTAAAATTCTTATTTATTTTGAGATAAATCAAATTTAAGTTAAATTTTTAACATTTGAGCCTACGCATTTCACACATTTTTTCATATTCTGTATTTTATGATAGAATTTTAAATGTAAATTTGTAAGCCATAGAAAATGCATATTTATGCACATCAAATATATATTTTATAAATATATTTTTTATAAAATATATAAAATTTTATAAAATTATAAATTATATCTTACAAATTGCCACATTATAACATACAGTAGTTTAAAATTGTATGAAGAGCCATGTAAAGAATGCTGATTAGAAATATTTGGGAATGTATTTTATATATTGTCTTTCAGGTTGAAATGAAATGATCTAATTATAGATATTTAGAAGTACAATAAAGTATATACTTTCAAATTTATATAATTTCCAGCAGAATTATTTCCTGGAAGGTAGATCTTATTCAAGTCTTTTATAAGATTTGTACTTTGTCTTGTGGAATATCTGATAAAAAAATAACGTGTCTATAATTAAGGATATTATTTCATGTACTTTCTTATTTCATATCTATTTAATATATTTCCAAATAATCATGTTAAAAAATAATTTATGGCTACCAGCGTATAGCTGTTGTAAAGTGGGAAGGAAAAACACTACTGACTTCCAATAATGATGGTGAACAGATGCTTTGCTTAAAGTAGCGTATTAACACCAAAAATGAAAGAGTAATATTGTAATGAAAATTTCTGAATCATTAGGTAGATGTCATTGTAACATTTAATATTAATGGGCTGTTATGTATATTATAGAAAGAAGGAAGGATATATTGATAAAAGTTTTATTAACATTATTGTGAAGATATTTTTGTCATATGTTTATGCGGCATATCTAAATTGACTATGCTAAGTATTACACTTCTTTTTTCCTCCCTCAAATATATTTTAAGTTATGATCATGTTGCTATTATTTCAAATCGCCATGACTCTTCTTTCCTAGCCAATTCAGTGACATTCACACCCTTCCACAGTAGGACTCCTGCCTTCATCCCCATTGGTGTCACCCTCTTCTGAGTACTCACATTTCTCCTAATCTCATCCTGGAAAACCTGATTATTCTTTTTCTTCAAATATGTATGAGTATATTTGGCTGCGGTGAGTTAGGCAGTCCTGTGTTTAAGTTTGGGTTTTGTTCTCAGAAGCATAATTTTAGGTAAAATATGGAAGTTGTCCAAATCTCGTTTCTTCATCGATAAAATGTTGTATTAAATAAGATATACTTAGTTCATTCGCAGGTCGCTAGATAACACTCTATTTTCATCCCGTTGTTTTATATACCTTTTCTTTCATAGTCAAATTACTACTGAAGTTATTAACTATATTGAGTTACCATATTAATATTCTCTTAGTAACAAAGCATTTTTTAAATAAAATGTATAACAACCTATAGTGCACTGACAAAGCAAACAAAGGTACAAAAACCTACCCTTCATCTGTTTCTATTTTTTAAAATGGTGTATGTGGTTTACGTGGACTTAAAAAGAGGCTATAATGAAATGTCAGTCTGTAAATTTTTCTGTGGCTTTTTTATATCTTATGTTGGCTTGCTGAATTTAACTGAAAACTGCTTGAATTTTAAACATGCAAAAATATTATATGAGTTTTGAATCATTCCTTCTAAAAATTCTTCCTTTTTATCTTTTTTTTTCTGTTGTCAAATGTTTATGCTTTTGACAGCTTTCTCCAGTAAAGTCTTGCAAATCACATTTAAGTGTAATTCTAAATGTTATTTTATATTATTAGGATCACCTAAATGAGAAGGTAGATACACCTAAAGCAAGGTATTTGGATTAATATATATTAATGAACACATCTGCTGCCCTGTCCAATAATTCAATTTCTCCATCATCACCTCTCTTCCAGCCCCTGACTTCTTATCTCTGCCTTTCATTGTTCCTGCTGTCTGGCAGAGGTATTGAAGACTAAAATTTGAGATAAAAGAAAATGAAAGAAGAAAAGGGGGTGATTTTGAATTGTATAAATAGATACAGATAAGGATAAGCATAGTAATAATTAAATCATTTTGTCTTCAGAGCACTAAGGTTGAACTATTTGGGTTAGTACCTAAATTGAGTGAGTATATATATCTGGCATTCCAGAACAGTGATGGCCACAGACTTGTCCACTTTGATGTGACATATATTTAGAGTCTTATATGTGAGCCTTGCTACTAGAATACTCTGGGCATCCAAATGTGTTTAAGACACAGTCTATTCTCAATGTGATGGAGAACAATTAACATGCTTTGCATGAGCACCTCCTGCCAGGCTTTGTTGTGTCTTTTAAGAAGCTTAAAGTCTGTGAAGAAAAAAAAAAAGTGCTAATACTTCAAAAGAAGTGAATAGAAACAGGCATAACTGAGTAAGTGCTAGAAGTGGACTGAGGGGTTTTAACGTTGAGCCAAATTGAAACTTTGATGTTAAAATAAGAAAGAGGTCTTCGGTGCTGATGTGAACACCACAGCATTCTCTGACATCTGGGGAATGGGATCCAGACCAAATTAAACACATAGCTCAAAATAGGCTAGAAAAATATTTAAAATAATATAAAAATTACTAATTTCAATTTGCATCTCAAGAGACCTTTGCAGAAGTCCATTTATCCATGTTTTGATTGCCTTTACCAGGTTCTACAAATTCTTAGTGTTTTTAATACAGGAAATCAGTCACAAGTTTTAGTTGCCCAAAGAACTGTACTATACTATTGATCTGATGTGGATTCCTTTCGGGAAAATGTATTCTTCATTTTATCTTTCTGCATATTGTATTTTAAATCCATTGATTAGTATCTATTGTTTTCCTACCTTCAAGTTCATCTTATATTTCCTCTTTACTTAGGAAGAATTCCAAAATCAAATATATAATTGGTGTGATGATCTTCTAAATCTATCTCAAATGGTATCAACTAACATCCTGGTACCTAAACTGTGATCTGATGACTGACAGCATTAGCACAGCCGGAAGTGTTTTGGACATGGCAATTCTTGGGCCATCCCCCAGACCTATTGAACCAACATCTGTGGGGACAAGGCCCAGGAATCTGCTTTTCCAGGCAATCCTGGTGATTCTCATGCACAAGAAAATTTGGAAATTACTGATCTAATAGAAGCAACTAATGAAATGTAAGGGATTCATTTCTTTTTTTTTAATGAGAATCCAAGCTTCTTTTCTTATTTGGGTCACCTGGGTGGCTCAGTTGTTAAGCGTCTGCCTTCAGCTCAGGTCATGATCCCAGGGTCCTGGGATCGAACCCCGCATCGGGCTCCCTCCTCAGCGGGAAGCCTTCTTTTCCCTCTCCCACTCCCCCTGCTTGTGTCCCCCCCCCCGTCAAACAAATAAATAAAATCTTTAAAAAAAAGAATAAATATCTAATTCATTTATACTCAATTTGCAAGATATTCCTGAAATATAACATTTCTGGAAATCAAAGCTAGACTTAGCTATTTATTAACTCTGTATTTGTCAAAGTATGGTTGACAGGTCACCCATTTGTCAGAACTGAGTGGAGAGACTATTGAAAATGTGAACCACTGTTGGTAACAATGATTTGGTTAACTCTCTCGAATTTACAGAGGGTAATTCATCTGTAGGATGTTATAGTATGAATTGATTAATTGTAGATAAGAATTGATTCATTCAAACCTCAAGAAACAACAATTAGAATATTTAATAGCTAGTCAATTCACAGGGCAGTACATTTTTATTTTTCTTGTTCTCTAATTTCTCTGCATATATATTTTATGTCAGTACCAAATGGCAGTTAAGACCAGCCTCTGGAGTGAGGGAGAATTAGTGGGTAGACAGTTTTGCCAATAGTAGTTGTATGTCCTATGGAAAGGATGAAATGCATAAGCCTGAGTATTCTCATCTTTACAGTTGTGGGTTAGAAAGGGTAATTACCCCACAGGGTGGTTGTGATAATATATTTAGATTATGAACATGAAGCACTTAACATATTATTCTGTCTTCCTGTCCCCTGAGTTGTAAGCAATGCAACTAATAAAGTTAGGTAGTAATCGTTTATGGTAACTAGAGAACTATGCTAAAGTTTTTTAGATAAACTTTTTTGATTAAACACTTTATATTGAGTCAGATTTCATGACTAGAAAATACTTCAAAATCCCAGGTTTACCTGCATCTGGCTTGTCTTGAATCCCTGGAGATTTGGGTGTTCTAATACAGTCAGTGAGGAAAAATACCATATAAGTTCTGCCTTCAACAAAGATGCAAAGTAAAAAAATATAAAATCATATTCATGAAAATCTTTGAGGTGGGCCCAACCGCGAAGATTAAGGCAGATATTAAATGCACAAATTTTTAAAAAATATTTATTTATTTCAGAGAGAGAGAGAGAGGGTGCACACGAGCAGGGGAGAGGGAGAAGCAGACTCCCTGCTGAGCGGGAAGCCTGATGCAGGGCTAGATCCCAGGACCCTGAGATCATGACCTGAGCTTAAGTCAGACACTTAACAGACCGAGCCACTCAGGAACCCCTAAATGCACAAACTCGTTTTTTGTAAAAAATAAATGTAGAGGAAAAATCAATGTAAGTAAGGCAATAAAGTATATTGTAAGTAAAGTATATTGTAAATTTATAATATAAATTTATTTTATATTTATTAAAAATATAAACTTATAATACTATATATGTTTATAGATATGTGATTGAACATATATAGAAAGTAAACTTTGTAGGTAAATATTTACTTTTCTTTTTCAAAAAGGTATGACACCATCCACTATTTTAAATAAAATGTGTGTTCTTAAAAAAGTCCATTATTTTTCTAAACACATACGCTTTTATTGTAACACATAGGTTTTTATTTCTTCATCTTCCAAAATTATGCGTTAATACTGTTAGCAATGTATTTCTCATAGCTTTTCTAGGAGGTTTCGATGTAGCTCTCATTTGTTGCTCCACATAATGTTACTTTGTTCTCTAAGCCTGCCCTGGCTGCTAAAACATATCGGGGGGAAAAAAAAATCCCTGTTCTTCACTTCTCTTTGATTGAGTTATCTTTTGCTAGGCAAAGTGTTGTTAGCTTTTATGCTCTTCGCTTGGCTTCCAGCAGCTCTCCCCATAGATTGCTGGTCTAGCACCGCCAGGAGCCTGAGATCCCTACAAGGAAGAGATCAAACCTCCACAACAGGGATTCTTCAAGGCAGGTCAAGTTCAAGAGCTTGCTCGGGAAACACAGTCTACATCACACAAAAATGTTATTACTCATTTGGAATTCTTTTTCTATGCATGGGTCTCCACTTCTAAAACTGACGAATCAAGTTCAAATCCATCTACAAATTTCTGGCACTTACTTGCCTCCCTCTCTCTTCCATCTAAGTTCTTTTGTGTTACATACACTTGCCTCATGTAAAGACGTAAATTCAACTATCTATTGTGCCCTCATAGTTTAGCTCTATTGCAGGCAACAGGTGATCTGTTTTATTCTGAAGATTGGTGTACATTTGCAATGACATGGATGGAACTGGAGGTTTTATGCTGAGCGAAATAAGTCAATCAGAGAAAGACATGTATCACATGACCTCACTGATATGAGGAATTCTTAATCTCAGGAAACAAACTGAGGGCTGCTGGAGTGGTGGGGGATGGGAGGGATGGGGTGGCTGGGTGATAGACATTGGGGAGGGTATGTGCTATGGTGAGCGCTGTGAATTGTGCAAGACTGTTGAATCACAGATCTGTACCTCTGAAACAAACAATACAATATATGTTAAAAAAAAAAAGATAGCAGGAAGGGGAAGAATGAAGGGGGGGAATCAGAGGGGGAGAGGATCCATGAGAGACGATGGACTCTGAAAAACAAACTGAGGGTTCTAGAGGGGAGGGAGTGGGGGGATGTGTTAGCCTGGTGATGGGTATTAAAGAGGGCACGTACTGCATGGAGCACTGGGTGTTATACGCAAACAATGAATCATGGAACACTACATCAAAAACTAATGATGTAATGTATGGTGATTAACATAACAATAAAAAAGATTGGTGTACATTACAAATGTAATATCCTTGCGTTCTAGTGCATTTGAATACTATAGAAAAAGGTAGAGAAGAAGATAAATATTATCACTGATCTCATCTGTCTAAAACAAGCGATTCCTGTCATTTATGCATGTAAGAACAAGTGTATAATTTTTCTTTAGTATTGTATGATAGTTATTTTCTATTATTTTAACAGTATTTTTCAACAGCCACTAGTTTATTGTGCCATTTACTTTATGCTTTTACCTAGTTTAACTGTTGATGGTCATGGGTGTATACGTTAATTCCAATTCACCAGATAATAAAGAATAATTAATATAAAACTTTGAGAATAAAACATTGTCCAATTTGTATATCTTTAGGATGTACCCTTTAATGTGAATTATTTCATCATTTTATGTACTATGCATTTGCTATGTGTTGAGAGATTACATTAGAAACATTTTGGGGGCACCTGGGTGGCTCAGTTGGTTAAGCGACTGTCTTCGGCTCAGGTCATGATCCTGGAGTCCCAGGATCGAGTCCCGCATCGGGCTCCCTGCTCAGCAGGGAGTCTGCTTCTCCCTCTGACCCTCCCCCCTCTCATGCTCTCTCTCTGTCTCATTCTCTCTCAAATAAATAAATAAAATCTTTAAAAAAAAAAAAAAGAAACATTTTGAATGCGTATTTCATCCAATCTTGACATTGTAAGTGTTCATATTAAGATTGAGATTAACCTTAATCTCTTTGTTTAATAGTTAGGCTAAACATTTTCCATGTGTTTATTCACCATATATATGTTAAATTTTAATTTTTTAAAATAATATGAATACCACCTTCAACCTCCACAACTGTGTTAGAGGCCACTGTGCATTCATCTGTTGGGGTTTTTGTGTTATGTCAATTTTTATAAATGGTGTGTTTATTATAGTTACCAATTGTATGTTTTGTTTATTGAAAATTGAATAATCTTCAATCAAAAAAATCTATATTTCCTTTGTAATTTCTTCTAAAAAATTATGTCTTGTACCAATATAACATTAGAAACAAAGCACACAAGATTATTTGAGTGTCAACACTTTGTTGGCTAAAAATTGATCTTGTATATGTTTAAATTTTTCCATAAAAAGTTGAAAAAACACACACATACACAAATTGTTTCTAAAACCCGGCCAATTTGGCACCAACTACATCAAAGTAGAGTTTTTACATTCTTTTTTGTAAGAATCTGTACCAAAATACATTTACAGAAAATGTATTTTCTCAAATTGATGACAATTGCATTTATTTCACATATAAGAAACAAGGTTTCAGTGTAGGAATTTCAGAGTGAATTTTCACTCTATATCTTTGGAAACTAGACTGCCAAACTGTTATTGAAATGGTTGCATCAAATTGTTTATCAGGTCATTTCTTCTTGGTATATAAAAACATAGCAAGCTTGCCTAAAGTGGATATATTTTGAAAGGATAATAAAAAAATGAGCATGGAGTGGATCTATACCTAAGGAGAATTAAGGAAACCAGACTGAAATGTAGAGAAGAGAAAGACTGGCTCAGGAGAGAGAAAGAGGTATTATGTATTTCAAAAGATAATGGGAATTGGAAAGAGAGTTTTCTAACCCAGAAAACCAAGGCCCAGAGGAGCTAAACCCCTAAACTGTGAAACTGCACTATTTAATACCCTTTGATTAGAGAGAACACTAGATTATAACAATTGACCTAACTTTTTGATTTCTATCCCTAACCATCTAAATAAGGCTTAGGGATGACTCTCTGCACAAGCTCTGCATTCAGCACCAACAGTTCTGAGTTGGTTTCTGATCTTTTTCTCCTAAGGGCTGCATAGAATTTTGCTTCCAGTAAGAGGAATAAACAACACACAGCTGAATCCAGAAACCTAGCAGTGTCAGGCAAAGCTCTGAAGTCAGAATGGCTACTTTAATTTGAGCAATTCTAAACACACTTTACGTATTTCCACACCAGGAACAAAGGTTTGTAAACTGAAGGACTTAATGGTGAATACACTCATTAAGTTTGGTATATATGTGCATGCAAAACAACATAGAATGATGTATAATATTAAGCAAAGGGAGCATGGCTTACATTTTTTGTATAAAATAATGCCTTATAATATGTTTAATTTACCCATGTATTCATAAATAAAAAACACTATTGATTTACAATCATTGTAAAATGCTTGAAGGATAAAGTTAATATAGACAATGATCATGTATTTTCCAATAAAACCCACCTCTACTATCAAATTGATACTAATAGCCTTTAAATAATTTTCTGAGGAATTATTATAGGATTTAAAAAGTATAATTTTCAAATGTAAAAGCATACAAATATTTGCTATTAAGTGATAGCCCTAACAGCTCAAATATCTCTAATGGAGATAACTCAAAATATGGAGAAACGAAGCACATATATTTCATTACGGATATGTGACACAGCAAATTAGCATTTGTTTTAAAATGAGCTCCTTGAATCTAATTTTAAAAAATAAGTGTAAATGGGCTTCTGCTCTCACGAACATGGCAGAGATGTATTCTTCCGTTCTAAAGGAAGGACTAAAACCTCTGGAAATTATATGTAAAACAAACATAAGACTTTGAAAAGGGGAAAGAAGAAGTCAGACCAGCTATTGACCTTGGAGCCCAAGGAAAAACTTGATAGTGAGTTCCTTGGGTGTTTTTTATCTCATATTTGCATATTGTTGCTGAAGAAGCCAGCAACTCAGAAATGCCAATGGGCACAGACAAAGATATACCACAATGGAAGCCTGCTCTTTCTAGCCAAAGGACCAGGAAACCCCGGGGAGCCTAGCAAGACATAACACATTAGACATAACCCATCAACTCCCAACCAAACATCACAGAAAAAAACCTATGGCTACACCCCTATCCTTACCAAGAAATGTTGAGTGGGGAACCTAGAGCTCCTTTCTTTTGAGGCTGTAATGAAGTGCCTCCAAACTGTTAGGTTGATGCCAGAGAAGGCCAAATGATGAGCTTAGACTTTCATCCTCACCAGGGTGACAGCAGACATTATGTAGGGAGACATCCCTTTACATCCTCCTGAGGTGGAATCAATAGAGTTCTAGTGGAGAGTCTTATCAGGGGTTATGAGGTGGACTGAGTGGGATGAGGTGGCGCCCCTCCTCTTCTCTCCTGGCACAGTAGCATCAGAGAAAGCCAACTAAAACAGAAGGCTTAATTAAGAATCTTATAATATACTAAGAAATTTTGTGTTGAAAATCTTTTATCATGCCAAGATCCAGGAAGACTTAAATCTCAGTGAAAAGAACAATCAACAGATGCACATATCAAGTTAACAGAGTTACAGAATTATCTTAAAAAGTTATAAAACAGGGGGGGCGGAGCAAGATGGCGGAGGAGTAGGAGACCTGGATTTCGTCTCCTCTCAGGAATTCAGCTGGATAGGGATCAAACCATTCTGAACACCTACAAACTCAACAGGAGATCAAAGAAAAGAAGAGCAACAACTCTCTGAACAGAAAAGCGACCACTTTTTGGAAGGTAGGACGTGCGGAGAAGTGAATCCGAGGCGATATTCGGGAGGATAGACGGTGGGGGAGGGGCCTCCGTCGGCCGCTTCTGGCAAGTGATAGAGCCACGGAGCACAAAATCGGAACTTTTAAAAGTCTGCTCCGCTGAGGGACGTCACTCTGGTGGCGAAGTGGGGGGTGGAACCCTCGCGGGACAGTGTGGTTTCAGGACCCTCGGGATCACAGAAAGACCGGGGGTACCTGAGTGCGGCAGAGCTCCCAAGTATCGGAGCAGGGAAGCCGGCTGCAGAGACGGAGCCCAGGCGCGGGCTCTCAGCTCGGGGTTGCTATAAACCGTGATCCGCGGCACAGTCGGGCCACAGCTCCTCCAGCAGGGACCCAACAAGCGGCAGATCCGGGGAGACTCACCTTCTTCCCCCGGGAGGAGAGGTGCGGGAGCGCACCGCGGGGATCTGCTGGGTTTGGAGACTCCACCCGGGGTCGGGTGCCAGATAGAAAGGCGCAGTCACAGGCCGGGTGAGCGCGGAGTGTGGCCGGAGAGACGGGAGTGACTGACTGCTTTTCTCTGGGGGCTCGCTGAGGAGCGGGACCCCGAGTTCTCGGCTCCGCCGGGGCGGAGACTGGGAGGCTGCCATTTTCACTCTCCGCCTCCAAAGCTGTACGGAAAGCTTGCAGGGAACAAAAGCTCCGGAGAGCAAACCCGAGCAGATTACTTAGCCCGGACCGGCAAGGGCGGGGCAATTTTGCCTCCGGCAAAGACATTTGGGAACCACGGCAACAGGCCCCTCCCCCAGAAGATCAGCAAGAACAGCCAGCCAAGACCAAGTTTACCGATCAATGAGAACGGCAGAACTCCAGCACTAGGGGAATACTGCACATAGAATTCATGGCTTTTTTACCATGATTCTTTAGTCTTTCAAAGTTAATTATTTTTTTTAACTGTCTTTTTTTCTTTTTTCCTTTTTTCTTTTTTTTTGAATTTTTCTTTTTCCCTTTTTCAACCAACATCTTATCAATCCCTTTTTTAAAAAAAAAATTTTTTATTTTTCATTTTTAAAGTCATATTCTATCCCTTCATAGTAGTTACCCGTATTTTTGGCATATATATATAAGTTGTTCTCTCTTTAAAATCTTGAGATAGTTTCTTCTAACAGATCAAAATATACTCTAAATCTCTAGTGTATGGTTTTTTTCTACTCCCCTGCCTGATCACATTCTCTCCCTTTTTTCTTTCTTTCTTCTTTTTATAATCCTCTTCTTTCTTTTTTCAAACAACTTATCAAATCCTTTTTTAAAAATTTTTTATAATTTCCATCTTTACAGTCATATTCCATCCCTTCATCATATCAACCCTTATTTTTGTTATTATATAAGTTTTTCTTTCTTTAAAATTTTGGGAGGGACTTTCTTTTAACAGACCAAAATACACCCAAAATCTAGGGTGTGGCACTGATCTATAATCCAGCCTGATCATATTTGATCACATTCTGTTTTTGTTTTGTTTTGTTTTGTTCTGCTTTTGTTTGTTTTTATCTTTATCTTTTTCTTTTTTCTTTTTTTCTTTCCTTTTCTTTTTTCTCTCTTTCCCTTTCTTTTCCCACTGCTTCAGGTCTTTTCTGATTTGTTTAGAGTATATTTTCTGGGGACGTTGTTACCCTGCTAGCATTTTGTTCTCTCATTAATCTATTCTCCTCTGCACAAAATGACAAGACGGAAAAAATCACCTCAACAAAAAGAACAAGAGGTAGTACCGACTGCCAGGGACCTACTCAATACGGACATTAGTACGATGTCAGATCTAGAGTTCAGAATCATCACTTTAAAGATACTACCTGGGCTTGAAAAAAACATGGAAGTTATTAGAGAAACCCTTTCTGGAGAAGTAAAAGAACTAAAATCGAACCAAGTAGAAATCAAAAAGGCTATTAATGAGGTGCAATCAAATATGGGGGCACTAACTGCTAGGATAAATGAGGCAGAAGAAAGAATCAGTGAGATAGAAGACCAAATGATGGAAAATAAAGAAGCTGAGAAAAAGAGAGATAAACAACTACTGGATCACGAGGGCAGAATTCGAGAAATAAACGATACCATAAGACGAAACAACATTAGAATAATTGGGATCCCAGAAGAAGAAGAAAGAGAGAGAGGTGCAGAAGGTATAATGGAGCAAATTATAGCAGAGAACTTCCCTAATTTGGGGAAGGAAACAGGCATCAAAATCCAGGAGGCACAGAGAACCCCTCTCAAAATCAATAAAAATAGGTCAACACCCCGACATCTAATAGTAAAACTTACAAGTCTCAGAGACAAAGAGAAAATCCTGAAAGCAGCTCGGGAGAAGAGATCTATAACCTACAATGGTAGAAACATTAGATTGGCAACAGACTTATCCACAGAGACCTGGCAGGCCAGAAAGGACTGGCAGGACATATTCAGAGCACTAAATGAGAAAAATATGCAGCCAAGAATACTATATCCAGCTAGGCTGTCATTGAAAATTGAAGGAGAGATAAAAAGCTTCCAGGACAAACAAAAACTAAAGGAATTTGCAAACACGAAACCAGCCCTACAACAAATATTGAAAGGGGTCCTCTAAGCAAAGAGAGAGCCTAAAAGCAACATAGACCAGAAAGGAACACAAACAATATACAGTAACAGTCACTTTACAGGCAATACAATGGCACTGAACTCCTATCTTTCAATAGTTACCCTGAATGTAAATGGGCTAAATGCCCCAATCAAAAGACACAGGCTATCAGATTGGATTAAAAAACAAGACCCATCGATATGCTGTCTGCAAGAGACTCATTTTAGACCCAAAGACACCCCCAGATTGAAAGTGAGGGGGTGGAAAACCATTTACCATGCTAATGGACACCAAAAGAAAGCTGGGGTGGCAATCCTTATATCAGACAAATTAGATTTTAAACCAAAGACTGTAATAAGAGATGAGGAAGGACACTATATCCTACTTAAAGGGTCTATCCAACAAGAAGATCTAACAATTGTAAATATCTATGCCCCTAACATGGGAGCAGCCAATTATATAAGGCAATTAATAACAAAAGCAAAGAAACACATCGACAACAATACAATAATAGTGGGGGACTTTAACACCCCCCTCACTGAAATGGACAGATCATCTAAGCAAAAGATCAACAAGGAAATAAAGACTTTAAATGACACACTGGACCAAATGGACTTCACAGACATATTCAGAACATTCCATCCCAAAGCAACAGAATACACATTCTTCTCTAGTGCCCATGGAACATTCTCCAGAATAGATCACATCCTAGGTCATAAATCAGGTCTCAACCGGTACCAGAAGATTGGGATCATCCCCTGCCTATTTTCAGACCACAATGCTTTGAAACTAGAACTCAATCACAAGAGGAAAGTCAGAAAGAACTCAAATACATGGAGGCTAAAGAGCATCCTACTGAAGAATGAATGGGTCAACCAGGAAATTAAAGAAGAATTAAAAAAATTCATGGAAACCAATGAAAATGAAAACACAACTATTCAAAATCTTTGGGATACAGCAAAGGCAGTCCTAAGAGGAAAGTATATAGCAATACAAGCCTTTCTCAAGAAACAAGAAAGGTCTCAAGTACACAACCTAACCCTACACCTAAAGGAGCTGGAGAAAGAACAGCAAATAAAGCCTAAACCCAGCAGGAGAAGAGAAATAATAAAGATCAGAGCAGAAATCAATGAAATAGAAACCAAAAGAACAGTAGAACAGATCAACGAAACTAGGAGCTGGTTCTTTGAAAGAATTAACAAGATTGATAAGCCCCTGGCCAGACTTATCAAAAAGAAAAGAGAAATGACCCAAATCAACAAAATCATGAATGAAAGAGGAGAAATCACAACCAACACCAAGGAAATACAAACAATTATAAGAACATATTATGAGCAACTCTATGCCAACAAATTAGATAACCTGGAAGTAATGGATGCATTCCTAGAGATGTATCAACTACCAAAACTGAACCAGGAAGAAATAGAACACCTGAACAGACCTATAACCACTAAGGAAATAGAAGCAGTCATCAAAAATCTCCCAAAACACAAAAGCCCAGGGCCAGATGGCTTCCCAGGGGAATTCTACCAAACATTTCAAGAAGAATTAATACCTATCCTTCTGAAACTGTTCCAAAAAATAGAAATGGAAGGAAAACTTCCAAACTCATTTTATGAGGCCAGCATTACCTTGATCCCAAAACCAGACAAAGACCCCATCAAAAAGGAGAATTACAGACCAATATCCCTGATGAACATGGATGCAAAAATTCTCACCAAAATACTAGCCAATAGGATCCAACAGTACATTAAAAGGATTATTCACCACGACCAAGTGGGATTTATCCCTGGGCTGCAAGGTTGGTTCAACATCCGCAAATCAATCAACGTGATACAATACATTAACAAAAGAAAGAACAAGGATCACATGATCCTCTCAATAGATGCAGAAAAAGCATTTGACAAAGTACAGCATCCTTTCTTGATCAAAACTCTTCAGAGTATAGGGATAGAGGGTACATACCTCAATATCATAAAAGCCATCTATGAAAAACCTACAGCGAATATCATTCTCAATGGGGAAAAACTGAGAGCTTTCCCCCTAAGGTCAGGAACGCGGCAGGGATGTCCACTATCACCACTGCTATTCAACATAGTATTGGAAGTCCTAGCCACAGCAATCAGACAACAAAAAGAAATCAAAGGCATCCAAATTGGCAAAGAAGAAGTCAAACTCTCACTCTTTGCAGATGATATGATACTTTATGTGGAAAATCCCAAAGACTCCACCCCAAAACTGCTAGAACTCATACAGGAATTCAGTCAAGTGGCAGGATATAAAATCAATGCACAGAAGTCAGTGGCATTCCTATACACCAACAACAAGGCAGAAGAAAGAGAAATTAAGGAGTCGATCCCATTTACAATTGCACCCAAAACCATAAGATACCTAGGAATAAATCTAACCAAAGAGGCAAAGGATCTGTACTCAGAAAACTATAAAATACTCATGAAAGAAATTGAGGAAGACACAAAGAAATGGAAAAACGTTCCATGCTCATGGATTGGAAGAACAAATATTGTGAAGATGTCAATCCTACCTAGAGCAATCTACACATTCAATGCAATCCCCATCAAAATACCATCCACTTTCTTCAAAGAAATGGAACAAATAATCCTAAAATTTGTATGGAACCAGAAAAGACCCCGCATAGCCAGAGGAATGTTGAAAAAGAAAAGCAAAGCTGGCGGCATCACAATTCCAGACTTCCAGCTCTACTACAAAGCTGTCATCATCAAGACAGTATGGTACTGGCACAAAAACAGGCACATAGATCAATGGAACAGAATAGAGAGCCCAGAAATGGACCCTCAACTCTATGGTCAACTAATCTTCGACAAAGCAGGAAAGAATGTCCAATGGAAAAAAGACAGTCTCTTCAACAAATGGTGTTGGGAAAATTGGACAGCCACATGCAGAAGAATGAAACTGGACCATTTCCTTACACCACACACAAAAATAGACTCCAAATGGTTGAAAGACCTCAATGTGAGACAGGAGTCCATCAAAATCCTAAAGGAGAACACAGGCAGCAACCTCTTCGACCTCAGCCGCAGCAACTTCTTCCTAGAAACATC
>NW_022589718.1:29290274-29335485 GCF_004348235.1 Phoca vitulina | reverse complement strand
TTAAGAAGAGCCAAAGGGAAATTTGAGCATTTAAAAATAAAATAATAGGGACGCCTGGGTGGCTCAGTTGGTTAAGCGACTGCCTTCGGCTCAGGTCATGATACTGGAGTCCCTGGATCGAGTCCCGCATCAGGCTCCCTGCTCGGCAGGGAGTCTGCTTCTCCCTCTGACCCTCCTCCCTCTCATGCTCTCTGTCTCTCATTCTCTCTCTCTCAAATAAATAAATAAAATCTTTAAAAAAAAAAAATAAATAAAAAATAAAAATAAATAAAAATAAAATAATAAATATAAAAAGTTTAGTGGCTAGGCTCAACAGCAGAATGGAGGAAATAGAGAAAAGAATCCGTTAACTGGAAGATAAAATGAGGTAAAACAAGATTACCCAGTCTGAACAACAGAGAAAAGTAGGAAAAAAAATTAAGAGAGTCTCAGGGTCTATGTAACTATAACAAAAGATATACCCTAGCAACTTGAGTGGATTGAACAGTGGCCCTTTCCAAGCAACACAGCCATGTCCTAACCCCTGGAAACTGCGAACAGGACCTTCTTGGGGAAAAGGGTCTTTACATATTCAGTCAAGGATCTTAAGATGAGATCATTCTAGATTATCTGGCTGGACCCAAAATCCGATGATAAGTATCTTTATAAGAGAGAGAAAAGACAAAGACACAGAAAAGGCCACGTGAAGACAGAGGCAGAGATTGGCATGATGTAGCCACAAATAAAGGGACCCCTGGAGCCACCACAAGCTAGAAGAGGTGGGAAGGATTCCTTCTGGAGCCTTTGGAGGGACTGCAGCCCAACTGGCACCTTGATTCTAGAATTCTGGCTTCCGACGCTGTGAGAGGACACATTTCCATTGGGTCAAGCCTCCTAACTTCTAGTAATTTGTTAGGGCAACGCCAAGAAACTAATACAATGAGTGAGTCTTATGATGATGGAAATATTCTGCATCTTGAATTTATCAATGTCAACGGGCTAGTTGTATATTGTACTACATAGTTTCACAAGGGGTTGTCATCGGGAGGACACTGGGTAAGTGGCACATGGGATCTTTTGTATTATTTCATACACTGCATGTGAATCTCCAGTTAGCTCAAAATAATTTTCGATTACAAATAAATAGAAGTATGTTTTAACTTAATCTGTGGTTTGTATAATCTGATTGTGATAGTACCCTAGGAACATATATTTTGAGTACCTTAATTCACATATTTACTCCTAATGAACAGTAAACTGACTTATTATGTTTGAATTATTCTCTTAAATTGTGACCTGGAATTACTCACCTTTTAGCAACATATTCTAAGAGCTTCACTACAAGCTATGCAGAGACTACTAATGACTACCTATAATTTATCATTTTGGATCTGCTAAAAGAAATTAGGCTTACCTAAGTATGTATATCTCATAATAGACAGAATTTGTGGCAGCTTATAAAATGTATCATAAATGAGATGAGAAGTAAGTGAATAAATTAATAGAAGCGGGGAAATAAGAGTTTCAAGGAAGACAAAGTTAAAATCAGCACACAGATAGGGCAGAAAGTTCTGCAGTTAGTAGTTGGACTGCTAATCTTTCTCAAGAATAAATATATAAATGTATAAAGATATTTAAGCAGTTATAAATTAGTCAACATCCTTATGTCAAAAAGCTAAAACGTAAAAATAAGTAGCTCAAATATGTCAAAGTTAGCCACAATTTAAAATATTTTATTTAAACTATATACAGTACAATTTCAGAAGTAATTATTTCAATTCAAGAAGGGAAAAACCTGCTAAATACTTAAATGCCAAATATATCAGTGATAGTTTCTGTTCATATTTTCTGACTTTTGTTCTGGAGTAAAGGAAAAATCTGCATAACTTTAAAATGCAGTGTTTTTGATCAGCATCAGTAGCGGGCAGTTGAAAGGCATAATCAAGAACAGAAATGCATTTTTAAATTACCGAAAGAGAAAAGGCAGGATAATTTTGACTTAAAGTACTTCATTGAAACATATAAAATTAGAAATGAAGATGGTTCCATTTTATTAAGATATTTAAAATATAAAAATATGTCATGCAGTTTGTAAAAGTTGGCATCGCTAAAGAGAAAAGGCTCAAGGGTTCTGTCTTTCAAAATGGAAAGTGACTTTTTTTTATATAATTGTAATCTCTAATGGTTTTTAACACATTATTCTGGTTTCTTCTCAAAGTAATCCATAGGCTTAAAAATAAAGCCTGTTTACTTAAGTGTATATTTACTAAGATTATATTTATTTAAGATTATAATCTTAAATAATTTATTTATTAAGATCATAATTAATTTATTTAAGATTATAATTTATAATTATTTATTAATTTATTATTATTTATTTATTAAGATTATAATTAATGTAAAGATAATGCCACACCATTAAGATTATATTAAGAGAAAAATTGACATGGAATGAACTTTTTTATCATTTCATTTTATGTTATATCATAAATGTACTCCTTAATCCCCATCTCCTATCTCCCCCATCGCCCCACCCACCTCCCTTCAGGTAACCATCAGTTTGTTCTCTATAGTTAAGAGTCTCTTTCACTGTTTATCTCTCTCTCTCTCTTTTTCTTTTGTTCATTTGTTTTGTTTCTTAAATTCCACATGTGAGTGGGATCAAATGGTACTTGTTTTTTTCCAACTTATTTTGCTTAGTTAACATTACACCCTCTAGATTCATCCATGTTGCAAATGACAAGATTTCGTTCCTTTTCATGGCTGAATAATATTCCATTATATATATACATACACACCACATTTTATTTATCCCTTCATCTATTGATGGACAACTTGGGCTGCTTCCATAGTTTGGCTATTGTAAATAATGTTGAAATAACCATAGGGGTGCATGTATTCCTTTGAATTAGTGTTTTTTTGTATTTTGGGAGATAAATACCCAGTAGTGCGATTCCTGGATTGTAATTCTATTTTTAATTTTTTAAGAAACCTCCACACTATTTCCCATAGTGGCTGCACCGGTTTGCATTCCCACCAACAGTGCAAGAGGGTTCCTTTTCCTCCACATCCTCACCAACACCTGTTTCTTGTGCTGATTTTAGCTATTCTGACAGGTGTGAGGTGATAGCTCATTGTAGTTTTGATTTGCATTTCCCTGATGTTGAGTGATTTTTGAGCATCTATTCATGTGTCTGTTGGCCCTCTGTATGTCTTCTTTAGAGAAATGTCTGTTCATGTCTTCTGCCCATTTTTAAATTGGATTATTTGGTTTTTAGGTGTTGAGGTTTATAAGTTCTTTATATATTTTTAATACTAACCCTTTACCAGATTTGCCATTTGCAAATATCTTCTCCCATTCTGTAGGTTGCCTTTTAGTTTTGTTGATTGTTTCCTTTACTGTGCAGATACTGTATTTTGATGTAGTTCAAATATATATGTATATGTGTATATATATATATATATATATTTGCTTTAATTTCTCTTGTTTCAGGAGACATATCTAGAAAAATGTTGCTATAGTTGATGTGAGAGAGATTACTGCCTTTCTCTCTTTAAGAATTTTTATGGCTTTGGGTCTCACAGGTCTTTAATCCATTTCGAGTTTATTTTTGTGTGTGGTGAAATAAAGTGGTCCAGTTTCATTCTTTTGCGTGTTGCTGTCCAGTTTTCCCAACACCATTTGTTGAAGATAGTGTCTTTTTCCCATTGTATATTCATTACTCCTTTGTCAAAGACTAACTGACCAGATAGAATTATGGGTTTATTTCTGAGTTTTCTGTTCTAGTCCATTGATGTATGTGTCTATTTTTATGCCGGTACTATACTGTTTTAATTACTACCACTTTGTAATATAACTTGAAATCGGGAATTGTGATACCTCCAGTTTTGTTTTTCAAGATTGGTGTGGCTATTTGAGGTATTCTGTGGTTCCATACAAATTTTAGGTTTATTTGTTTTAGTTCTGTGAAAACTGCTGTTGGTATTTTGATAGGGATTGCATTAAATCTGTAGATTGCTTTGGGTAGTATAGACATTTTAACAATATTTGTTCTTTCAACCCATGAGTACAGAATGTCTTTCCATCTCTTTGTGTCATCTTGAATTTCTTTCATCAGTGTTTTATAGTTTTCAGAGTACAGGTCTTTCACTCTTGATTAAGTTTATTCCTATTTTATTGTTTTTGTTGCAATTGTAAATGGGAATTTTTTTTTTAAATTTCACTTTCTGCTGCTTCATTATCAGTGTATAGGAATGCAGTAGATTTCTGTACATTGATTTTGTATCCTGCAACTCTAATGAATTCATTTATCAGTTCTTGTAGTTTTTTGGTGGAATCTTTAGGGTTTTCTATATATAATATCATGCCATCTACAAATATGAGAGTTTTACTTCTTCCTTATCAATCTGGATGCCTTTTATTTCTTTAGGTTCTCTAATTGCTGTGCCTGGGACTTCCAGTACTATGTTGAATGAAAGTGGCGAGAGTGGGCGTCCCTGTCTTGTTCCTGACCTTAGGGGAAAAGCTCTCAGTTTTTCACCATTGAGTATGATGTTGGCTGTGGGTTTTTCATATAAAGCCTTTACTATGTTGAAGGAATAAACATTTTTAAAGATGTATTTATTTGAAAGTACACTCACTTTCTACACAAGAAAGAATTACGTTTCCATGGTACATGAAATATGGCATAAAATCAGCATTTAAAAAAATGGTCACTCATCTACCACAAGAACTATTTGGAAAACCAATTTTAGCCTTTTCTTGACAGCTTAACATTATTTTAGAACTCTCTTATTCTTAGTACTTTTCTTACAAAATTGAGATAATCTGTTCTTCAAGAGAATGTTTTGAGGCTTAAATAAAATGATATATATGAAAATAATATGAGATTATGTTATAATAAGAGGCAATTATTGATAGTGTATCATTATTTGAATGGGACAAGTAATAATATGAGAGTAGAATGATAAACAAGGTTGTCATGGCTAAAGCTATGAGGTAAGGGTCGCTAGGTGGCTCAGATGGTTAAGTGTCTGCCTTGGCTCAGGTTGTAATATCCGGGTCCTGGGATCGAGCCCCATGTAGGACTCTCAGCTCAGCAGGGAGTCGGCTTCTCCCTCTGCGTCTCCCCCCTGTTCGTGTTGTGTCTCTCTCTGTCTCTCTCTCTCTCAAATGAATAAATAAAATCTTTTTTTTTTTAAGATTTTATTTATTTATTTGACAGAGAGATAGCGAGAGCAGGAACACAAGCAGGCAGAGTGGGAGAGGGAGAAGTGGGCTTCCCGCCGAGCAGGGAGCCTGATGTGGGATTCGATCCCAGGACCCTGGGACCACGACCTGAGCCGAAGGCAGATGCTTAATGACTGAGCCACCCAGGTGCCTGAATAAATAAAATCTTAAAAAAAAAAAAAAAAAAAAAGCTGTGAGGTATGAATTGGTTGGATTTGAAAACAAAATAAACACTAACTTCATCATGTTAAACTGTCATAAAATTTAGGTTTTGGTTGTACAGCAGCTAATTTACCAGCCTGAAGGAGTGTGAAGCTATCATATTTGATAGGAAGTAGCACCAATATTAAAGTCATGATAACTTTTTAATATAAAAATATAAACCACAAAAGAAACAAACAGGCAACACTAATAAAATCTATTCTAAGGTATGTCTACCAGTTCAAACACTAATGTTTGACTATGGTCAAATGTAAATTGGAGGATAAGTTATTTAATGCTAAGACAAGTATTTTAAATAGTTCTTGTGAATTCCCCTTAGTGCAGACTCTCAGCTGGTCGTAGTCTTAAGAGATGAATTATGACAAATAGTATTTTCACTCTTTTCCTCAACATGCGATTTTCAGCCAAACTTAAGATTGCATTTTTTTATATTCTAGCACATGATAACATTTCATGACTAATACTGTTAACTGGCATGATCTCAGCATTATTATCGGTGATAATTATTTATATTTATACTACATTATAACAGTTCAATTCTTGGCTCACCATTTTATAGTAATCTGTGAGTAGGATCAACATTTCTTTACCTTTCTAAGAACCTCCGAGCTCTTACTTTCCTACCCACTTTTCCAGTGATTCTAAGTAATCATATCTATCTATTTAATAATGTCCATTTCTCATATAAAAACAAACAAATTAACAAACACAAAATTAGTATATAGAAATAACTGGATGGATTCAATAATATAAAAGATATAAATATGTTCTAGAGATTACTAGGTTAACTCCCAAAGCATAGGCTATACTTAATTGACACAAAATTTTATCCAAATTAGAGAATCTGTAATTTTGCAATTTGACCAACAAATAGCATTAGGAAGAGATTTTTCTTAGGAGGGATCGCCGTAAAGTAATCTAAAATAATAGTAGTAGATACCATTTGTTTCCAGTGACTGTTTCTTATCAGGTCCCATTGGAAAGATTTTTATACCTAACATCTCAGTTTTTATAAAGCATTATTTTTCCCATTTACAGGTGAGGTTGCTATACCTCAGTGAAATCAAATGGTTTATGGAAGACTAGAGAGAAGCAGAATCAGGATTTGAATTCCTGTATCTTATTTTCCAAAACCAGCGCTCTTTTCATGGTATTATGAAACCATAACATTTAATTTCCTCTTTTCTGTATTTTGCTTTGTATACGTTCTGAGTATACAAAGACAAGAAACTCTGTCTAGTTGGCAGAAATACGTGTTAACAATTGATTGCATAGTGGTGGGATTGTGAGAAAGTTTCAATGGAAGGACAGAAGCCCTACAGAGAAGGTAGTGATTAACTCAGTATCTGGGTCTCGAGGAAGGTCTCATGGTAAAGGCAGGATCTAAGAAGGAGTTAGAGGGCTATTGGGAACTCAGCAGACTGACAACGGAAGAGATTGGGGGTATGGGTGAGGAGGAGAAGACAACCAAACAGAAAACAGTGGGTCTATCTAGTTACGGTGACACTATGTGCCATGCTAAAAAATTGGAACTTTTATTCTGTGCCTGAGAAGGAACAATTAAAAATTTTACTCAGGAGAATAACCAGAAAAGATTTTCAATGAAGAAATCGCTATCATCAGCAGATCCACAGCAAATATGGGCCAGGGATAGAGAAACCTATTGGGCCATTATATTAGATTACAAACGCTGGAGGCCAGATCAGTTGATGATTATCTGTGTGTGTATACACTTATCCTGTCTGTCAGTCCACTCTCCTTCCATTTTATTCCCCTGATCCTGGACTCACAAGCAGTAGCTGGGACATTCCGAAGAAGGCAGATTTTTTTTTTTTCTTTTAGGTATTTATGGGATGAAATTAAGACATTTTAGAGACTTAGGGAACATTTAAGTAACATTCTTTGACAGGCAGGTGGATATTTAGATTAACAAATCAGCAGACAGAGAAATGTGGGGCTTATAGAAGTGGTTGTTAAATCCACGGGAATAGATTCTGTCACCTCAGAATAGAGTTAGGAGATAGGACCATAATTCCAGAAAAGGGACACATGAACAAAGGGGAAGCAGTGAAGGAGAAAGGAGACTGCGGAAGAGTCACGTGGGAAACCAAGAAAGGCATTTTCTCAAGACTGTGAATTGCTGGGATGCCTGGGTGGCTCAGTCAGTTAGGCATCTGCCTTTGGTCCAGTTCACAATCCCAGGTTACTGGGATCGAGTCCCGCATCGGGCTCCCTGCTCAGCGGGGAGCCTGCTTCTCCCTCTGCCTGGCTCTTTCTCTCTGACAAATAAACAAATAAAATCTTAAAAAAAAAAAAAAGTCTGTGAATTGCTGAGTGTCAGAAACCACAAGGAGTTTAAAAACAGTGTTACACTGGATTCACAAAGCAGGAGATCATTGAAGGAAACCCTGTCTGTGGCAGTATTAATGGCTGAAGCTATTTAAAGTGGATCGAGTAATTAGTGGAAATTTAGAAAGTTAAAATATTAATGTGTATTAATGTGGAGTTTATGAACAGAGAGTGGGGAAAACGAATGGTAGCTGATCCGGGAGCACAGAGCAAAGGATAAGTTTTCCCTCTTGATCTCATTTGTCTATGTGGGTCTCATTTTATTGATTTGTTTGCTTATTCATTTATTTGGACGGGAAGAGAGAATGAAGAGAGCTGGCAGACAAAGAGAAGTTGAAAATAGAATAGAGCCAAGTTCCTTATGATTGAGGAATTACCTAGAAGGGAAACAAGGCAATGGAATGAAAAACCTATTGAAGGATTAACCATAGAGGAGGGGGGACTCATTTTCTGAGAGCAGAATGAAGGAGAAATGAGTGGAATCAGGTTTTGGTGAATGCATGTGGTGGATGGAGAGGAAAGAATTTACTTTTTCAAAATAAGTGGCAGTTTATCTGTTGGGCATTAGGATGATGGGTGATAGTTTGAGGAAACTGGCAAAGTCCAAGCCATTCCTTTTTTTTGTTGTTGTTCTGTTTTGATTGCTGAATTATTTCTTTATTTAGCAGGTAGCATTATATTGCATTAACTATTGGCTGTCCTGACAGCTTCATGGATTTCCAAAAAATTATGATAACATCAAGATTATTTTCTAAAAAGATCAAGGAGTATTTTCTTTTCTTTTCTTTTTTTTTAAGATTTTATTTATTTGACAGAGAGAGACACAGCAAGAGAGGGAACACAAGCAGGGGGAGTGGGAGAGGGAGAAGCAGGCTTCCCGCAGAGCAGGGAGCCCGATGCGGGGCTCGATCCCAGAACCCTGGGATCATGACCTGAGCTGAAGGCAGATGCTTAACGACTGAGCCACCCAGGTGCCCCAAGGAGTATTTTCAACCTATAACTGACTTAATTTATCAGAACATTTTAAAATAGAGATATCGTGGGGATTTTTCATATTCATATTAATAGTAATAACTGATAATTATATCATTTACATGTTTTAATTTTTCAGAGGAGATCAATCTACCTGTTCTTCATTTAGAATTTATACAAGCAAAATCTTACACTACCTATAACACATTGCTGCAACCTGTAATAGCCTTCACTGACTGTTAATAAACACTATATAGGGGGTATTTAGAAAACTCTAGTCTGTGTGAGAGAAAGTCACATTTATTACCACTATAACGAATGCTCTGTAGCCATGTTAGAAAGTGACACATATCACTTTGATAATCGATTGCCAGGAAAACAATTATAGAAGAATTTCCTTTGATGTTTGTAATGTTTCAATTAAAGTCAAAATGTAAGGATATGCTTCAGAGAATGTAATATTTTAATCATTTATGGGGAAAGATATTTATATACTTCAACTAGAGCTCATTTCTCTATCCAGTGGCATTTCTGTATGAAATATAGAGCATTTTTAAACTAAAAATAGTTTATTTTCCCTGCAGTGTTTTACAGTAATCATATCCTACTATGTGAACTTTGGGGTTCTTTTAATTTAACATGAAGGAAATGCCTTAAAGAAACAGAAAATAAGCCTGAAAATTTTTGACAAATGAATTTTGAAACATTTATACTGTTTTTTATATCATCGGTTTAAAAAATTATACCTAACACTTGACATGAAGGAGGTGAGTGTAAGCATGCTACTGAAATTTATATAGTGTGCAGGCCTGTCAGTTTTATTAAAAAGTTTACCCACAACATTTATTGATGTTCAATATCTCAGAGACTGTCAATTTCTTGAAAATCGATCCCTTACTTAATACAGTATACTCTTTTTAGTAAAAGAGAGAGTTTGTGGTTTTTAAATATTCATGAGGCACAATAGTTTCACAACAAATCAAATTTAATTAAATGATGCATTTCCTCCACTTACAAAAGGTTTATTAAAGGTTTATTTGCTCATGCAAATTAAAGTGTTAGAGTAAAAATCCACATGAAACTTGGCAGTAACAATTAAAAAAAAAATTGAAAGATTTCTCGCCTCACTGCAGTACCTTGCTATGTTTAAACTGCTCAGCTTGTCATTTAGAATCTTTAATGAAACTGGGGAGGAGGCTATTTATTTGCATAATAGGACATAATTTGCTGTGGTGAGGTTTTAATTATTTATAGGCTGTCTGAAATATTTAAAATGGCATCACTAAGGAGCATGAAGTGTTGGATAATGCCTTCATTTCAGGTTTCCTGCCGTTTCTTTTATGGGTCAAGCGATTTATTTCTAATTAGCATGCCAGGCTAGTGGCTTTAAAAACATAAGGAAAACAAATTGGTTTTAGTCTGTTTGCAGCTTGAGGAGTTGGAGATGGCCAAGGGTCATTGACAGAGACTGAGTGGAGGTAAGAGATGGAGCCAGAAGTGGAAATGCTTGGAAAGTATTGGCTGAACAAAGCCATCCATTCATTTGGGCACACTGTTTACTATCCGTATTCATTTCTCTCTGGGATGTAGTGGGTTATAGCTAATGGATTTTATGTTAATTGTCCCTTAAAATATTTTCTAACATTAACATATTTCTTACTGGAAATGATGTTTGAGCAATAGAAAACATTCCTTTCCCTTAGATAAAAGATACAGTAATTCTACGCAAAGGGAAAATGCAGCAGTTTCAGGGGATTATTTAATATTTAAATATATGCAGTCTTATTTATATATATAAGAGCAGGAGCCTGTGGTTAAAACACTATAGTGTTCACTTTTTTTTTTTTAAAGATTTTTATTTATTTATTTGAGAGAGAGAATGAGAGAGAGAGAGAGAGCATGAGAGGGGGAGGGTCAGAGGGAGAAGCACACTCCCCACCGAGCAGAGAGCCTGATGCGGGACTCGATCCCGGGACTCCAGGATCATGACCTGAGCCGAAGGCAGTCGCTTAACCAACTGAGCCACCCAGGCGCCCCTATAGTGTTCACTTTTTAATACACTATACAGAAACGCAGATATATTATGAGAACTTCTGAACTGGAGTGCACTAAAATTATGTTAAAATCTCTAAATGATATTTTTTGTGCATTGCTTGTGTTATAGATAAAATATAAAAAGCCCAGTTATGTATCGTCCACGAGATCTCTTATTTTATAATACATGGACTTTCATGTTGCTTAATTTCTATTGCAAATACAATAGTTTTCTTCCAAGTAGTTTAAGAAGTGTCATGTTTTAGGGGCACCTGGGTGGCTCCCTCAGTTGGGCATCAGATTCTTGGTTTGGGCTGGGGTTGTGATCTCATGGTTGTGGGATGGAGCCCCGCATTGGGCTCCCTGCTCAGCAGGGAGTCTGCTTCCCCTCTGCGCCTCCCCCTGCTCAGGCACTCTCTCTCTCTCTCTCTCAAATAAATAAATAAATCTTAAAAGAATAATTGTTATGTTTAAATATCATTTCACAGTCAGGAGAAATGTTTCCTGCAAGGGTTTATTATAGTTGCATGATGATCTTGATATACCCATCATCATGCACAGATTTAAAGTGGTGATTATACACTGTTGTCAAACATTCTTTCAACTGTCACCTTCTGGCCTCAAAACACGGATAAAGAAATTGCTGCCAGATGTCAAGAAACAGCCTTTGGGCATTACAGGGAATGTTCTCTGTGCCCTCTTAAGTAGTAGACAGATGCTACATTCAGAGTGAAGAGTTTTATGATTATCACTCACATGGCTCAGGTGATTGGTCAAGGCCATAAAGGAGTCTCCAGTCCCATGGAGAACTTTTCTTGGTGTTGCTTTATCTTGAAGGCAAGAAATAGTTATGGTTTCTGAAGGTATAACATCAATCGTCATTCAAGATACCTTTTTTAAGTATTCACTGGATGCAGATAGTTGTAATTAAGAAAATAATAGATGATGAAATATAGAGAAAGCATAGTCTCAGCATCAAAAAAGTTTATAAGTTAGTGAGAAACTGGGAACTGATATGAGATTGAAATATTAATATTCTTCAGTGTACATTAATATTCAATATATTTTGGTAAAATACAGATAAAATTTCAAATAAAATACTGATCAGACTCAAGTGTGAGGCAGGACTAATAAGTGATTTAAGGAAATGGGATCCAGGGAATGGTAGGATATGGATTTGAAAGGATTAACAGATGCTTAAATTTGTCAGAGTAACACTAGTTTTAAGGTGCTCTTTTTATTGAATTGTAACACACCAAGCTGCCCTTTTTGAAGGTCAAAAAATTGAAACCAGTGATTTCACAGGATTCAATCTGTCCAGTTATGAATTGAAAAATGATCCTATTCTACTATAACCAAAAACTATAGCAGTATTGGTTGTTGAATAAGCCTCCATATTTTTAAAAATATTGCAAAATGTACTTCAAAAGTCACAGGTCATTTTTTAAAGTAGACTTTGTTTCGTACAGATTTAGATTTATACGAATGTTGAGCAGAAAATCTAGACTTCCTAAATATCCCTTCCCTCAGTGCCTATAGCTTTCCCATTATCAACATCCCCCACCAGGGAGGTACATGGTTACAACTGATGAACCTACAGTGACACTTCATTATCAGCTAAATTCTATAGCTTATATTAGTGTTGACCCTTGGTGTTGCACATTCTGTGGGTTTAGACTAAGGTCTGATGACATGTATCCACCATTATAGTATCACACAGAATGGTTTCACTGCCCTGAAAATCCTCTGTGCTTTACCTAATTCCTTCCTCTGCTCTAACTCCTAGCAGCCACTGATCTTTTTAATGGCTCCATAGTTTTACCTTTTCGAAAATGTCATATGGTTGGAAACATTCAGTAGCTAACCTTTCCAGCTTGGCTTTTTATATATCATAATATGTATTTAAGGTTCCTCCATGTTCCTCCAAGCTTTTCCTGGCTTGATAGTTCTTTTCTTGTTAGTGCTGAATAATACTGCATTGTCTAGATGTACCACAGTTTATTTATCCATTCACATACTGAAGGACATGTAGGTTGCTTCCAGCCCCTGGCAGTTACGAATAAAGCTGCCAGAAACATCTGTGTGCGGGTTTTTGTATGGACATAGTTTTCAGCTCATCTGGGTAAATGCCAAGGGAACAGTTGCTGGTAGGAGTATATTTAGTTTTGTAAGAAACTGCCAAACTGCTTGTCAACGTGGCTGTACCATTTTGCACTCCCACTAGCAATGAGTGAGAGTCCCTGTTGCTCCAAATCCTCCTCAGCATTTGGTCGTATTGTCTCTGGTTTAAGTTTTGGCCATTCTAATAGGTGTGTAGTGATACCTTATTGTTGTTTTAATTTCAATTCCCTAATGTCATAAGATGTTGAGTATCTTTTCATGTGCTTATTTGCCATCTTATCTGTATCTCTTCTCTGGTGAGGTGTCTGTTCAGACTTTTTGCCCATTTTTTTCAATCAAATTGTCCATTTTGTTATTGTTGAATTTTAAAAGTCTTTGTACATTTTAGCCATGTGTTCGTCTTCTTATTCTCTTGAAATTACTGTAGTTTAGGTAATATTTTTATAACAAAAAGATCAGAACATTGTCCCAAAGAAATAATCATCTTCCAGAATTTTGTCTTTGTAGATAAGGAAACCTGTCAGAGTGCTGAGACCCTTTTTTTGTGTGGCTCACACCTATCACCACAATATTGAGGCTTAGTCTAAAAGGAGAAGAGAGAATAATAATCTCTGAATTACATAGAGCCACAAAATACCTTTTCTTTATACTTACCCAGAAAAGGAAATTTAGTTTGGGTCTTATTTTCAGAAGATAATTTTTATAGTGATGCATTAGAAAATAAAATTGGCCTAACTGGATTGATCTGAGGACTTCTGACTATTTAGGGTTCGGTACAATCAGCATTTGTCAGACAGAATGCTGGGTTTGGCAGGATGCCCAATACATTCATCCAAGGGAGCTGAAGTCCAAAGGACCAAGTCAAAGCTTGGTCATCCAATATATGGACAGTAGAACAAGCTTTAATTTTCTCCTTAAAATCAACTCACTGCAAATCTCTGAAAGACACATAAGCTTTTTTCTATAATTTAGTGATGTTTGTGCTCTATATAAAAGTGTGGATTTGATGCTCCCACGTTAAAGTGAGAATAAATACTCACAGTGAGAAAAAAAAAAGAAAAGAAAATATGATCCAGAGGGTGTGCACCTCTGTGTGTGTGCGTGTGTAATCCAAGAAGTGCCAAGTATCCGATCACTGATGAAAAGAGGCCTCAGACATACCTTTGAAGAATTCAAAATTAGATAGGCTATACATCAGAGTCAGTGTAAATAGTTAACATTCTGAGCCCTAAAACAAACTTAAGAAATACTTCCATTACTCCTATGTCTGTAGAGGAAAAACACATTTCAAACGCACACGCCTCCCTGTCCTTCAGCTTCCCTTCTAAACCGTGGGGTATTTGAAGACTATGACTGCTTTTATCGAAAACTACCTAATGTTATACTTCAGTGTTTAGATAAGAAGTAGTGAGGAGTCGGTTACATATTGCAGTTATAACACAGAAAATAATTACTCCGTCGTTGCATATGGATAACTATAAAGAACCCCACTTCTCAATTCTGAGAAAGAAAACCAACTATTTCCATGATATCGATGGAAATTTTCTAGGCAATTTTTCAGAGAAAATTGACAAAGATTTGATATTAAAACCAGATGAATCAATTTTTTTTTAAAGATTTTTATTTATTTATTTATTTGACAGAGAGAGACACAGCGAGAGAGGGAACACAAGCAAGAGAGAGTGGGAGAGGGAGAAGCAGACTTCCCACTGAGCAGGGAGCCCGATGCAGGGCCTCCATCCCAGGACCCTGGGATCATGACCTGAGCCGAAGGCAGACGCTTAACGACTGAGCCACCCAGGCGCCCCCAGATGAATAAATTTTTAGTTAAGTGATGCTAATCAGAATCAAAGTGGCATAAAATTTGAACAGAGATCAGCTATGATCATCAGAGAACAGACTAAAAAACCTAAGTTACAGCTCTTAATTTCCATTAATGAAAAATAATTCTGATATTTAATTTTTGTGATTAGATTATTTGTATTATTTTCCTCCAGGGAATTGAGACAAGTTTTCTCCGTAATTGTTACAAATCATCTCTACTTGTTTTGTGTGTGTGTGCACGCGCGTGCACGATTTTTTTGGTCATTCTGTTTGAATGGAATTGTTTCAGCACGTGAAATGTCAGAACACTTTTTATAGAAGTTGAACTTTATAGATGGAATCAATGAAAGTAAATGAAATATGTATTCTGATCTTGCCAAAAATCCTTCTTGCACTTCTAGGATTAAAAACCTAAATTCCTCTTGTTTTGTTCTATTTTCTTATTGTGGATTAATTCTATACTTAACCATTTTTATTTGTATTTATGTTAGGCAATAGGGGAAACCTTATTTTTTTTCCCAAGAAATATAGCCACCCATGTTGCATTTGTTTATGATATCATTTGCTGTACAAAAAAGACAATACTTATTTAGACAAAATATATTTACTACAACTTGTGGGTTTCCATTTTTGACTAAGAAATTATCCCCAATCCCTAGAGTAGACATGTAACCATCCAAATTTTTATAAGACCATTACATATATGTAACAAAGTATTATATATTATAATTATAATATATATTATGCACTATATTATGAATATTATATTGTATGTCAATATATTATTATATATAAAGTAGTGACCATCTCTCTTAAGGAAATAATATATATTTGCCTATATAATATATACATAATGTTTGAATATAATGAACACCCATGTGTACCCTAGCAGCTTAATTAGTATAGCATTCTCTCCCAATCATGTCTCATCTTTACCCTCCCTGCAGATAATCAACATCTTGCATTTTTGTCTGAACAATCCTTTTGCTTTTATGTATAGCTTTAAAACATATGCATATTCCTGAAAAATGCATTGTGTAGTTCTGTATGGGGCTCTCATATTAATGGATCCATGCAGAGTATATTGCTCTGCATATTTTGATCACTATTAATGTCTGTGGATTGTGTTCATTTTTGTGAATGCAACTACAGATTATTTTTATTGCTGTGGGATAGTACATATTTTGAATATATTATGGTATATTTTTTGAATGATATTAGTAGTTTTATTTTTCATATTTCATTTTAACCCATCCGACATTTAATTTTGTGTACATTAAAAGATAGGTGTCCATTTATATTTCTTTATATGTGAATAATCAATTGTGCAAGTAGTTTATTAAAGAATCTATACCTTTCCCACATGGTGAAAGTATTAATTTTGTCGTATACTAACTATATAGGGATCTTTTTCCGTATGTTATATTCTGTTCCATTGATGTTTTTAGATATCCCCATATCCATATGATACAGCCTTAAAGTATGCTCTGGATCCTGGTAAGGAAAACCTATGTCACACACACCCACACCAACACACACACACACCCCATTTCCATAGCTATTTCTGACATTTTTTTCTCTACAAATTTTGAGAATATCTTACAAAATTCAAGTCACTACAGCAATGACAAAATCTGTTCTGACTCTAAATGGAAAATACTTTAATTCATATACCGACCTGGGTTAAATTCATTTCCAAAATAAATCTCACTTGGTAATAATACATTATTGTGTTAATCCATTTCTTCGTGTTAATCTTTTAATTAGCAGTTTTGCTTGTACAGTGAGAATAATCTCAAGTTTTCATTTTTTAATCAAAATTACAATAGATCATAAAATGAATTTGAGAACTTAAAATTTTTAAGTTTAGTTACATTGTAAGTAAAATGGGAATTATGGCTCCTTTAAGGATTATATCAGGCATTTGTGAACCTAGTTGCTCTTTTTTTTTTTTTTTTTAATCTAGTTGCTCTTAATGCCATTTTCAATGGTTCATATTTAATCTCTTTCCTAGTCTCTTTGGCGACAGAGCTATTCAAGGGTTCTAATTCTTCTAGGGTAATATTAGAAACTGAAAAAGAACTATCCATTTTCTCTGAGATTTCAAATCTGTGGCCATTAAAGTGTATAGTATTTTCTTCTTACTTCTAATCTGTCCTGCATTTGTGCGTATTTATCTGTTCTTGTTCCTAGTATGTCCGTTTTGTTCCTCTCCCTTTTAAAAATACTAATCAGACTTGTAAAGTGTTTATCTTACAAACACATTTAAGCTTTATATATTATTTCTGCTCTTTTTTTCTATATTCTTAGTTTTAGGCTTTAACCTTATTAATTTTTATATCTTGTTTATTTTGTTATATTTTGCAGTTCTCTTTCCAGTTGCTTCTATTTGCACTAAATTTCATTTTCCCATCTTTCTTCTTTAATAAAAGAAAAAAAAGTAACCCAAACATTATTATTTAAAGCTGTCTCATCATTCTTGGTAGGATGCGTTAGCCTTTTCATTACTTTCCAGCGAGTTAGTGAATTCCTTTAGATCCAAGGACAATTATAATCATATATTGTTGTTTAATTCCAAGTAAACTATTCTGTGGACATAGAACACACATACACACACATACACACACACTCACACACATGTTGTTCAAAGGCTGTAGAGTTCTATACTTACCTATTGAATCAAGCGCTGCTCATTTCTCCTCATCCTTTATATTTTAAGCATCCTGAATCTTTTCAATTATGAAAAAATTTTATCTAAGCTTCCAACTATATTTTATATCTGTCCTATTCTGGTATGTAGATGCCATGTTGTTTGGTAATTACACGTTTGTTGGAGGTCTGTCATCCTTGTCACTTCTGCCTTTTTTAAACTTACAGGGTTTTCTTGTTTATACTGTTTAGGGTTTTCCACATTATGTTATGATTTTTCTGAAAATCACATTGCAGTTCTTTCTGTTGCATTTGTATGATATTCTTGCATCGTCTTTACATTTTCAATGTTCCTTTATAGTGTTGTTTTAAATATTTTTGTTGTAAAACCATACAGATAACTTGTTTTGTGTTTTTAATTTAACGTGATAGTCTAGGATACTTAAGGGGAATTTCATTTAATTATAACGACTGACTTACATGGTTTTATTCCTCCAAACGGAATATTGCTTAATAAAGTTATATTGGTGATTCCTCTTTTGTTATTTTCTCATTTTTGCTTTAGGCTCTTCATTGTTTTTTTTTTAATTCTTTTTTTTTTTTTTAGGCTCTTCCTTTTTTCATTGTTTATTTCTCCTTGTTAATTTGGAAGTTCTGTACATGATTTATTACAGGGTTATCTTCCTCTCCCTTTAACCTCTACATATATTTTTCTATATACTATTTTTTGAAAATAAGACATTATTTCCCTTAAATATGCAGTGATTCTCAAAGCTCTGTTATCTTCCTTCTCTGTCCTCAACTGGACCTTTAACTTCAGCTGGAAAAGACCAGGAGAATTTGTTTACTCCTCTCCTGCCCACTGCTCTCCCAGACTCCATCTACCAAGTGAAACAATTGGATTGGTGTTGTCTCTCTCCCACCCCAAACCTTCCCCAATACCTAGGTTTACGTGGATCCTATAGTACATTGTGTTCTGGACCATTATTAGAATTTTCTTTGTAGTATATTCTACTGTTTCAGTATATCTTCTTTATTTGTCTGCTATGCATTGTTAAAACACCCACGAGTGTGTGGGTGTGTATGTACGTTTGAGGAGCACAAGACTCAGAACCCGTGATTATTTCTTCTTCTCTTTATCTTTCTGAGCTCTCTCGTCCTGGCCATCTGTTGTTTGGATACACCGTTCTCTATTATTTTCCTCAGATGAAGTATCTGTGTGGTTTACTTTACAACTTCTACATTTCAAAAGTTTATTTTGCTCAGACGGAAACTTGTATTGTTCTGGTTAGGATTCTAGGTTTGTAGTCCTATTCCCTCAGGAGACTATAGATGCCAAGCCACTGTCTTGTGGCTTCAAAAGTAGCAACAGATACCCACCATGAGATTCTTTTCATCTTTAGCCAACTTGTCCTTTCTCCCCGGATGCCTGTAAGATTTTCTCTCTACTCTCACAGCTCAGTAATTTTCATATATGTCTAGGTGAGGTTTTTTCTCATCAATCCAGTCTGGACTGCAGTGAGCTCTTTCAACCCAGACTCAAGCCTGCACCTCAGGAAATCTTCCCCTATTATTTGTTTAATTAATGCATCTCTTCCATTTGTCTTTTTTCCCTTCTTCTGAAATGCCTATTATTTATGTGTTAGATTTCCAGGTCATATCAGTTTATCTTGTCCCTCAAGATTTTTTTTCCTCTTTATGTTTTTCCTCCATACTTTGATAGAGCTCTTCCATAAGAAAGTCCAGTGAATTTCATCCCCGTCCCATGATGCACCTTTCATATTGTTATTTGGAAAATCATGGCTTGTTGTTATTGTTTTTATTTTACTTTGCTTTGTTTGCCCTGTACTTGAATCCTCTTAGTAATTTTGTCAGTTTTCTGTGAAAATTATTTTTTGTCTATGTGAGAATTCTTATTTTGCCAATTGCTTCTTCTCTTTGTTCTGAATTATCTCCCTCTCTGTCTACTGGGTTTCCTTAGTGGGCTATAATCTTTCATCTTCAGCTCCCCTACACCCTCTGAATCCAACCCTCCTAGCAGAAGCCCAGCAGGAATTTGAATCAAGAGAAGCAGATTCAGAGTTGGCAGCAGAAAAGAAGGTATTTGTGTTCAATTCACCATTTTACCACAATCCTCCCTATTACTGCCTTATTACACTAGAGATTGAATTAGATCCTGGAGTTTCAACTATCACTTCTGATACAGCATTATTTCTTTTTTTCTGTAAAGCTTTTAGAAAAATGATCAAAAGTTGATGAAAATTAATTTAAAGTCATCAAAACAAAACTTGTATTTGAATGTGGATATCAGTGACATATACTCAAAATGCAAATCCTTTATTCTAGGCATCCTCAGGTGTGTACAAAAGACTAATTAGCAAACACACACACACACACACATACACACACACACCCCAGAACACAGATCATTTATTTCTAGGGAAATGGATAAATACCACATAAGGTTTTTCTGCATCCTGGACTTAGAAAAGTACCCCTTAAGTATTTTCAAATGTTTTAATCAAATGTATAAAAGTTATACTATTTCCTTTTTCAGATGACTGTTCTCTAATTAATAGAAGAAAAATCATTAAGAAAATATTTCTTTGCTTGCTTTGTATTTCAGAATTAATAGATTATTGCAAAAAAGTCCTGATTTATTAAATACATGTTGAGATATATCTTCCTTTCTCCAATTCTGGTAGTCTTAATCAATAATGTACAAAATGCAAAATAGCTCAAATTCAGAAATAGGGCAGTGTAGCTTATCATGTAAAACCACTTTCATATCATAACAAGAAATGGAAATCAAACAAGAAATTGTTTTCTGCAGGGCAATGGACACATTAGAAATAGGACACAGTACTACCATCAGTGATGCCTGGGTCAGTGTAAACTCTTAACATCAGCCATTGTTATTATTATAGTAGCTAAAATTTATTGGATATTTATTACATGCCAGGTGTTGTGTTAAGTGTTCCATATTTTTCCCCATCATAACCTTATAAAGCCACTTGATAATTTTATTTGCTGCTTTTTAACAGAAGAAGCAAGTTCAGGGTACCTGGGTGGCTCAGTCGTTAAGCGTCTGCCTTCAGCCCAGGTCATGATCCCAGAGTCCTGGGATCGAGCCCCGCATCGGGCTCCCTGCTCGGCAGGAAGCCTGCTTCTCCCTCTCCCGCTCCCCCTGCTTGTGTTCCTGCTCTCTCTCTCTCTCTCTCTGTCAAATAAATAAATAAAATTAAAAAAAAAAAAAAAAAGAAGCAAGTTCATACAGTTTATGAGTATTACCACCAGAATTCAAACCTTGGTATTCTGATCCCTGGTCCTTCCTTATAGCCAATATGCTATATTGAACCTCCTCCATAGTTTTTAATATCATCAATTATGAAGACTTCATAGTCGGGAATGTGGATTTCATTTTATTACTGTTAAATATCCATGCCCAATGCAATAAGGACGCATAGAGGAAGAACACTGGCAAACACTGTATTTCCTAGTCACAGCTCAGGGGTGGTGACAGAAAACAGCCACATTTTCCTGATAGTGAGAAGTTGGTATATTTAAGACCACAGCTAGAGATATAGAATTGTCAAGATAATGACAAAATAACCCATCATTAAACTTTTCATTTGCCTTATATAAATGTTTAATTTTGAATACAGTGAGAATCTTGCCAATCTTGACTTCCATAATTTTCCAGATGGGAACATTAAATGACTTAGGTTCAAACTATCAGCATGTTATGTCCCACATTAAAGTTTTTTTCCTTGACTTCTCAAATTTAAATATGTGTTCAAAGGCAAGTCTGTGGACATAGATTTAAGCATATATTTGTATAAACACAGACATATATTTTATGTATAGATTATATATGTAAAAGTTGAATTAATAATTCCATATCTGTACCAAAGTTGTCATTGATTTCCAGGAGGACTTTAGGACTATTTAGGAGATTTTTATATCTCACAATAGAAATCTGTGACATGAACAGCTCTTTGATTAAGCCTGGTACTTACTAGTTATGAATTAGTAAGTGCTTAGAATGCTGCAGATAATACATTTTATTATCAACCCAATTAAATTTATTGTTTTTATCCTAAGTGTGAACGCTTTTGAATAATTACAATATGACAAATTCCCCACTCAATACTGTTTTTCTGATGGTTGTTCTGCTACTGCTTACGTGGAAGATATTTTTAGAAACTGAAAAGAAATTTCTAAATATTAATTTAGATTATGCCCAGTAACTGAAGTGACCGTTTCTTTATCTAATTGTCTTCCTTGGCACTTATGTCCATCGCCTGGTTTCAGCGATCACTTTTATAACAATTATAACCGACCTTTGTTTACAACAGACTGCCTTGTTCTCCCTTCACCTAGCTTTCTCTCAGACATCCCTAACAAAACCTATCTAAAATACCCCTTAACTTACCATATCACCATACACTTATTTTCTCTCTTGGCTATATATATATATATATATATATATATATAAATTTAGGCTCTGTATTTTATATCTAATATATTATTTATATGTTATATATATCATATCTATAGACATTTTTCTTAATGATTTTTTTATTTATTGAGGTATAATGGATACATAACATTATATTCATTTCAGGTATACAACATAGTGATTCAAGATTTGTACATATTGCAAAATGATCTCTACAACAAGTCTAGTTAATATCTGTTATCTTACATAGTTAAAATGTTTTTCTTGTAATAAGAACTTCTAAGATCTACTTTCTTAACAACTTTCAAATATGCAGTACCATATTATTAAACAACTTTCAAATATTAACTGTAGTCACTATGCTGTACATTACACCCCATGATTTATTTACATCATATCTAGAAGCTGGTACCTTTTGATTCCCTTCACCCATTTCACCCATCACCCATCCCACACCTCTGGCAACCACCAATCTGTTCTCTGTGTCTGTGAGCTCATTTTCTTTTTCTTTTTCTTTTAAAAATATTTCACATGTAAGTGAAATCACACAGTATTTATCTTTCTCTCTTTCACTCAACATTATGCCCACAAGGTCCACCCTTGTCACAAATGGCAAGATTCCATTCTTTTTTTGTGGCTGAGTAATATTCTATTGCATGTATATACCCCATTTTCTTTACCCGATCGTCCATCAGTGGGCAGTTAGGTTTTTTCCACTGTTCAAGCCAAATTTATTTTAGTGAGTTCCTTCCTTAGTTAATTTCCACCAGTTTACATACCCCTCCACCTCCAAATACTGTGCTGCCAATTGTTTTATGTTGCCTTACTCTGCATTAGGGTGAACAACTAATAATCATCATGCACTTGGAAAGCTGTGGCATGAAAAATATACACCCAAACAAGGAAGTAGATAAATGGAATTTGAGTAAACAGAAATAAAGCCAGGAATAGAATAAAGGTTTTGTTAAAGATCTATAAAATCTATTCTCGAGGGGCACCTGGTTGGCTCAGTCATTTAAGTGTCCGACTCTTGATCTCAGCTCAGGTCATGATTTGAAGGTTGTAAGTCCAAGCCCTGTTTTGGGATCCACATTGATGTGTAGCCTGCTTAAATAAACAAACAAACAAATAAATAATTTATTCTTGAAGTTGTAACAGTAGATGTTGAATCCAATAAACAAATTAGGATGCTATAAAAAAGGAATGTCCATAAAAACAACAAAGAACTCTTGAGGATTTAAAACAGGATAGCCAAGGGGCACCTGGGTGGCTCAGTCATTAAGCATCTGCCTTTGGCTCAGGTCATGATCCCAGGGTCATGGGATCAAGTCCCACATCGGGCTCCCTGCTCACTCCCTCTCCCACTCCCCCTGCTTGTGGTCCTGCTCTCTCTCTATCTCTCTGTCAAATAAATAAATAAAATCTTAAAAAAAAAATAAAATAAAACAGGATAGCCAAAATTTTGAAAACACAATTTTAAGTGGAAAATGTAAGTCTTCAAGTAAATAGAATAAAAATAATAGGTATGTAAACAAAGAGAGATTGAGATAAGAAAACTGAAGTATTGATGTCTGAAGTCCAATAATAAATTCTAGGAAAAGAAAACCAAATGTGTGTATAATGGTGGAGGGTGAGGGATGATAGGGGGTTGAATAGTGATTAAGTTTTACAATTTTTTTTTCAGAACTGAAGGACAGCAGTTTCTAGATTGATAAGGACCACCAAGTACCTAATAAAATGAATAGAAAAGTGTTTCCTTCATGATATATTATTGTTAAATTTCAGACTATCATAGAAAATCACAAAGTTTTCAGAGAAAATATAGATCTCATACTGAAAGGGTCTTAATATTTAAAAGGTAAAACAGTTACCAACCTAGAATTCTATACCCCAGCAAACTATTAAGTATGAAACTGGAATGAAGATATTTTCAGATAAATCAGTTTTAAAAAATATTTCATCCTCACTACATGTTCTTAGGAGATGACAGGAAGATATTTTCAAGCATGAATGGATGAATGAATGAATGAAAGAATGAAGAGGAACACATGGGATATAGGTTTCTGAGCTTCAACATAGGAGGGAAGTGAAAATATTTCTCAGGATAATGTTTAGGAGTGTCATGGTGACCTGAGTGGATTTCCAAATGAAATTATACAGTATGCTTTAAAAGGAATCAAACTGGACATGGAACAATATCATTAAAAAATAGAAATATAATTAACAATAACAACAACAACAATAATAATAAGGGGACTGAAAATTTGCTTCACGTCTTTGACCACATCATGATACTACATTTCTGTCAGTGTTAGGAGGCATTAGTGATGAGTACATAGAGAAATAGAACACACACACACAAAACAAACTAGGACTTCTTTACTGAAGAATCAACTGAGATACAGTTATGTAAATATATGTGCTCCGTAACATTGTCCATGGCTCAGTTTTATATAATATTTTATAGGGATAAAAACATAAACTCTGATTTTTGGCTTAGAAATTGTGATAGAACTGGGGCGCCTGGGTGGCTCAGTTGGTTAAGCGTCTGACTCTTGGTTTTGGCTCAGGTCGTGATCTCAGGGTCCTGAGATCAAACCCCTGGTCGGGCTCTGGGCTTGGTGTGGAGTCCGCTTCAGAGTCTCTCTCTCCCTCTCCCTTTGCCCCTCCCACTCATTTGTTCTTTCTCTCTCAAATAAATAAATCTTTAAAAAAAAATTGTGAAAGAAGTTTTGAGAGGCTGAAGGAGGGAACCTGCAAGTGTGTGCATGTGTGCTATAAAAGAGTTCCATCCTCGCTTTTCATACTAGGAAGGTACTACATAGTATTCAAAATTGAGAAACCATGAAGCAGCTGTTTAAGCACTTTGTTTAGAAGTATTATGGTAAATACGGTAAAACTGTTAAATATGGTAAAGAATCAGCCAACTGTCTTCTGAAAGTGACACCTGTATTATGCTGCTGGATGTTACTAGACTTAAAGCATCATTTGATGTGTCAAAACTGTGTATTTATTTGATAACAGTACACATAAAAATGTTTAAATGATGTAATAGAAACAAGTAAGGGACCAGGCGTGGTTTCATAGACACCAAATAAGAACATACCTCAAAAGTTAACCTGAAACTAACAAGACATTGCTTTTTGTTTGTTTTTTCCCAGCTTATGCTTTGGGCCAACAAATACCTTTCCAACCCTAGATTTCATTCAGAGGAAGGATAAATTAATAGTATCCAAGTTTCTCATGATATGAAATACATTTAAAATTTTACTGTAAATACTTTTGCTCCTTTCTGCGGGGGTGGGGAGGTTGAACCAACATATATTTGTATTCAGAGACACATAGATAAAAATGAAACAGCTTCCTGCCTGGATCTTCCAGAAGTCCATTTCGTCCAACCTTCATTCTTTCTCCTGGAGCTCTGGCTGCACTTTTTTTCATTTCTCTACTCAAATTATTTGCTGTACTCCTATCCCTCTGAGAGCTTATTAAGTAAGTGTCCAACTGATCTAAGAAACAAACTGTTTTATGTAAGGTGCACAAAGGAACTAATTATAGCATGGTAACTTTATATTTTAGCATGTTTGCATTCTGGCAAAGTAGACACTGAAGAAGGGATCTGATCTTGAGAATTACAGGAGGTGGGAATGTCCCAGATCCGTTTTTGACAGATAGTTCCCCCAGACCATTTATCTCACACTGTTACACACAGGGCAAGTATACCATGTTCTGTAATACAGTTTTGTGCATGATTATTCAAGCACACTTTAGGAGAAACTTACAGTCCTTGTTGTTTGTTCTTTCATAAAGATAGATTGTTCTTGAGTATTTTTTCCTCACATGTCAAAAATTCTTTAATCTTTTGACCTTGAACCCTTTAATCAGACACATTGTGAGATTTTGTAGCAATCTCTCTTTTCTGGTTACACTATTTATCAAGTTACCACTCATGCATCAGTACTTGCTACGTATTCACATGTGATGGTCCTGTTGCGGGCACTCATAGTTCCAGAACCTTCTACAAAGCAAGGACTCAGACTGAACTTCAGGAGATATTGACCAATAGTGTGACATTAACTGCAGTATCTAAGATACTAGGTTTATTTATGATATTCATTTTTTAATAGTTCAAGCTTTTACATTCTCGAGAAATGCCATTAAGAGATTTTTTTTAAAACAATTTCTTTTTTTTTTTCTCCTTTTCCCAAGTATGTGCATTGCTTATTCTTTACTTATAACCCACCAAGGACATTTGAACTTAACTATAGAACTTCTCTCTGATAATTCACAAAGGAATCTACTTTAACAGATGAAGAGGAGTTTTCTAAACTTTATTTGAAACATATGGCTGATAAAGTACTGGGCTGCTGTTATTCCCTTTTGGAAAGTCTAGTAGTATGCTATTTTAGTTGATTATATGGGAAGCTGGATTATTAAAAATATCCATGCCTCTTCTGGCTAGCAACTTTTTTTTTTTTTAAGATTTTATTTATTTATTTGACAGAGAGAGAGATAGTGAGAGCAGGAACACAAGCAGGGGGAGTGGGAGAGGGAGAGGCAGGCTTCCCGCTGAGCAGGGAGCCCGATGTGGGACTCGATCCCAGGACCCTGAGATCATGACCTGAGCCAAAGGCAGACGCTTAACGACTGAGCCACCCAGGCACCCCAAAGCTAGCAACTATTTTATGGTATAAACAACTCTTCCTTTTTGAGAAGAGACATGTGTTTGAAATAAAGTTTTATAATAAAATAGCAATCTGATATTTGATGAATATATTTGAAAATATTTTTTTTCTTAAAAATGAGAATTAAACTAATCTTGGGAACAGACTAGGGCAAATTCAATGCAGTTTTGCCAAAATGGAGCTCAGGAAATACTGCAAAATGAAACTCCCTAACATCCTACTCCTATGTATGAAATATCTTCAATTTTCATATCCTTCATCTCACATAAGACCTGTAAGACAAAAGAATGTAGGTCTAAAACTCAATTTTCAATTTTCAGTTTCAATATTCAAATTTCAAATTTCAATACTCAAAATTTCAGACCTGAATAATAATTAAATAGTTATATGTCAGTATACTTATCTCAATTAAAGAAATAGTATTACTGCCAGTATTATGGCAAAACTTTAAGACCAAACACCAATCCTCACATTGCATAACTGGAATTTTCTTTGTAGGTAAACTTTAAACCTTTTTTTTTATTCACAAATTTAAAAAATTATTTGAATTAATTATAATCATATATAAAAGGTAAACATGACTTAGTAATAGTATTTTTTCTAATTTCAAACTACTTCTAAATTTACGTTATTTCAGACATTTCAGAAATTAAAAATGTCTTGGCATAACTCAAAACTGATTGGGTTATAGTAGCGTCGTTGTTTTAGATTTTCCAGTTTAAGCAGATGGATTCTGCAGTGGACTGAATGTCCAGTTCCTACAATGAAACCTAATCCCCAACGTGAAGGTATTTGAGATGAAGCCTTGGTCTTTGGTGAGGTGACCAATTCGTCTTCAGGACAGAGCCCTCATAAATGGGATTAGTGCCCTTATAAAAGAGCCACGAGAGAGCTATCTCACCCTTCCACCTTCCATATGAGGAAACACTGAAAAGAAAGCCATCTATGAACCAGAAAGTGGGCTCTTACCAGGCATGGAATCTGCCTGCAACTTGATTTTGGACTTCCCAGCCTCTTTATAAAAATATCTCTGACGATGCATCTTTTTTCTTCACTGTGGAATCTAAGTTTCAAACTCACTTCATCTGTCTGAATGGACAAATGGAGACTTCCTTCTTAAGCCCTTGGCTTCCCAAATCAAGGGAAAGCATATTAGGTAGTCTCAGGAGCTATTTCCCGGTACTCTGTGTGAATCAAGAAATTCATGGGTCATAGAATTTAAATAAGTCTGTAAGTCTGACCAGCTCAACATTACTCTAAAAGCAAAATATGTTATTCATTTTCAATACATGTATTGTTTTCTGAATAATTGTTACATAATTTACGTTGTTTGGATTTAACTACCATTTAGACAGGGCTGTTCCTTTTAAAGATCATTTAGAAATTAGCAAGTAATATGATAAGTAACTAATTTTGTAATGAATAATTTTACTGATGGGGTACCTGGGTGGCTCAGTAGGTTAAGCATCTGACTCTTGATTTCAGCTCAGATCATGATCTCAGGGTGGTGAGATTGGAGCCCAGCTTCGGGCTCCATGCTCAGCACAGAGTCAGCTTAGGATTCTCTCTCCTTCTCCCTCTGCCCCTCCCCTGCTCACACACTCTCTAAAATAAATGAATGAATGAATGAATGAATGAATGAATAAATAAATAAATAAATAAATAAATAAATAAATAAATAAATAAATAAAATCTTAAAAAAAATAATCTTACAGATAATTACACGATCTACTCAGTAACTTATATTCATAGAGCTTAGTTTTCCACCACTGTGGAGTGGTCAAAGAATCCACACTTCCCAGCAAGAATCCTTCAAATGTTCTTTTTTTTCTTCTTCTTATTAAACCTTCTCAAATACCTCAGTTATTCCTTCTATATTCCGTCTAAATTTCCTGTATTTCAGCCACCCAGAAATACTAGTAGTTACTCTTTTATACTCCGTTTAGTTTTTCATATCTTTTAATGTTCATGTTGAGCTGAATTGTTTTTTAATCTATTGAAACTGAGTGATCTACCATTCCCAACAAGCCAAGTGTCCCCCTTCCCAGGAAACAAACCTCAGGTCATTATTGTCAAATTAAATTGTATTTGGCTTTTCTTTCCAAGTTATTCTATTCAATTACTTTTTAGTACCTGTAACATGGTTGAATTTGCCTTTTTTATATGTGACTAGTGGTACAAGGTGTATATGTAATTCATTTGTATCTGGTTAGAGAAATCTCTGTTTCCATATACGTGAGGTGTCATTGGAGGACAGTATTCTTTTAAATATCAACTTTAATAATCATATATGATCTAATGTAGTTTCTTCATAAAGTAGTTCTGTATCATTTTGATCGTCTGAGTTTAAACAGTGTTCAAGCTCATGGAAACAACAGGATATATTTACAATAATTCACAAAGTTGTTCCCAAGGGTGTTTTTTTTTTTTTTTTTCAGTGTTTCAGTGTTTCTGACTGTTTACAAAACTGGATTTTAGTGACCCAAGAAATCTTTCTCCAGCTGAATAACTCACATTTACACTGACAACTTACCTCCAATATCACTTCACCACAAAGCTCTCTCTGGTAGATTGGTGGCCCCAACTTCTCTGTTCTTTTAGTGTAATAAATTTACTACCCTGAAACATTAACAGGTGCACTGAGTAATAATACAGTGTTTATACATTGTATGAGTACTCTGGGCCTTCCAATTAGTATCTGTTGGATAACCAAAGGAGGGCATGAATCAAATGAATAGATGGATCAACGAAATTTACCTAACACTTTAAATCAGGTAGCTTAAAGAATATGAAGCATATGGGGCGCCTGGGTGGCTCAGTTGGTTAAGCGACTGCCTTCGGTTCAGGTCATGATCCTGGAGTCCCTGGATCGAGTCCCGCATCGGGCTCCCTGCTCGGCAGGGAGCCTGCTTCTCCCTCTGACCCTCCCCCCTCTCATGTGCTGTCTCTCTCTCTCTCTCTCATTCTCTCTGTCTCAAATAAATAAATAAAATCTTTAAAAAAAAAAAAAAAGAATATGAAGCATATGTACCTTATAGTAGTTTAAACCTTGTAAATGAAGATAAAAAGAAATATCTTTCACTCAGAAATATGTTTATAAGTGATACAAAAATTCTCAATTAAGTCTTCTTTGGAATTTAAATACTAACCTGTTTATGGTCACATGAAATTTGGAATTAAAGTTCGATACAGAACCTATGGCCAGATTCCATATATATTGGTAAATTTATTAATAAGGACTGACCTATTCCAAACATATGTTATAGAATAGATGTGACAACATATTTAAGAATAAATTTCTTTTCTTCTCTTTTTTTTTTTTTTTTTTTTTTTTAGTTTCAGAGGTAGAGTTTAGTGATTCATCACTTGCATATAACACCCAGGGCTCATTACATCAAGTGCCCTCCTTAATGCCCATCAGCATTTACCTCATCCCCCACCAACCTCCCCTCCAGCAACCCTAGTTTGTTTCCTATAGTTAAGAGTCTCCTGTGGTTTTTCTTCCTCTCTGACTTCATTTTATTTTATTTTTCCCTCCCTTCCCCTTTGACCCTCTGTTTTTTTCTTCAATTCCTCATATGAGTGAAATCATATGATAATTGTCTTTCCCTGACTGACTTATTTTGCTTAGCATAAGTTCCATCCATGTTGTTGCAAATGGTAAGATTTCATTTTTTGATTAATATCCCATTGTGTGTGGGTGTGTATGTGTATGCATGTGTATGTATATGTGTGTGTATATATGTGTGTGTGTGTGTGTGTGTATGTATATATGTATATATATATAAAACTTCTTCATTATCCATTCACCTGTGGATGGACATCTGGGCTCTTTCCATATTTTGGCTATTGTAGACATTGCTGCTATAAACATTGGGGTGTAGGTATCCCTTAAAATCACTATGTTTGTATCCTTTGGATAAATACCTAGTAGTGCAATTGCTGGGTTGTAGGGTAGCTCTATTTTTAACATCTTGAGGAACCTCCATACTGTTTTCCAGAGTGGCTGTACCAGCTTGCATTCCCACCAACAGTGTAGGAGGGTTCCCCTTTCTCTGCATCCCCGCCAACATCTGTCGTTTCCTGGCTTGTTAATTTCACCCATTCTGACTGGTGTGAGGTGATATCTCATTGTGGTTTTGATTTGTATTTCCCTGATGATGAGTGATGTTGAGCATTTTTTCATGTGTCTGTTGGCCATTTGAATGTCTTCTTTGGAGAAATGTCTGTTCATGTCTTCTGCCCATTTCTTGACTGGATTATTTGTTTTTTGGGTGTTGAGTTCTTCATAGATTTTGGATACAAGTCCTTTATCTGATAAGATATTTGCAAATATCCTCTCCCATTCTGTAGGTTGTCTTTTAGTTTTGTCGACTGTTTCGTTTGCTGTGCAAAAGCTTTTTATCTTGATGAAATCCCAATAGTTCATTTTTGCTTTTGTTTCCCTTGCCTTTGAAGACGTGTCTAGCAAGAAGTTGCTGCAGCTGAGGTCAAAGAGATGTTGCCTATGTTCTCCTCTAGGATTTTGATGGATTCCTGTCTCACATTTAGGTCTTTCATCCATTTTGAGTTTATCTTTGTGTATGGAGTAAGAAAATGGTCCAGTTTCATTCTTCTACATGTGGCTGTCCAATTTTCCCAACACCAGTTTTTGAAGAGACTGTCTTTTTTCCATTGGTTATTCTTTCCTGCTTTGTCGAAGATTAGTTAGCCATAGAGTTGAGGGTCCATTTCTGGGTTCTCTACCCTGTTCCATTGATCTATGTGTCTGCTCTTGTGCCAGGACCATACTTACTGTCTTAATGATTACAGCTTTGTAAAGAAGAAATTTTTTAAGGCAAGTTTTTCACAAAAATAATATAATTTGCTTTTATTTATAATTTATTGTTAATTATGTCATATTTAAAATGCAAAAAAAGTTAAATGCACAGTTTAATGAAATATATTAATGTGAACTCCTTTGTAACCATTGTCCCATGAAGAAACAAAGCAGTATTATTATACCAAAAGTGCCCTGAGTTCTCCCTCCCAACTATACTAACCTTTCTCCTGCTTAAAAAGAAAAAAATCTCTTTTTTGACTTTTTAAATAATAATTTCTTTTCTTCGTATTTTCAGGCCCCAACTTTTCAACTCTATTTTACAACTTAAGAATATATCTCTCCTTACTGTTTTCTACCTTGCTGATTTTTGAACTTTATTTTTTTTTAATTTTTGAACTTTATATAAATTGAATCATACAGTATGTGTGTATTCTTCTGGCTCATGTTGTGTTTGTGAGATTTGTACATATTGGGTATGTGTAGCTGCTTTACATGCTTATTTCTTTATAGTATTACAGTATATAAATATACCATTTTCAATTCATTATTTGACTGATTGACATCTGAGTTGTTTCTAAAGTTGGGGCTATTATAAATGACACTGATCAGATCATTATTGTGCATGGCTTATGGAGTATATCTGAACCCATTTTGGGGGGCAGGGATTTACCTGTAAGTGACAGGGAGTCAGATCATAGTCTCTAGTAGATAAGGACAACCTGTTTTCTAAAGGGTTTGTACCTGTTTCCACCTCTATCAGCAGTGCAAGAGAGTGATTTTTGCTCTGCATCCTTGCTAGCATGTGAGATCACCACTCCTTTTCATTTTTGCTGTTCTGGTGTGTGTAGTTTTATCTATTTCACTTACTAAGTTCAAGCTAATAATACATGGTGGCATGTACTGAAATGTTATTATATTTAGAAAAGCATCAATTTCTAGATCTAATACCTTCTCTAATGTTTCAATTAAGATAATGCTTGTAAATTATTTAATATTTAACACTGAATAATTAAGAACAATTATTTTCTGAAGTTCTTGTCCCTTAGTCTAATTTTGCCTTTACCAGATCAAATGCCATCTTTTAGAATGTAAAGATAAATTATAAAATACCCTGTTAACCTCCCTGTGAGTTAATTTTATGTAGTTAGAATCTTTCTCCATTTCATTAAGGTGCTTCTTTTCCCTATGCAAATAATTCCCCAGGGAGAGAGAGTGAAACACACACAACTTTGGTATAGTTTTCTCATTTTTATTTGCCATAAAATATATTGAAATTTTAAAACTCTGTCTGAAATTTGCTTGCCAGTGTGTTTCCCAAAGTTGTGGTACAAAGTTTCATGAACATATTGCTGTTGATACTTCCTCTTTGTCTGGCGATACTTGGTTCCCTTTATTCTTAGAATAAGGTGATACTAAAACAAAACAAAACAAAAAAACAACAACTGTAAGCTTTATAGACAATAAAATCTTGTTATCAAACGGGCTTTGGGGGAGCTAGATATTACTTTCCAGGAATGCAACAATACCAAAATGGGGCAGGCTTTGCTCTGGAGTAACATTTCCCAAGCCAGCCATTCGAAATTTCTCAGAACAATTTCTTCAGTGTTCCTTTGCTGGTTTGCTTGTAAGAAATTTTGTTTTTGCCACGGATAAACATGTGACCATTGAATTTCTGCAAACCAGAGTAGAGAAAGGTAGGCCAGGGACTGTTGTCAGTTTCCCAACTCACAAGAAGCTTGTGCTGATGCTGCCATTTCTCATCAGAATCCATCCTCATGTTCCTGCCCCTTTGTGTTTTACCTGCTCTGGCTTCTTCTGCTTGGCTTCACAAGTTGTACCATATCCACTTGTGTTTCGTCATCCAGAGATGTCTTGAAATATCTTGCCTTTACTGTTTTTTTCTTGATCTCCTTTGTTGTGTAGAAATTTATCTTTTCCCTCTTTACTGTCACTTTAATGGGGTTTTATTAGGAAGAAGCGATAAACTCAAGTCCTCAACATATCTTACTGATTTCCTACAGAAACTCACTTACTTATTTTAGCATTGGTAGTAAAGAAGAGTTAGAGAATCAAACAAATGCTTTCTTTGGTGAACATTTTATTTTACCTATTAATGGGCTCTAAAAATTTTGTCAGATAGGATCCTTATCACATTTCTTGGCCTAATGTTGTAGTATGCAATTGGATTATATTTTTTTTCACATTTTATATGTGATTTTGGTAAGCATACCTAAAAGATAGAAGGGGCAGTAATTTTCTTCTTAAGTGCATTCTTTGCTAGCTTCTGATGCCAGAGTTATTTTCCCTTTCTTACAGTTACTTGAATACATCACAGGATTTTTTTTCTATGCTAAACAATAGGGCACCATTTATAAAAGCATGCAGATTTAAATACTTGTCGTGAATCTGCTATAAAATCTTCTGGAACTAGAGTCTTTTGGGGTGGTCTAACTTTGATAACTTTCTCATTTTTCTTTTCATTTTGCTCTGCTCATGTGTTACACAAGAAATAATGTAAGGTGTCATTTTTATGTAATAACTCACACAAAATATATATGGCATACATGGAATAAAGCTTGAAGTAAATCCCCTGCACACACACACCCACACACACACACACACACACACATATGTGCACACTACGTACCTCCACACATTCTCTTTCTCTCCTACCCTCTTTCCCTCCCAACTACCCTTCCTAAAGGTGATGGTTTTTCTCCTTCTTCTCCTTTTTCTATACACGCACGCACGCACACACACACACACACACACACACATTTCCATTATTATTCTTTTCTGCCATCAAAATGTGCCATTCTGCATTACATTTCCCTAACAGGTTTACTTTGAGGAATTTTCCATGTTTGTTCATGTAACCATATCATTCTTTTTAATACTTCTTCGTTTTTATTGTGATTTGTTTGGTTTGGACTTACGCCATTTATTTTGTGTTTCCTATGTACTTTTTGCCTTTTTGTTGGCAATGTTGTTTATCTTTTGTGTTTCTTTAGATTTTTTGTTTTCATTTCTCTAGTATTTAAAAATTTTGTACTTTATTTCTCACCCTCTAAATAGTATTGCTGTGTCAAACATACATATTTAAACATTTTTAAAAATCAATGTCTAGAGTTAATTGGTATCTTTCTTCCCTGCAACCCCAATATTAACGTGCTTTTCCTGCTCTCAATCTGAATCCCAGAGTAAATTTCTAGCAATTTCGTCCTAAGTAAGGATAATTGGAGAATAAACAAGCCTTACAGCACCATTGCTGTTTAAAGCCCTGTTCTTGGATTTCTCTTTACCCATTTACTGTGTCTTACATTGTAAATTTTCTTTTGGAGGGTGCAGTTTTTTGTTTCTCCCATGCAACCCATTTATGTTTGCATCCTTTTGAATGTGTCTTTGACAGAGAATAGGATTATATGTTCAAACCAATTTTTTGTCAGATATTTGAAGAGAGTTTGACATTATCATCACCATCCAATGTTGCTGAGGGAACTCTAATTCTGAAGGAAATCTGTTTATTGTTCCGCTGTCACATTCTCGGTTTAACTTTTATTTTTTTCTCCAAGTCATTATATTCTTCAGTATTTCCCAATTCTTACATTTTGTTCATCTCTCAGTTTTAAAACTTACTGTCTCTGAAAATAGTGTTCCATTGGAAGTGTTTAGGTGACTATAAAGTTATTAAGTAAGAACCATTTTCCCACCAAATATTTTTTTAAAATTCTCTTGTCATGTAACATTTAATGATGAGCATGTATGCCTTTTTGTTGTTGACACCCTTTAGAGTTTAAATATTTTCTCTGCTTATATGACAGTAGGAGCATTTTTTCCCTTCCATTAAGATTTTCCCCAAGATATGTCCAAATCTGAGTCTCTTTACATTTATTTTGCCTTTTACATAATGAGACTTTTCAATTTGCCACGCACAGATTTTTTCAGCCCACTAAACTTGTCTTTAGTTAGTTATATGCTGTCTCTAACTGTTTCTCTTCTGGGTTCTTTTCTTCTGTTCTCTTCTTTTATAAGACCTGTAACTATGATGTTCGAGGGTTATGGATTGTCCTCCATACCTAATGCTGCTTTCTCAATATTTCCATCTTCTTTTTGATGATTTTTCTTCTGAATTTAAGAGTACTGCTTAGATAAATAATCTACTGTTCTGTTTTGATTTTTTGAAGTGTCATTTCTACTCTAATCAGCTGGCCAATTAAAAAAAAACTCTGTCTCTCTCTCACACACACACACGCACAGCCTTCATGCAGTGTCATGTCTAGAGGAAAAAAAAACTGGCTGAGAGAGATACAGAAATAAAATTTAAGCTATTTATTAATAGTACATAATTTTTTACTTTTAAGCTCAAATGCAATTCCTGCATAAAATCCAGTTCATGATTTTGGAATGGGATTGAGAATTGTTATTTACTAAATATTCCTAGGGTATTTAATAAGCCATGAGTTGTTACTATCAGATTTCTGTTATGTTTGGTGTTTTTAAGTGGCCCATTTTATCTAATCTTCATAATTTATCATCTAAATTTCATGTATGTATAACTTGTCCTGGGCCACAAGATTGTTTTTGGGATCCGGGGCTGAATGATTCATTTCAGATTCTATTTTTTTGAAGAAAATTTCCAAAATATAAGCATGCTTTAAAAAAAAATCACACCTACCTTGAAGAAGGATAAGCATAAACATTAACCAATTCAAGAACTTTACAATTATTTACAATTAAGGCTTTGAAATATTTTCTTTCTTTTTTTTTAAGATTTTATTTATTTGAGAGAGAGAGAGGGCACAGAGGGAGAAGCAGACTCCCCGCTGAGCAGAGAGCCAGATGTAGGGCTCTATCTCAGGACCCTGAATCACGACGTGAGCCAAAGGCAGACACTTAAGTGACTGAGCCACACAAGACTATAAAATATTTTCAACATTAACTAACTTGTAATTACATAATTTAGATTGCAGTGATTATAACCTTTACAGAAAATAATTAGCCAAGAAAAGATACTTAGACCGAAGACTGGTAAGTACTTATATTTTTAATATCTAAAATTCACTGAAGAAATTGTGATGTATAATTTTAGCATTGACCATTACAATAAACTTTGTTTAAAAAATTAAAAGTTACATATGAACCAGCAAGGACAACTCTACAGAGACAATAGGAATGTTTTAAAAACCCAAAAGAAGGAGCTATAAGTAGCTTAAAATTAAATATTCTAAGATCTTATTTATTCTTTGAGAATAAATAAAAAGGAAAGAGAACATGTGTATTTGTGGAACTCATGCAGCTTATTCCCAACAGCTTATAGGGAAGTGGTATAATATTCTTTTGCTCTCACAAGAAAACTGACATTGGGAAGCCATAAATGACTTTGATTACAATTATTTAAAAATAAATAAATGATCACTAAAATTCAAACCTGATGTGTTCCATCTCTTTCGACAAAACATCCCTCGTCGTCATATAACATTTTTCTAAAACCTTGAGATCCAGAATATTAAGTTTGTCTTTAATATTTACCTCCTGAGCAGTTTCACTTAAAAAAATAAAAAGAGAGAATGATGTGTAAAATAATAAAGAAGATTAATAAGAACTATCATTTATTGGAATCTGTTTATCAATGAGTTATGTGCTGTTATTCCTGTTTACAGATGAGGAAACTGAGACACAAATTTAAGTAATATTTCCAAAGCCCTGCAGCTACTAAGTGGTAGGGAGTGAATTCAAATCACACAGTCTGGCTCTAACTCATCCCTCCTGAACGCATGACAAAATATACTACCTTCCCTGTAAGATGCTGCCAAACAACCATAAGCTGAAGTTGTTAACATTGATACATTTTCTTCTCCTTTAATTAAGGAAATAAAACATTAGAAATAAAATTGAAATTCCCAGTCTCATCCATTTCTCTCCTCAGGCAATATTTGGCATGAGCTTAATTAGAGCCCATTATTTTTAAATAAATGAATATGTAAATGTCCATTATGTGCACCCTAGTACTGTTCTGTATGTGAGGCATGTTGCCTTTCATATCATTCTGAAAATTATTATTTTCATTCAATATTAATATTTAAATGTATATGAATGGTATAGAATAATTTAGTTCATTCTTTTTTATTACTCTTTAGTAATCCATTTAATGAATAAGTTGCATTTTTTTTTTCCTTTCCCCTTTGGAAACCTTTTACAAGTTCTTTTCTCTTTGAAAAACTTTTGAAAAAAAAAAAAAAAACACCAAAGTTTTTGCCATCACAAGCAATGTTATCCTGGATATTAATGTACATGTCTCCTTGTGCAAAAGTTTGCAAAATTCTCCTGAGCAGTGCCACCCAGAGTATACAACGAGGACATAGAGAACATGAGCCAGGGTGTAAATTGACACACTAAGTTCATTAAGAAAGTCTTGCTTAAAAAATGTCAACAACAGAATTATGAGTTTACTGACATGGTTTTAGCTGATTTATATCAGGCGTCTGAAATAACACAAAAGCTCCCTGCCTCAATGCATACTGAAGACCACCTGCCAAGCAGTGCCTTCCACGGACCACCCTGCACAGTATGGCTCTAGAGCGTGGATTAGGAAATAGAATTGCAGTATTGTAAGGTTTCATTTTTACTGTTCGTTGCCAGTTTGCTCCCCATTGTGGTTACTCCAGTTATACTTCCCCTGCAGAGTGTGATATATTCACTTACCTTCTGTCATTGTTAGCATTTGATATTGTTGGCCGCTTAAATTTCTGCCAGTCTGGTAGATGAGGAATGGTGTCTTATTGTCGTATTAATTTGCATTTTCTTTATTACCAGCTTCTTTGTATATTGTCATTATTAGCTTTTTTTCCTACCATTTGGGTAATAAATGCCTGCCCTTTTCTCTCTCTTTTTTTAAGTAGTTAATATCTTTTTCCAGCTATATTGACATATAATTAACATATAACATTGTGTAAGTTAAGGTTTACAATGTGATGACTTTATGCACATATGTATTGCAAAATACCATCAATAAGATTAGTTAACACATCAGGGCACCTGGGTGGCTCAGTCGGTTAAGTGTCTGCCTTTGGCTCAGGTCATGGTCCCAGAGTCCCGGGATCGAGTTCCGCATCGGGGTCCCTGCTCGGCGGGGAGTCTGTTTCTCCCTCTGCTCTTCATCCTGCTTGTGCTCTCTCTCTCGCTCTCAAATAAATAAATAAATAAAATCTTTAAAAAAAAGATTAGTTAACACATCTTTCATGTCACAAAATTATATTTTTTTCATAATGAGAACATTTAAGAAATATTCTCTTAGCAACTCTCAAGTATGTAATATTGTTAAACATGGTTACCATGATGTATGTACATTAGATTCCAAGAACTTATTTGTTTTATAACTGGATGACCATCTTAGAACTTTTTCCAACATCTCTCCATTTCCCACACCCTATAGCCCCAGGCAATAGCCATTCTACTCTGTTTCTATGAGTTTTGCTTTTTCTGATCCCACATGTAAGAGAAGACAGCACAGAATTTGCCTTTCTGTGTCTGATTTATTTCACTAAGAAAGGTCCATGTTGTTGCATGGCAGAGTTTCCTTCCTCTTTATGGCTGGATACTATTCCACAGAGTGTGTGTGTGTGTGTGTGTGTGTGTGTGTGTGTCTCACATATTCTTTATTCACTCATCCATCCATCCATGTCCATTTTCGGTTGTTTCCACATCTTGGCTATTGTAAATAATGCTCCAGCGAACATGGAAATTCAGATATCTCTTTGACAGAGCAATTTTATTTCCTTTGAATGTGCACCCTAGAAGCTGAAATGCTGGATCATATGGTAGTTGTAAAAGTTTTTGAGGAACTTCCATAGTGTTTTCCATAATGGCTGTACCAATTTACATTCCCACCAATAGTGTACAAGGGTTCCCTTTTCTCAACATCCTTACCAACACTTATCATCACATCTTTTTTATGATAATCATTCTAGCAGATGTGAGGTGATACCTCATTGTGGTTTTGATTTGCATTTCCTTGATAGTTGATGATGTCAAGCACCCTTTCCTGTACTTCTTGGCCATTTGCATGTCTTCTTTGGGAAAATCTCTATCCAGATCACATGCACATTTTTGAATTATGTGTTTTGTTTTGTTTTATTTTTGAGTACTGAGTTGCATGAGTTCCTTATATATTTGGATATTAACCCCTTGTAAGATACATGATTTAGAAGTATTTCCTGCCATTCCATAGATTGCCTTTCCATTTTGTTGTTTTTTTCTCTTTGTTGTGCAAAATCTTTTTAGTTTTATATGGTAGCACTTATTTATTTCTCTTTAGTTCCTTGTGTTTTTACTGTCATATTAAAAAAATCATTGCCAAGACCAGTGCCAAGGAATTTTTTCCCTAGATTTTCTTCTAGGAGTTTTATGGTTTCAGGTCTTACTTGTAAGTCTTTCATTCATTTTGAGATATTTTTCTGTGAGTTGTGTAGGATAGGGGTCCAATTTCTTTTTTTGTTGTTTTGTTTTGTTTTTGGTAAATATCCAGTTTCCCCCGTGCCATCTATTGAAGAGACCATCCTTTCTCCATTGAGCATTACTGACGCCTTTGTCAATAGCAGATGGCCATACAAGCATGGGTCTATTTCTGGCCTTTCAATTCTGTTCCATTGGTCTATATATCTATCTTTATACCAGTAACATATTGTTTTGTATACTGCTGCTTTATATTATAATTTAAGGCATGACGCTTCCAGCTTTGTTCTTTCTCAGTATTGCTTTGGCTCTTTGGGGTCTTTTGTGGTTCTATACAAATTCTAAGATTGTTTTTTTCTATTTCTGTGAAAAATGGCTTTGGACTTTTGATAAGGATTATATCAAATCTATAAATGGCTTGGGGTACTGTGGACATTTAATAGTATTAATTCTTCTGATCTATGAACATGGGATATCTTTCCATTCTTTGATATCTTCTTTATTTTTTCATTTTTCATAAGTTTCTTATAATTTTTACTATATAAAAAATAATTTTCAGCATAGAGGTCTTTCACCTTATCCCTAATTTTTTGGATGGTGTTGTGATAGGAATATTTTCTTTATTTCTTCTTCAGATACTCATTGTTACTATGTAGAACTGCACCTGATATTTGCATGTTAATTTTTTTATCCTGAAATTTTACTGATTTGTTTATCAGCTCTTAATAGTTTTTGGTGTTTTCTTTAGGGTTTTCTATTTATAAGATCATATCATCTGCAAACAGAGACAGTCTTACTTCTTTCTTTCTAATTTGGATGGCAAAATAAAAAAAGAAGTCCTTTTTTTCTTGCCTAATTTCTATGGCTAGGACTTTGAGTACTATGTTGAATAAAAGTAACAAGAGTGGGCACTCTTGTCTTGTTCCTAATCTTATAGAAAAAGCTTTCCACTTTACACAGAGTCTGATGTTAGCTGTATGTAGCCTTGTTATATGTGGCTTTTTTTTTTTTTTTTTTTAAAGAAAAGGAAAGGGGGGGGGGGGGGGGAGGGGCAGAGAATCTCAAGCAGGCTCCATGCCCAGCATGGAGCCCCACATGGGGCTTGATCTCACAACCCTGAGATCATGATCTGAGCCAAAATTGAAAGTCAGATGCTTAACCAACTGAGCCACCCAGGTGTCCCATCATATGTGGCTTTAAGATGTCCAAGTATATTCTTTCTATACCCAAATGTTGAGATTTATTATCATGAAAGGATGTTAAACTTTGTCAAATGCTTTTTCTGTATCTATTGAGATAATGATATACTTTTTATTCTTCATTCTATTAATGTGGTATATCACATTTATTGATTTTGAATATTGAACCACCCTTGCACGTCAGGGATAAATTTCATGTGATCAAGGTGTATGATCTTTTTAATGTGCTGTTGAATTTTGTTTGTGGGTATTGTGTTGAGAATTTTTGCTTTTATATTAATCGGGAATATTTTCCTGTAGTTTTTCTGTTTTTGTTTTTTCCTTGTAATGTTTTACTTGGCTTTGGTGGCAGTGTAATGATAACTTTGTAAAATGAGTTTAGTAGGAATATTCCTACACTTCAATATTTTGGAAGAGTTTGAGATATACAGGCATTCAGTCTTCTTTAAATGTTTGATAAAATTCATCAGTGAAATCATCTGGTCCTAGGCTTTTCTTTGTTGAAGGTTTTTGATTACTGGGTCAAAATCCATATTCATTAATAGTCTGTTCAGATTTTCTATTTCTTCATGATTCAGAGTTAGTAAATAGTACGTTTAGGAATTTATTTATTTTCTTCTAGGTTATCCAAAGTATTGACATTTAATTGATCATAGTAGTCTCTTAAAATCCTTTTTATTTCTGTGGTATCAATTGTAATGTATCCTCTTTCATTTCTGATTTTTATTTGAGTCTTCTCTCTTTTTCATTGTTAGTCTCAGTAAAGGTTTGTCAATTTTGCTTATCTTCTCAAAATACCAGCTATTAGTTTGGCTGATTGTTTCTATTGTTTTCTGGTCTCTGTTTCATTTACTTCTGCTGTGATCTTTGTTATTTTCTTCCTTTGGTAATTAGGCTTAGTTTGTTCTTTTTTTCTAGTTCCTTGACGATAAAGGTAAATTATATATTTGAGATCTTTCATTCTTCTTAGTGTAGACATTTATTACTATAAACTTTCTTCTGAGAACTGCTTTTTCTATGTCTTATAAGATTTGGTATGTTGTGTTTCCGTTTTTGTTTCAAGACTTTTGAAATTTTTTTTCTTATGATTTCTTTGATCCAATTGTTGTTAGGAGTATTTTATTTAATTTCCATATATTTGTGAATATTCCAGTTTTCTTCTTGTTTTTAATTTCTAGTTTTATACCAAAGTGCTCAGACAAGAGACATGGTATGATTTCAGTCTTCTTAAATGTGATGAAACTTGTTTTGTGACCTAACATATGATCTTTGTTGGGGAATGTTCTGGTGCATTCAAGAAGAATGTATACTCTACTGCAACGGGATGGAATGTACTTACTGTATATATCTGTTAAGGCCATTTTGTTTAAAGTACAGTTATTGATTTTCTGTCTGGATGATCTATGAATTAATGAAAGTGAGGTATTGAATTCCCCTAATATTATTGCATTACTGTTTCTCCTTTCAGGTTTATTAATATTTCCTTATATACTTAGGTGGTTTTATAATGGGTGTATAAATATTTACAAATGTTGTGTAGAGGACATGTTACAAATGTCCTCTTGTTGGACTGATGCTTTTATTATTATACAAGACTTTTTTTGTCTCACTTACAGTGTTTGTCTTAAAGTCTATTTTGTTTGACATAAGTATTTTCTTAATATAAATCTATTCATAAGTCTATTTCATGTTGGTTTCCATTTGCATGGAATACCCTTTTCCATCCCTTCACTTTGAGCCTATATTTGTCCTTAAACCTAAATTTAGTCTCACTTTTTTTAAAGATTTTATTTATTTATCTGAAAGAGAGAGAGAAAGAGCCCACACGAGAGAGCACAAGCAAGGGGAGCAGCAGAGGGAGAGGGAGAAGCAGGCTCTCTGCTGAGCAGGGAACCCAACGTGGGGCTCGATCCCAGGACCCTGGGATCATGGCCTGAGCTGAAGGCAGATGCTTAACCAACTGAGCCGCCCAGGCACCCTAAATTTAGTCTCTTATAAGCAGCATATAGTGGGCCTTGTTCATTGTTTTTGCATATATGTTTTTCCATTAAACCATTCTATGCCTTCTGATTGGAGAATTAAATTCACTTACATTTTAAAAATTTTTTTTTATTATTATGTTATGTTAATCACCATACATTACATCATTAGTTTTTTTTATTTTTATTGTTATGTTAATCACCATACATTACATCACTAGTTCTTGATGTAGTGTTCCATGATTCATTGTTTGCGTATAACACTCAGTGCTCCATGCAGTACGTGCCCTCTTTAAAACCCATCACCAGGCTAACCCATCCCCCCAACCCCTCCCCTCTAGAACTCTCAGTTTGTTTCTCAGAGTCCATAGTCTCTCATGGTCCGTCTCACCCTCCGATTTCCCCCTCTTCATTCTTCCCCTCCTGCTATCTTCTTCTTCCTCTTTTTTTTTTTTTTTTTAACATATAATGTATTATTTGTTTCAGAGGTACAGGTCTGTGATTCATCAGTCTTACACAATTCACAGCGCTCACCATAGCACACACCCTCCCCAATATCTGTCAGCCAGCCACCCCATCTCTCTCACCCCCCACCACTCCAGCAACCCTCAGTTTGTTTCCTGAGATTAAGAATTCCTCATATCAGTGAGGTCATATGATACATGTCTGTCTCTGATTGACTTATTTCACTCAGCATAACACCCTCCAGTTCCATCCACGGCGTTTCAAATGGCAAGATCTCATTCCTTTTGATGGCTTCTCGGCCTTTTGGCTAAGATCAAGTGTAGTATCTGTTCTTATCAGCTTAAATTCACTTACATTTAAAGTAATTATTGATAAGGGCACCAGGGTAGCTCAGTCTGTTAAGTGTCTGCCTTCGGCTCAGGTCATGACACCAGGGTCCAGGGATCAAGTCCTGCATCGGGCTCCCTGCTCAGTGGGGAGCCTGCTTCTCCCTCTGCCCTTCCCCTCTGCTTGTGATCTCTCTCTCTCTGTCTCTCTCAAAATAAATAAATAAAATCTTAAAAAAAAATAATTATTGATAGTTAAAGGCTTACTAATGCTGTCTTATTAGTTTTTTTCTGCCTGTTTTTGTTTCCCTTTTCTTCTCTTTCTCTCTTGCTACCTTCCTTTGTGAATTAATGATTTTTAGTAATGATATGCTTTGATTCTCTTCTCTTTATCTTTTATTTTTCTACTGTAGGTTTGTGCTTTGTGAGTATATGAGGATTACATAAGACATCATATGAATATAACAGTCTATTGTAAACTAATAGTAACTTAACTTAGAAAACATACAAAAAATCTCTTTACCTTCCCATATTTTTGATGTCATAATTTACATCTTTTATATTGTGTATACATTAGCAAATTACTGTGGTAATAGTTATTTTCAACACTTTTGTCCTTTAACCTTTATACAAGAGTTAAGTGATTAACACACCATCATATTTCAGTGTTAGAGTATTCTGAGTTTGATTGTGTACTTACCTTTACTGCTGTGTTTGCTGTTTTCATATGTTTTAATGTTATTAATTTTCACCTTTTCACTTCAACTTGAAGTACTCCTTTCAGAAAGCATTTCTGTAGGTAGGTCTAGTGGTGATGACCTCCCTCAGCTTTTCTTTGTCTGAGAAAGTCTTAATCTCTTCTTCATTTCTCTGGGTAAAGTATTCTTAGTTGGCAGCTTTCTTTTTCTCTCAGCATGTTGAACGTATCATTCTACTTGCTCCTGGCCTACATGGTTTCTGCTAAAAAAAAAATCCTTTTATAGCCTTATTGGGTTTCCTTTTATGTGAGGATTTTTTTTCCTGTTGCTGCTTTTTAAAAAATCTCCCATGGTCCTTTATTTTAGACAGTTTTATTATCATATGTCTTGGTGAATATATCTTTGATTGAATCTCTTTGGTGATCTATAAGCTTTATAATGTTGGATTCCCCAAATTGGAGAAATCATCAACCATTATTTCTTTTAATTAACTTTCTGTCCTTTTCTCACACCGTTCTCTTTCTCCAACTCCAGGAACGCATAGATGGTTTCTCTTCACAAATTCTATGGTTCATATTGGTTTTCCTTCCTCCCTCCCTGCCTCCTTCCCTTCTTTTTTCCTCCCTCCCTCCCTCTTCCTTCCTTCCTTCTCTCCTCCCATCCCTCCCCCCTCTCTCTCCCTCCCTCTCTCTCTTTCTCTTTCTTTCTTTCTTTCTTTCTTTCTTTCTTTCTTTCTTTCTTTCT
>NW_022589718.1:29118582-29290264 GCF_004348235.1 Phoca vitulina | reverse complement strand
TCTTTCTTTCTTTCTTTCTTTCTTTCTTTCTTTCTTTCTTTCTTTCTATTTCTTTCTTTCTTTCTCAATTTTGTTCTCTTCTGACCAATTTCAAGTGACCTGTCTTTCCTTCACAGATCCTTTCTCCAGTTTGATCCAGTCTGATGTTAATGCTCTCTGTTGGATTTTTCATTTTATTCATCGTATGCTTTAGTTCCATATTTTCTTCTTGGTCTCTGTCAGACTTCCTGTGGATATTGTGAATTGTTTTTCCAGATTCCGTTGAATTGTTTTTCTGTGTTTTCTTATATCAGCGAGCATCCTTAAAACAACTATTTTGAATTCTTTATTGAGCAAATTACAGATCTCCACTTTTCATGGGTTGGTTACTGGACAGTTATTGTGTTCCTTTGGTGGTGTCACATGTCCTTAATTTTTCGTGTTCCTTGAAGTCTTATGTTGTTGTCTTCACATTTGAAGGAGTCACCTCCTCCAGTCTTACTGACTGGCTTTGGGAGAGAAACACTTTTCTTGTATCCTGTTTGGGATTCTAAATCTTTCCCAAGCTTTTCTATGTATATTCCTGCTCCACATATCTTATTCACTTCTGAGGGAAATTCTTAATATTGAATGCTTTCTCTCAGTCTTACAAAGCCAGGCCAAGTGCTTATAACTTCCTTCTTGCTTTCCCTAGGATGCTGCTAGTTGCTCAAGTGTATTTGCTTTCTCCCAGTCCTACAGAGGCAGACCAGTTATCTGCACATGCTTGCTTGCCATTTGCTAAAGCTTGCTGTCTCTGTCCTGGGGACATGCACAGGCAGCCCTCCATCAGGTGAGGGGATTTGTGGGTAAGACATGTGAAGCATTGGGGATGTCCCTGGGCCAGTTGGGGGATCCATGGGCTAGCATTTTTATTGGCTCATGGGTGTGTTTCCTGATGAAGTCAACGAAGGATTTACTAGAATTTGCATTCCTTTGATGCCCTCTAAGTGTCCTGGCTGCTGGTCTTCCAGCTGCTCCCTTCTTGTAGGCATGTACACACCTCAGTATTCCAGATAGGATGAGAAAGAAGTGGGTCTCTTTGGCTGTGTCTTGCAAAGCTGGGGAAGCTGGGTGCTCACTCACATGCTCTCCCTTTTCCCTTTGGAGAAACCAGGACCAAAATGGTCTCCCTTCTTAGCATGGAGCTATGCGGCCTTAGAAGAGGGGTGACATGGGTAAAGTACAACCATTCCTCTTATCCCCTTCAATTCATTCACTCTTATTTTCGTTGTTTTGTTTGTTTGTTTCTGTATTGTTTTGCTTTGCTTTCTGTTCCAGTAGTGTGCTGAGGTTTCCACAATGGCACTTTCTTCCATGGGTGATTGTTTAAATCATTGTTCTTTAAGGGGAAGCTGGTAGAAAATGTCTATTCCATCAAATTGATGACATCACTCTCCAGAAAGATCTTGTTCATTTTCTTTCCCTTTTATCTGCTAAATTATATGTCTTTCGTAGTTAAGGTATATATGTAATTCTAAATTTGATCATCAAATCTTTCTTGTATATTTTTCAGACATCTTTTCCTAAGTTTTTTCTTGTTTTTTAAACTTCTAATTATTTGTTCTAAAATCCTTTTCATTTTTATATGGAAAACTTTAGCAGTCTTTTTCTTTGCAGTTGGCACTACTTTTGTATTGAAACTGTTATTTTCTACTTCAAAAAATATAAAGAATTCTTTTTGTAATGTTACATGTTTATTTATTTTTTATTTTTTGTTTACCTTTAAGTTTATGTTCAATAAAAATTATATTTATGATATGAGGCATACTAATTAATTCTGTTTTTTTTTCCATTTATTGAATAATTCATCCTTTCACAATGAAATATAATGACACCTCTATCATGTGTTATGGACTTTTTCTGAGTTCCTTCTCAGCCTGTGTTCTAATTAATTCAGGCCACTGGGTATTGTTTTAAATATTCTAACTTAAATTTTATTATAGAAAACTTGTCCTTTTAGGTAAGTACCCATACCTTGTTCTCTTCTAATTTGTCTTAAATATTGGATATCCATTCATCCAAATAAATTTCAGCATCAGATGTATAAGTTCAGTAAAAGAGACCTATTGCAATAGTTAACATCTTGATGGTACTTAAATAATATATTAAAAGCTATATCTATCTAGAACTCACTGTGTGCCAGGCACTCTTTTATGTGCTTATATGCATTTATTTATTTTATCCTCATAACAATATTATGAGGTAGATATTTAATTGCATGCATTTTAAAAGGCATGGAGAGTTGAAGAACCTTGTCTTATTTCATATGGGTAGAAAGTGGTGAAGTTGGCAGTCCAACCCAGTTTGTCTGGCTTTTGTCATTGTTCTTCTACTGAGAGTACTACTCTATGATGTCTCTTAGTTCTCTATCCTAGTGTATTATTAAATGCACCTCTTTCCCCCTTAACTTTTTTATTCTTCATACATTACACTGCAAACTATGTAAGAACAGATAATTTTTTTCTGTTTTTTTTTTTTTTTTCCACTATTATATTTCCAGCTCTTAGAATGGTTCCTGGCACAAATTAGATACCCAATAAACATTTCTCAGAATTATTGAATTTCCATTATGTTAAATCTTAGAGCATAAAAATACCCAAAACTCTGAACTGTCTAGGACTCTTTGGAAAGATTCATTTTTCTATTAACATTATCCTTCCACTACATCAATAAATAGTGTATTATTTTCATTTTTAAAAACTATACTGTCATCTATTTATTTATCCATTTTCAAAGTATTATACATTTCTGTCTGCCAACTGAAGGTGATACTGTCACATCCTAATCATCTTTTATAAATAGAAGACTAAAACAAAACATTTTGTGTGCATCTCATGTGAATTATGAAGAACTACCAGCCTTGATATGTTTCCCCAAGACCAGTACCTTAGGAGCTAAGAATTCCTAATGTGTTAGACCTTTTTTATAGTTATTACATCCCTATGGTGAATGCCATGCAAACATTAGAAAATTTGGTCTTAGATGTAATTTTTTCCCTATAGTCTGATGTAAATATTTATCAGTTTGTCTTTCTAGGTAAAGAATATGCTGTGTGTCTGTCTAACTGCTCTTCTTCATTTTCCTGGAACAAAGTTTCTCCATTCTTCATAGGATATTGATTATTAGAATCCTCGTCTAGAACACATATTGTACATAAGAATATTACTCTGACTGACTTATTCCTGGTGAGGTTCTTTGATATATTCATTATTATACATCTCATTTGTGACCAAGCTGATCCTTCACAGGATTATAATATTCTAGTTCTTCACATATTATTTCCATAATATTCTTAAGATTTACCCATCAGCTGGATGGTTTTATTTTTTGCAAGTTTCTAATTTTGTCACCATTTAAATATACCATATAAGTATCTCACATTTTTAATCCATTTTTAAAAGTTTTAAAATTTATATAAAGATATTTTTTCCTAATTATACTTTGGAGAATACAGGCATTAACCTGTCCTTCAGGCAAGGATCAAATGAAGAGGGTGGTATTGTTGATCTCACTGCTTAGAGAAACCAAGAACAGTGAGAATATGGTCCCTGTCCTACCTAAAAGATTTCACAATTGAATGGAAGAGAGAATCATCAAAAAAATAAGTCATGATGCATTATACTTATTGCCATAGAGGATAAGCTGCAGCCTTGGCTTGGCTTCACTGAGTGGGCTAATAGAAAGCTGAGGATGGGTAAAGCATTTCCAGGTGAAAAGTGAGGATATATTATAGAGGAAACAACATTTGCAAGTATAATGGAAGCAGGAAAGAGCTGGGGATATGAGAAAATGGGAATACAGTGTGACTTGAATGAAGATAAAATAGCAAAAGATGAGTTAGGGCCAGACCATAATGGGCCTTTTCCTTAATAAACATGCTCTCAATTAAGCATCAGCTCTTTTTATTTTAAGTTTCTTGTGTTTGTGTTTTTGAATAAGTTTTTTTTTTAAATAAAAAAAATATGATATATTAAGTTCTATGTCCTAGTTCAAATAAGATTATGTGGAATATTCTGGGAACTTATTATAAATATTGTTTTCATGGTAAAATCATTTTGCAAATTGGGACAACTTATTAACCAATTTGTGAAACACAATCCTTTTCCAATCTGGGTACTTCCTCTAATTTTTTGTAAAAATTTGTTTTTTTCCACTACTTAAAATCTTTAAGTCAAATGCTGTTCTCTGAGAATGCTTGGAGACCATTACTGGACTGATCTCTTCCAAAGTGCTGAACACTTAATTTGCCTGGGTCAACTCCCAAAACCAAGAGGTGGTAACGTTTACCTCTGCTTTTGTCTGTTGTTTCATTGCTGAAGGTCACCATTAATGGAATTACTTTGATATTTGGGGATAAACTTTGAGAAACATATGCACTATATAGTCTTAAAACTGAAAACTGTATTTTGTGTGTGTGTGTGTGTGTGTGTGTGGAACAAGAACCAAGTTTATTTGTTCATTTCTTGCACTTGAAGTATTCCTCAATGACATCCTTCGCCTGAGACTCTTTGCCATAGTCCTTAACCACCACACAACTGCAACCAACCACTTTACGGGGTTTTCCCTCTCTGTCAATTTTACAGAGGCCTACCCATTCCCCTAGTTTCTTGTTGTCATCAACCTTGATTAGGTTGATTTGGTGTTCAGCACAAAGGGCCTCCACCAACTTGACATACATAGGCTCATCACAGTTGGATGCAAGCACACAAAGATGGGCCTGGCGCTTGTCCAAGGCTTTGGCAGCTTCGCGAATTCCACGTGCTAGGCCATCGTGGATGAGGGCGGTCTTAAGCACCTCTTGTAAAGCAGTATTAACGTCCATTACACCTCCAGCCGCAATGCCTTCCTCGGCCATGGCGGTGGATTACGAGTGTAGCCGAATCTTGACTGCACGCGACCTTCCGCCTCCGCACCACTCGGCGGCGGCAGGGAAAGAGTGAAAACTGTATTATTAACATAATCACTATATACTTTCTGATTCAGTGCAAAAGAGTGACAGCAATCACTCCTAAATTATGTTTTGTCATTATGAGGAATCTCTTCAGTTGGAAAATAAATGCTTAAAACTCTAGGTTCTCCATGATTACTAAATCTCATTTTGACTGGATAAAATGTCATTATTAGGCAATTTCTGTATGAGAATCCCTCACTCACCTTGATGGCTGAAAACTGATGATTTACCAACATTTTTTTATTCTCATAATCTTGTATTTTATATAATAACCATTATCTTATCTTTATCTTGTGGTTTTATCATTAAGTTTGCTTCCATAGAATTGGTCAACATGATCTCATGGGTTCATACGAACTTGATCATGTTCTGTTTGGACTTTATTCCTCCTTATGTTACTTGCATTCCAGAACTCATTTCCATCTGCTCTGAATGGCAAACTGGCTGTATATTGATTCAACAAGAGTAAAAGCTGGAGATTTTATATCTAATAATAATTTATACAGACAGGCAGGCAAATCAAATTTATTGAATTTGCAAAAAAAAAAAAAAAAAAAAAAAAAATAGTGGGGAAGTCTTTACTGGAAACGTGAAGGAAATAATATGATTTCCCCTGCTTGATGCTTGATTCTTTGGGGGTGAAGTAACTTCTGTTGAGCAACTGTAATTAAAGATCAGTGATCTGAAAGAGCTAATTATCCAAGATCAATGTTGATGGTATTTTAAAAGTTTCATATCAACCTCACGATGTTTATGTCATGGGAGATTTTATTTTTCAGCACACACACACACAAAAATATTAGCACTTTCATTAGATAAAGTGTATAAAACTCAAATATCATCCAGTAATTTCATACTTGGCAAATACAATATGAAGTTGAAATTTATTTCAATTACAGTTCTTTTCCCACATGCTAAAGCTATTTTAACCTTTAGCAGCATACAATTATTTCAGAATAGATCATTTTTAATGATTCATTATGTATGAGGTCATTTAACAATGCAATTAGCTTTGTGATGAAATTTCTATTCTTTTGATCATTCTGTACCTATAATGAATGAGGAGAGTTTTACATCTAATTTTCTGAAATTAGAAGATTAAAGATAGAAACAGACTCTTGTATTTAAATGACTAGACTCAAAATGACTACACTGCATTAGTCTTTCAGATGTGCACCTAGAATTGCAGAACTTTGACTGCACTGTTACTGTTTTGTTTTTTTTTTTTCCATTATTCGTTCAACAGATTCCTTGGTACTGTGCGGCCTGCTTCCGTTATCACCCACGTTTTCAGAATGTGCTGGAGATTAAAAAATAGGGCTTGCAACTTCTCAGGAAGGACATGCATTAGTATATTGTGCAGAAGACTAAGAAATGTGGCCCCAAAAGGCTAGAATATAATTTTTGAAGCCCTGTGCAAATATTGCAATGTGCTATAGAAACAGTAGTTTTTTGTTACATATTTTTTATTATCATTGGCTAGATATTTACTATATATATATTCAGTTAAGTCATATTGTGTTTTTATTTCCAAGCTTTGTGTTTCATACTAGTTAATCACTGAGGCATTGCATTTTTCATTTAAAATGGGTTTCAAATCAAGAGTAACTTTTATAGTTGATGAAACTTATATGGGCTTTTATTCTCCATCCTGTAAACACGAAGAGATTCAATTGATGTGAAAAAAGATAAAATGAGTTCTAGATCTGTTAAGATTTGGTTAAGGATGAAAACATAGCTGAAGCACATTATATACATATATATGTCTTTGTGATTTAAAATAATACTCTCACGTTACTTGCTGTTTTGGCTCATCATAAGAAAACATAATTTTATATTGAATTGACTGATGGTTTATCTTAAAAATTTTAAAGCTGTATATGTCTGTGGATTAAGTTTTATTACCAGTGGGTTGAATTTTGCTCCCCCCCACAAAAGAAGCTATCCAATGAACCATCTTTAATGAAGTTGATATCAAAGTTATATAAAAATAATTTTCAGAAACATGATTGGAAAAACTATTAAATAAGAGTATAATTATTTTCATAGACACAAGTACCATTCCTCTGTATTTAATATATCTTTTAAAGTAAAATTGCTGTTAGTATGACTGTTTTTGAATTGATAAATAAGATAAATTTTAAAAAACCTCCCTTAATATAGTCAATTCCTCATTAAGAATGATTATAAAGAGATTTAGTACAATGGATAACTCCAAACTCATTCATATTGGATTTTGAAATATTTGCCCTTAGAAATGCTTGACCTACCTATAACTCTATCTGAAATTTTACAATTCTTAATGAAGCCACATTAGCAGGGACATTAGCTGATGGCCTAAATTTCCACACCTGCCCCAAACTATAATAAGATTTATGTAACCAGAACTCTTTGTGGAGAAATACAGCAAGAGTTTTTTGTACTTGGAAAAAAAACCCAGAGGAGAATTATGTTTTCCTCATTATATTTGTGATTTGAAAGAGGAGATATTAATCTTTTATCCTAACAGAAACAGAACTCTAACATTTGAAATGACATAAGGAAATTATACTTACACACATAAACTTAAATATATTGAGTTTTACTGACAGGAAGTTGTAATTAAGATCTTACATTAAAAGTTAATTAGTCTGAAGTATAGATTATTTTTGCCTGAGGAAAAATTAGAAGTGACTGTACAATATATATTTTTTTACAGATCAAAAATAAAATCCATATGTTTATAGTTTAAATGAACTAAATGAGGGACGTTCTCACTCCAGAATGGTTTTATTTCTGCATATAGTCAAAAGCACAGACACTTTTGATAATATCTTTGTTTACCTATTACCTAAGAACTCATTTGTGCAGTTAAGAATTATGACAGAAAACCCACCTGTGTTAGTTTCCTAGGCTGCCTTAACAAAATACCACAAACTGGGTCACTGAAAGCAACAAAAATTTATTCTCTCAGAGTTATTGAAGTGAGAAGTTCGAAAGCAAGGTATTAGCAGGACGAAGTTGCCTTTGAAGTTTCTAGGAAGAATCATTTGCCTTTTCTTAGCTTCTGGTGGCTCCTGGAAATCCTTGGCATCCCCTGGCTAACAGCTGTATCACTTACTGTGTCTTCAGGCCTTCTTCCCTGTGTGTCCTGTCATCTTCTTATAAGTAGACAATTCACTGGGGCCAGTGCCCATCCTAATCCAGTATGATCTCATCTTAACTTGATTATATATGCAAAGACTCTGTTTCTAAATAAGGGCACTTTCAGAAGTAGTGGGGGTTAGGCCATGAGGAGATCTTTTTGGGGGACAAATTCAACCCACTAAAACATCCTCTTCTGAATTTCATGAGTAACATCTAGATGGATATGAATATGTTGCTCTGATCCATTATGAATTAGTGAAGGGGAAATTTCCAGGCTCAGGGGCTCTTCTCTCTCCCAGCTTGTCCACATGTTTCTGTGGTAAGACTATTACTGATCTGGACACCATCAAATCTTCTGTTGCTCATTCTCCATGCTAGACCTCCTCTAGTTTCTACATATCTCCTGCCTGTTTTTATTCCAATCAGGGTTGGATCTGTAACTCCAGATTGAGCTAATTCTGTGAAAGGCAGCTATGGGCCCCTGTTTCTTGTTTCGTTTTGTTTCCATACTGGGGTAAGATAGACAGATAAATAGACCGACCATCCTCCAACATACACACCAAGAGAAGTGGAGGCACATTATTTCATTGGAGACAATCAGGAATTAGCATGTCTTAAGAGGAAAGATAATTTAAAACACCATTCATAATAGAATCAGGGATAAAAAGTGTGTATTCAAAATGGAAAATTTTGTCACATTTTCTGTTTGTAGAATTTTTTTCATGATCTTGCTTTATGTTAATTATCAAAGCAGTACAATACTGAGGAAATTTCCTAGCAAAGAAGATCTCTAGAAGATTTGTATATGCAATACTTGCTCACTTGAGATAATTAACTATTTTGATTAGTACATGAATATATAAATGAACTCTGTAAATTGAGACCAGACTTTGTTTTAAAATGATTCTTTGAAGACTTGTAAATGTTATTTTACTATCTTTGTAATTGAATATAACTTGGAATATAAAAGTTGTATGGCTTCCCTTCATTTAGCACCTCCCCCCCCAAAAAAACCCTCTTTCTTTCTAATATCTAATGAATAAATACTGACTTCCTTCTGGAAAGTTGTACACACACACACACACACACACCCACGCAAATGGCAGGACTACTTTCAATAATTTGACTTTTATATTTTAGCCCACTCCTTAACTAATATTATCTTCACAGACCTAGATATCACTTGTAGTAATTAAAATAATTATATATTATCCCCAAAGGAAATACTGTTACCTGTAAGAAAGCCATTTCCTCAGTGAAAACAAAGGAATTATTAGCCACATAAAGGCAGCATGTAAAAAACAGAATTCAGTGTGTTTATTTTTCTGTTTTTATTTTTGTCTCTTATTTTAATCTTTTGTGGTCTTTCTAAAAGAAGCATGCTTGAGACTTTCTTACATACAAAGATCAGTCACTTATGAGATAATAATATTAAAAAATCTGCACTAATCTTATTCTGTTTGCTCAGTGATCTCTTTTGGAATCCTTTACCCAATGCATGCACAAACAGTTTAATTAGTTGAGATACTACAAATCTCCAGCAGATATCACTTTTTGATGAGTTGCAGAAAAGGCATGTGACGATTATTTTTTAGAGAATGAGGAGTTAATGAATTGGCACATTTTCAAAATTCTAGTTAAAATCTCCAAAATACTATTTTGTGTTATATCGTTTGTAAGGCAGGCTTTATTCTTACAATTCATTATAAATATTTATTAAATAAAAGGTGCACTTGTATGTGGAAATGTAAGATTGTAAACTTTTAAAAAAAGGATTTTGACAGAAAAGGCACACTAAAAAATGTATTCACATGGTCCTCTTTGAAAAAGATTAGGAGCCATTAACGTGTCAATGAAAACTCAAAATTCACATGATTATTTCCCCAACTCTTACACAAAGTTAGTAGTAGTATTGTGTTTCAACAACTACTAACTGAGTGATAGCTCATTTAGAAAAAATAAAAGGAATAATGTTGTTATAATCTTCCCGTGAATCAATTTTCCAAAAAGAAGCATTTTTGTGATCAAGAAGAAATAGTAGCTATTCATGAGCCTCATTACCTACTTGCATATGGCTCTAATGAAATAGATAAATGGCTTAAATTTTTTTTGTCTGTATGGTTTTAAACAAATACTCATTCTTACTCAGAACTAGAATATTCCTGAGTATCTTTGGAATAGCTTACAGGCAAAGCGTCACAAGTAGGGCTCAATCCTATCTGCTATTATCATAAAGCCATTTATCGGTGTTCTAATGCAACATGTTTTCTTGGTTAGCTCTGAAGTTTTCTGTTTCTGGGATATGTATTATCTCAAACAAGGTCTTAGCCTGGAGAGCACTAGGAGCACATCTACTTTAATAGAGAGAGCCCACAGACTTGCTCTCAAACTACTGACAGATCTCTTTGCTTGGAACGTTCAGCACAAGTTGGCTGTTCAATTATGGCAGTTGTTAAGAGGAAGTACAAGTAGAATTCCCTGCTCTTAGTTGAAATAGCGGAAGTTCAGACAAAACATGGACCCGTGCCCTTGGCTATTTTAACTGCTTTGCCTCTAGACACCTGCAGCCTGGGCAGGACGTGGGTGTTCATTCTGAACATTGGCATTGGTTCTACACTTCCTGTTTTGGCCTCATATTTTGAACATTCCAGATTAGCACTGGGTCCTATTGGTGAGAATGGATCCTATAGGAAATATGGCTTGATGTCGTTCAATGGGACACCACCTGAAGATTCCAAAATCCTATTAAAAAAAGGAAAGAGAGAGCAGGAGGGAGGGAGGGAGCTAGGTGACTGTATGCTTGTCTTATAAAGAGAGCTCCTGTTGCCTCATGTGGGAAAGTATAGCACAGTCAAAAATGTGGAACAGGAAGGCGGACCAAGCAAGAAGGAGAAAGTCTGAAAAGAGTCACGTTACTGAAGAGCTTTTGGTCGAGGTGCCTTTTTCCTTGCTACATGTTGAGGAGCAGCCAGATGGCAGAAGATGCAGAGATGGTCACTGTAGTGGCGTGATCACAGCAATGTGGGCGGGTGAGGTAGTCTCGCCCCAGCCTCACCTGTGAGCAGGGCTGACAGCGCGTAGGTCCCTGATGACTCACGCAGGCTCTGAGTCCCGGTGCCCCGTATCGAACCTCCTGTGCGGGCGTGATGCTGAACTCCTGTGAAATGGAAGTCACACATGCATATTCAGTTTGCAAGGAAGGAGAAAAGAAATATATGTGATTTGAGGAGGCAGAAATTCCATTCGCTGGAAATTTGTTAATTTGCACGTTGGCAAACTGCAAACGTAGACCTTGGCATGAAAATGAGTCCTGTGGATTTTTACATGTAAGTGCAAATTAGGAAAGGACTACTAGTTCTGTCATGTATGAGGGCGAAACATGTGGCATTCAGCCCTCCACTACATAATGAAGGAGAAATGTCATCTTTTTTCATCTAACAATAACTTAGGCACTGTTTGTATTTCTATACTTTGTTACTTTTTCTTTTGTAATCAACAGCTACTCAATTTGAGAGCCGGTTATAGTCATCCTTTTAAATTTAGCTTTTATAATAAAATTTTTTGAGAGTAGGTGAATTTTAAAATACCCCAACATTTACTATTTTGGCAAAGAAACATGTTCAAGAGCCGACAGCACTTTTCCTTTGTTGCAAAGCATGGGAGATTTTTGACGCTGCTGTCAGCAGAGATAATTAATATTTCTTCTAACGTGTTGTTTAGAAATGAGATAGATATGAAATCCACACTTTCTATTTCTACTTGATATTGGATGGCAAAAAATATAAGAGAAGAAATACTGCTCTTATAAGAAGTAGTGCCCCTGTAATGAAGGTGGGACGCATTTTGTTAATTGGTTCCTTTTATATTCACTTGTTTGATTTTGTAATAAATATTTCCTGAGTGCCTACTACATGCAAACAATGCTGACCAGCAAATCTGTTACATTCTGTTTGAAGACACAGGTGTTTAACTTCTAATTGCAGATTAAGTAATTATGACTGCTGTAAGTGTTATAAAAGAGAAGTGCAGAGTAATATGAGAGAGTGAAACAGGGAGTCGGAAAAAGCTTCCTTGAGAACCTTTAAACAGAGCATTGACAGACAGGAATTATCTGAGCATGATGGGGAAGGGAGGAGAGCAAGGCTCTCCAGGAGGCAGAAGGAACAGCATGTGCAAGACTTTCAGGCTAGGAGGAACTGGCCCTTTTACAGAAATGAAGGAAGAGATGCAGAGCTAGAAAGCAGAACACAGACTGGGAAGGGCCCACAGGATGATGCAGGGCTTTGTAAGTCATGTCAAGAATTTTGCTCCGTGTTATTTAGTGTCAAGAGAAGCCATGGGAGGGTTTTTTAAACATGTAATAAACACGGGATTTAAGGCTGGAAAATAATCTTAGGTTCATATGGTACAATTTTACATCTTAAAAGGCTAAGGCCCTAGAAGGGGAAGGGCTTTCCCCCAAGTTCCTGATGCAAGTTAGTGTGGAAGGCAGAAATAGTTTTCCTAAATTCCTCAGAATATTTTCATGGAGGTTCATAGCTACAAGGTAAGAGGCCTTGGCCTCTTCTCCTGCACAGGTAAGTTTTAGTGGGAAAAGCAGTGGAAACAGTACTGTTGCATTTACGGCAAGACTCATAATAACTGATGGGGAACTGTTGGGTCCAAAGAGATGGGAACATCAAAGAATGTTTTGTGCTAAATTAAAGTTCATATATATTAGTATTTGAAATTCATCTGTAAAAGGAATATATATACACCGCCTGCTTCCCTTTCCCCACTCCCATCAAGCCACCCACTCCCAGATCCTATTTAATTGTAATTAGCTCATTTAGAAGTAACAACAGAAAACCTGTACCTGATTCACCTAATTGTATGGCTATCATGGTTTAAAACATGTTGAAATCTAGACAAAGAGGCAGGATTGTTTCTTAAGAGTATTGGCTCTGAATCCTAACTACCTGAGTTGAAAATATAGCTTCATATATTCTGCATTTGGGATGTTGGCAAAATGACTTAACCTCCATATCCCTTAGAGAGAGGAGAGAGAGGGAGATGAGAGTGAGTTTCTAGGGATTAAAAGAATTAATGAAGTAAATTAATACACTTAATTAATAAAATTACTGAGTATATTTCCAGTCATGTAGTAAGCATATAATAAATATCAACCAGAAATAAATATTAACCAGAATATTTCTATTGTTATTAGGAAAAAACTTTAGGGGCGCCTGGGTGGTGCAGTCACTTAAGCCTCTGGCTCTTAGTTTTGGATCAGGTCCCGATCTCAGGGTCCTGAGATCCAGCCCTAAGGCTGGCTCCATGCTCAGCAGGGAGTCTGCTTAAGCCTCTCTCTCCATCTCCCTCTGCCCCTCCCATTCCTCTTGTTCTCTCACTCTCTCTCTAAAATAAGTAAATAAATCTTTTTTTATAATTAATTTATTTGAGAGAGGGAGAGAGAGAGATACAGAGAGAGAGAGCATGAGCAGGGAGGAGGAGGCAGAGTGAGAGGGAGAAGCAGACTCCCCACTGAACAGAAAAGGGATATGGGGCTCCATCCCAGGACCCTGGGATCATGACCTGAGCCAAAGGCAGATGCTTAACTGACTGAACCACCCAGGCGCCCCATAAATAAATCTTAAAAAAAAATAAAAAGGCAAACTTTAAAGAATTAGCTGGATGGATATAGGCAGGAAACAACAGTTATGATGAACCTGGTCTCATAATTCTTTATTAATATTTAATCTGCCATCTTCCCTGGACAGTGAGGAGTAGACTGAATTTCCTTACTGTAGATGAGGGAGAAAATTCCGTTTAGTCAAGATGATTGGAATTTATCACAAGTGATTTATTTTATGAAATGATTATAAAAATATCCAGACCTTATCCTTACTTTTACCTCATAATACACACATACACACACAGACATGAAAGGTTTTACAAACAAAATACTTAAAATCATCACAAAACCTGCTTCCCAGGCCTATCTTCTGGGTTATCAGAGTCACCTGCTTTGTCCTTTATGTTGCATTCTGCTCTGTAAGGCAGATATCCTGGCTATCTTGGACTTATGTGATCCCTGCATGCATGGAGAAAATTGATGGAGAAAGGAGAGAACTTGTGAGAATAACAACAAAGACTTTTGTCCTCATCCTGAGATGACTTCTATGAGCTCAGCTTCTGAGATTCACCTGTATAATGTAGTAGAGATACAGGTTCCTTTTATATTACTTTTCCAATAGAAGTCAGACAGCCATGACCTTAGGCCATGAGACATTACTTTTTCAGCCAAACTTTGTGACTGTTTCCTAAAAAACTCATTTGCATCCAGAACCTCCAAGTGTCTGTTCCTTGTGTCTTTCACATCTAAAATTTGCACCTTGCCCTACCCTTCTCTCTGTCATACAACTCTCCCCATATTTTATTTTTTATTTTTTTTAAAGATTTTATTTTTATTTATTTGAGAGAGACAGAGAGAAAAGCAGGGGGAGCTGCAGGAAGAGGGAGAGGGAGAAGCAAGATCCCCGCCGAGCAGGGAGCCCGATGCGGGGCTCGATCCCAGGACCCTGGGATCATGACCTGAGCCGAAGGCAGATGCTTAACCAACTGAGCCACCCAGGCACCCCGCTCTCCCCATGTTTTAGTACTAGGTTGCCATCTGCTGAAAACTTCCCTACCACCAAGGCCAAATAATGTTTCTAGTCACTGATTTCTTGAAGAAATATCTCTCTGCTTTTCTAATTTAAAATTTTTCCAAAGAAGACATACAGATGGCCAGCAGACACATGAAAAGATGCTCAACATCACTCATCATCAGGGGAATGCAAATCAAAACTACAATGAGATATCACCTTACACCTGTCAGAATGGCTAAAATCAACAACACAAGAAACAACAGGTGTTGGCAAGGATGTGGAGAAAGGGGAACCCTCTTGCACTGTTGGTGGGAGGCAAACTGGTTCAGATACTCTGGAAAACAGTACGACGTCTCTCAAAAAGTCATGATCCAGCAATTGCACTACTACATATTTACCTCAAAAATACAAAAATATGAATTCAAAGGGATACATGTACCCCAATGTTTAAAGCAGCATTATCTAGAAAAGCCACATTATGGAAACAGCTCAACTTTCCATCTACTGATGAATGTATAATGAAGTGTTGTGTGTGTATACACACACACACACACATATATATATAATGGAATAATATATAATGAAGAATGTATATATAATGAATGTATAACAAAATGGTGTGTGTGTGTGTATGTATGTATGTGTGTGTATATATATATATATATATATATATATAATGGAATATTACTCAGCTATAAAAAGGAATAAAATCTTGCCATTTGCAATGACATGGATGGAGCTAGAGGGTATTATGCTAAGCAAAATAAGTCAGAGAAAGACAAATACCATGTGATTTAATTCATATATGGAATTTAAGAAAGAAAACAAATGAACAAAGTGGGGAAAAAGGGAGAAAGAGAGCAAACCAAGAAACAGGCTCTTAACTCTAGAGAACAAACTAATGGTTACCAGAGGGGAGGTGGGTGGGGGGATGGGTTAACTAGGTGATGGGGATTCAGGAGGGCACTTGTGATGAGCACAAGGTGATGTATGGAAGTGTTGAATCACTATATTGTACATCTGGCACTAATATTGCACTCTATGTTAACTAATTGGAATTTAAATTTAAAAAATTAACAAATGAATTATGCCACTAAATCAGCCTTTCACAGATAGGGTGTGTTTCTTCCTTAAAAGTCAAACCTAATTTTCTAGTGAGCCAGGATTGTGACTTGTACTTACTCGTGTTCACAGGAATATCCAACAGAGACTTATTGAAGATCATAGATTTAAAGATTACACTGACAAATAATTGAATGGTGGGCAGGCCACTTCTGTTCCATCCTTCCCACCCTAAAAATTGTAAAAGGGAAAGTTACTCCGAAACCTGGCAAGTCCATAGGATTGCTTGCTGCTGTGTTTTATGGTACCTGGATATAACTTCCACACAGACCAAAGTGAAAAAAAAAGTTTTCATATTTACATATAATTCAGCCATGTGAAGAGAAAACTATTCTTACAAACCCCCAAAGGAGAGTTTTTCACATTTTTCATATTTAAAGTGCACAAAGTCAGTAAATTCACAAGTAAACAGAGAGCTTGTTCTTTTGAGAGCAGCATCTTGGGGTTTAGTCTACCAAATCACACTACATATGCAAATGTCATTTGAATGCAGTTTAGCTGCATGCAAAGCGGTACAGAAATCTCAAGGGTCAAAGATTTGAAAATATTTGCAGCATGAAAATCATAGAGGCAAATGTTTGATGTACAGATGTGTGTACTAAAATAGGTCACGGTTAGATTGGTTCATCTATTTTATTCAATCCCTTATTTGGAATTATTTACTAGGGTTTTTTTTTTTTTTAAGTATGTGTGACTTGGGTTTCAGTACTACAATGAATTCAAAATGGTGTTCCAGAATCAATATTAGTTCCAAATATAGCATATATTTACTATGCGGATGGTAGGGGATTTGTAGAAATCTCTAGGAACACTATAAATCTAATGTAAAAAAAAATTAGTTTGTTTTGTTTTGTTTTTGTGCGCTCGCTCTCTCTCTCTCTCTCCCTCCCTCCCTTCCTCTTTCTGATTAGGCATGTTTGTGAACTCCAAGGGGTCTGCCCTCTGTCATGTTTCTCTGGATTTACATTATTTTTCATTCTCTAGTCGAGGAACTTGGTTGTCTTAACTTCCTCACATATATGTTTCTAGGTTATAAATAACTTAAGTTCTAACGTTTGAGATATTCTTTAACATATTTCCAACTTGTAAGATGTAACCAACTCTTTAACTCAGCAATACACCATTATCATTAGGCATGTGTTATGAAACTTAATATTAAATATTGAAAAAAATAACAGAATCCAATAGGTATCTTAAATAAACTCATTCTAAAAGACAAACAGCCAGAAAGTCAATCAGACTAAAAGTTTCCAATATTTTTAGTACTGAGATCATTTACTATTTTATTTATTCATTCCCTAAATGTTTATTGAGCCCTGCTCTTCCCTAAGCATTCTGGTGGGAACAGGGATGTCATCATGAACAAGAAGATTTGGACCCTGCTCTAGGGAGTGAGTGGTCTAGAAAGTTGAACAGAGCTATTAAAAATGAAAACAAACAAGGACACCTGGGTGGCTCAGTTGTTTTAAGCATCTGCCTTCGGCTCAGGTCATGATCCCAGGGTCCTGGGATGGAGCCCTGAACCCCGCATCAGGCTCCTTGCTCCACAGGAAGCCTGCTTCTTCCTCTCCCACTCCCCCTGCTTGTTTTCCCTCTCTCACTGTGTCTCTCTCTGTCAAATAAAGAAATAAAATCTTTAAAAAAAAACAAAAACAAACAAAAAAATACAAGGAATAAATCAAAAACCAAGGGGGCAGAATGCCAAATATCCAGCTTCATAAAGAGAACTCTGTAAAAGAATGAAATATTATGGAAATCTCCTTTTTTAAAAAAATTATTTATTTGTCAGAGAGAAAACACAAGCAGCAGAATGGAGGTGAGGGTGCAGCGGGAGCTGCAGACAGAGGGAGAAGCAGGCTCCCCACTGATCAAGGAGCCTGATGCGGGACTGGATCCCAGGACTCTGGGATCATGACCTGAGTCAAAGGCAGATGCTTAACTGACTGAGCCACCCAGGCGCCCCTGGAAATCTCTCTTCATTTAATTCTACATTATAAGCCTCTTCCCTAAACTCCATTCTTAGCAAACATTTCCCTAGAAGTTCATCTAAATAACAGTATTCAGAAAACATACAAGCTCTCCTGTGATCCTAGAGTCAACAAATATAACACAAGGCAGTTGTCCAGTTGAGTACTGAATTATCAATGTATTTGTATATCTCCTCTAAACAGGCCCTGAAATGGATCATCAAAATACCACGAAATGTTCTTAATTCAAACCATTTGAAAGCAGCAAAAATTTTATTTTAAGTGATCAAACTGAATTATAGAATAATGTTACTCTTCTGAGTAAGAATAAGAAACTTTGGATTAATTTCGTTGACAGGAATTTTTAAGATAAAGACAGATTACTTCTACGTGGTTCTGGATATTCCTTTTTATCTACCGAATGAATGCATTCTATTAGAACTGTTCACATTTGGTGTAGGCTACATTTTTATTCATTGTATACAGTTTGTATTTTCAGACTGAGAAAGTAGATGATTAAAACAAATATTTATAAATATGGACCAAATGCATCTGGATTTTGACCTTAGCCATATATTTATACAATTAGAACAAATGTAAATTTTGTAAAGAGGATTTTAGTTTTCATTCACATATAAAATTATTAATTGGAGCCATCACACCCGTAACAGTTGGTCACATGCTGTGAGAAAATGTACAGATCAGAGGGAACTGTAGCTATAGGCAACTCATACATGATTTAACATTTTTTCAATGCGTCTAAAATATAAGTACTACTTCTAAGAAGTAGTTTATAAGCTTATAGTTTATTCCTTTAACTGTTTATATGATACTTTTGTTTTGTTGGTAGTAGTTATAATTTACATGCAATAAAATTCACCCTTTCTAGTTGTACGATTTAATGGATCCTAACAAATACAAAGTGTTAGCACCACCACCACAGTCAATCAGCCCGAAAATTCCCTAGTGTCCCTTCGTCCTCGAGTGTCCATAGCCCCTTACAGCACAGACGTGTTCTCTGTCCCCGCTGTATTGCCTTTTTCAAGATGACATGGTTATCTTTAAACAATTTTCTTTTTCCTTTTTTTTTTTTGGAAATAAAACAGTCTTTATTACAGGTATTGTACTGCATTGATATTATAGGAATAAACTGTTTCTTTTTTAAAGAAATATATTGATCAGAGCAATGATTATTAAAGCAATAATGATTACAGCAATGATTATTTCATTCAACACACTTTGTGATGTGCTATTTTGTAATTTTTTCTTTGTCTTGTGCTATCTTGGCAGGTTATATCAGGATTACATGTACTTCCTGATTATATAGCTTTCAATAATTTTCAAGCTTTTAGCATAGGGTACATTATTAATCATATTTATGAATTTTTATTTTAAAAAGAAAAGCATAGACCCATAGAAAATTTACTTTTAATTTTTATACACAATTGCCTTCTTTGGAACATAGAAAAAAAAAACCAGCATCTTCTCTTCTTGTGTTTTTCTTTTCCACCTCACCTAGAAATTGTTGGTTTCTTCATGTGTTTTTATTATTTCCTTTTTTTTTTTCTTTTTAAAGCTTTTATTTTTTTATTTGAGAGAGAGAGAGCTGGGGGAGGAGCGGGGAGAGAGGGACAAGCTGACCCCCTGCTGAGTGCGGAGCCTGAAGCAAAGCTTGATCCTAGGACCCGAGATCATGACCTGAGGTCAGATGCTCAACCTACTGAGCCAACCAAATGCTCCTTATTATTTCCTTTTTAGTTTGTTTTACAAAAATGTCCATTATCTGATTTCTGCTTTGTTAGCATACCCTTAAAGTATTATTAACCTGATCATTACACTGACTTTTTAACTTATTGATACATATCTACTGAAATCTGAACTGAAACTGTCTCTGGACATCAGACACATAAGAAAAATCCAGGAACCAAACTACTTAATGTCATGTATTTTGTAAATTCTGTAGGGGCAAGCAGGTTTACTGATTCTTTACACGTATTTAGGTGAATTTTTAGAGAAACATTTCTCCTTAAATCTTTACCAGGCCTTTACAGCAATTGTTCCCAATCTTTTATCATTTGAGTCATTTTTGCCCATGCTCAAAATAATTGCAGCAAACTTAAATGAATTAGTAGACACAAAACAACATTAAATAAAAGAAATAATTTATAACCCAATGGCCCCACACAGCGTGAAAACACACAGTGCATCTGTTAAACCATCGACAGTTACATTATTTGCTTGGTAGCTTTTCAGCTTTGTGTTATTGCTTGAGGAGAGGTTTGCTTTTACAACCAAGAGGTAAAGCTCCTGCCTATTTCTTGCTCGGCAGCCTGGTGATCTGTCTGTAGGTCTGCTTGTCTGCCTTCTTTTTCCTGCTCACCATGATTAGAGAAACGCTAAGAAAACAATGTACTCACCACTAGCATGTGTGTCTTTTGCATGATTTTTATAACTTTTTGCTGCAATTATTTTGCCAGCTGTATCCAGCTGGTGCTATGGCTAAAACCATTCAAACTGCCATGATCAGGACTCAGACCTGGGTCTTCAAATACTTTTCAGTTACTTAAGGTTCTTGAATACTGACAGACAAACTGAACAAGCAAACACAGCCAATGTAAAAGGAGGTTTAAGTTAGTTTTTTCAAGATTTATTTATGCACTTAAATTAATTATTAATTGAGTACTTACTAAACACAGTGATGTAATAGTGGAAAAGCTCTCATTTGGGGCGCCTGGGTGGCTCATTCAGTTAAGCGGCTGCCTTCGGCTCAGGTCATGATCCCAGGGTCCTGGGCTCGAATCCCGGATCGGGCTCCCTGCTCAGTGGAGAGTCTGCTTCTCCCTCTCCCTCTGCCTGCCTCTCTACCTACTTGTGCTCTCTCTGCCAAATAAATAAATAAATAAAATCTTTAAAAAAAAAGAAATATCAAAGTCTCAAAGACATAGAAGTCTTAGTGTATTCAAGGAATAGAAGGTAGACTAGTGTAGACTGTGGATTGGGTACAAAGGAAAGAGTGGACTGGATTACTTTGAAAAGGCAGGAGAAAGTCACATTCTTTAGGGCCACTATAGGCCCTAAAAAAGAGATTGGGTTTTTCCTTTGTATACATTAAATGAAATGAGTAAAAGATTTGAAGGAGAAAGGAGTGAAATTATTTGATTCATATTTTTTTTATAATCTCCACGTGCTCTGTGGGATGAATGAGAAAGAGCAGGAGGAGATCTCTAGATAGGGTGGTGTCTGGAACTAAAAGGAGGCAGGGAGGATGGCGAAAAGCAGACATATTCAAAACTTTTTGTTCAAGTAGGATACATAGATCTTGGGGAAGGGTAAGATTTGGGTGATGAGGAGAAAGCAAAGAGTCAAAGTTGTGGATAGTGCAGTCCCTTACATTGACAGAGAGACCCAAAGATCAAGTAAGGATAAGGTGGGGATGAAGAACTGCATCTGCTGTCTGACCATGCGTGGTTTGAAGGGATGAATGACCAGACATTTCAATGTACAAGTCAAGTAAGCATGTTGATATTTTGGGCTAGGGCTCTGACAGTGATTGAGGATACAGGTCATAGAGTGAGATTTAAATGCAAAGAAGTAAGAGACAAGAGAACAGACCTCAGGATTGAACTCTCAGACCCGCCAGCAGAGAGAGGGCCAGAGGAGGAGAAAGAGCAAAAACCAGAGGTGACATGGAAGGAAAATTAGGAGAGCATGGTCTCTCAAAAACCAAATGAGTGCTTCAAGCAGGAGGAGGTAGTCAAATATGTAGAGTGATGCTGAGAGATTTCATAAGATAAAAATAGAAACATGTCCATCTGTATTGGTATCACTGACAGCGGTGGCCAGATGAGGAAGAAAAAGCCATATTAGTGTGTGTTGAAGAATGAATTGGGGTATGTGTGTGTGTGTGGGGGGGGTGGAAGGGTGGGGACTGGAGAAAGAGAACCCAGACAACTTTTCTTGAGAAGTTTTACAGTAAGGATTATGGGAAAATGTGCAGTAGCCAGTGTAAAGACTGGAGAGATCAGAGCACACTTTTAGGCTGGTTGGAATCATTCAGGAGAGTGGGGGAGCTTAGTGATGGAGGACAGAAGGAGAATTGAAAGAGAAAGGATCTCAAAAAGGGTATAGAGGACTTCAAATTTGATTTTTATAAGAGTAAGATAATACGAAATTAATATAATCCATAAAATAATTTTGCTTTAAAAATATGTTTCTTAAACAGAAACATTGTTTTGTTTTCATGTAGATGAAAGCCTAAAGGTTTGAAAGGAAACTTTATGGCGTCAATTTTGGACTCTACCACCGCTATTGCCATGTAGGCTTGGCCTTTCGCTAAATTATGTTTTCTACATTAGCGATAATGGCATGTAAATTAAGTGGCACATGATAGAGACTGAACAAATTGCAGGTGTCCTTCAGTTAACATAGGGGCTATAGTTACATAATAGTATTTCCTGCATTTAATACCTCTGTTCACACATTTTCCTAATTTATTTGGCTTGGTCATATAGAAACATTGATAGAACCTTCAAAAAAACCTGCTGAATTCATTGATAAAATGATTTACCTAACATGTTTTAGTTTCTTTGAGTGAAGCAAAGATTTCAATGGCCCTATTATCAAATGAAATCTTACATTGGTGCCATCTGTCAGGTTTGTTAAATGACAGTTTATAATGTGCAACAATGTCCCATATTCCATGTGTCTAAAAATTTGTGACATATCAATTGGCAGCTATGAAAAATCAGCAAAAGCCAGGGCACTTTGATGAAATATGCCTTTAGTACAGGCACTGCTCTGTGAAGAAAGAAAATAGATGAAGTGTACGTGGCCATATTTCGAATTTGCTTAGGATACCAGAAAACTCTTTCTCTATATCTAAATAATTTTTTATAGTCCCTTTAATACATTTGTGAGATTCTTACTGTCTCATCAATAAACTTTTTCCTTCAAAGCACACTTATGGTACTTAAAGATGTAAAATTATATTAGTCTAACATTCTGGTCAACACTTGATTCTTCCTTTTTAATTACGTCTGTACAATCTTAGTGTTATTTGTTGCTAATTATATTTATATATATTTATATCTGTTGCTAGTCTGTTTGCATATTTCATATTTTAGATTTTTCCTATATTGTGTCTGAAGGGACAATTTGCTCCCTCGTTGCAATTAAACATTACCTGAATGAACTTGACTTTTCTTGTTAAATGGGAAAAATTGGATACTCATAGTTTCAAAATACAGCAGATGACATGAAGAAGCTGAACTAGGACTTCCTAGATTTTTCAGATATATTTTTAACAGTGTAGTTTCTTGCTGTTACATGATGTCACTTTCTAGACAATTTCTAGACTTTTAGAGAAAATAATATTTTCTGTAAACAATTATTAAACTCTCTCTCACCTGTTTCTGGAATGAAGGGAATCACCGTGATTATTCATTTGTGAACACAGAGTTGGAAGGTACTTGAGAGACCATACATTTATCTCCTTTTACTTAAAAGGTGGAATCTGAGGCACGAGATACCTTATGTGGCCGATGGCAATCCCAGACATCTGGTATAAGTGTTCTTTCTCTAACATGACTGACTTTTGAATGCTGACGATTTAAATCTAACAAAACAAAAAGGATCATTTTTGAATTAAATTTTATGTTAACAATCAAGTGGAAATTTTTTTTCCTTTTTTAGTCGTGTGTCTAAGTTCATCACCAGTCTTCATTTGCAAAGTTTGTATCTGCTGGATCTCATGTTGTAATGACAGGAAGGACAACTCTGCTCCAAATATGGGGAACACGGAACACTTGAGACATATCACTGATGAAGCTATTACGAAAATAAAATCTTTTACCACCATGTGATCTTATGAATGCTGAACAAAACACAAATCATCGATATTTCTTTATAAATATATTTCAATTATTTTCCGTGGTGAGTGTGTACCCAAAATAAATGACAGAAAACTAATTAACCATGGGAAAGTAACTAAATCTCTGTTAACATTTACTCTAAAAAAATACATGTGCAGATAGAAATCAAAATCATCACCTAATATATGTAATTTGTTGTCTCTGTTTCTTAAATAGACAATTGTCCATAGAAGATGTCCTATAAAGATAAGATTATAGCTTATAAATACTGATTTCTTTTTTGTAGAACTAATGGATAGGCACATCAAGATAGTAAAGTATTCATCAATAGACAAATTTAGAGACTATTTCAAATTAATCTGTAACTTACTACCACTCATTTTAACATTGCACATGATTTTACATGGTACGTAATCTGAAAATTCACATGCTCATGCTGTTTTCATTAAAATAAGTTCTAGGGGCACCTGGGTGGCTCAGTCAGTTAAGCGGCCAATTCTTGATTTCAACTCAGGCCATGATCTCAGGGTCATGGGATCAAGTCCCCCACCCCCACCCGCCTGGCTCTGTGCTCAGCAGGGAGTCTGCTTGGGATTCTCTCTCTCTCTCTCTGACCACCCCCCCTGCTTTGTGTGCGTTTTCAGTGAAAAATAAGATTTTATTTTTCTGGGATAAATGCTCAAGAGTGAGATTTCTGCATTGTATGTTAATTGTAGACATGCCAACCCACTTTCCAGAGTGGCTGTAAACATTTTACTTTACTCACCTGCAGTATATGAATGATCCACATCTCCACAGCTTTGCCAGCATTTGGTGTTGCCCCTATTTGTTTTCTTATTTTATCCATTTTGCTAAGTGTATAAGGATAACGCATGGTGGTTTTAATTTTCATGTCCCCGATAGATAATGATGTCAAACATGAGCTTATTTTCTGACTGTATATAGTCCTCAGTGAAATTTCTCTTCATGTCTTTTTTTTTCATTTTTAAAAACTACTTATTGATATAAGATTCACATAATATAAAAATAACCATTTGAAAGTACATAGTTCAGGGGCGCCTGAGTGGCTCAGTCGTTAAGCGTCTGCCTTCAGCTCAGGTCATGATCCTAGGGTCCTGGGATCGAGCCCCGCATCGGGCTCCCTGCTCCACGGGAAGCCTGATTCTGCTTCCCCCTCTCCCACTCCCCCTGCTTGTTTTCCCTCTCTTGCTGTGTCTCTCTCTGTCAAATAAATAAATTAAATCTTAAAAAAAAAAGTACACAGTTCAGTAACATTAATAAGCACATTCGCAATGTTACTGCAACCATCATCTTTATCTAGTTCAAAAACATTTCCATCACTCCAAGTCAAATCCCTTACCTGTTAAACAGTCTCTCCCTATTTTTAATTGGGTGTAACTGGATTTTAATCTGCCATTTATAACTGGATTATGTTTTCAGTGTTGAGTTTGAGAGTTCTTTATATATTCTAGATACCAGTTCTTTGTCAGGTATTTGGTTGGCAATTTTTCTCCCAATGTGAATTATCTTTCCATACTCTTCACAGAGTCTTCTGCAGGGCAAATTTTGTAAATTTTGTGAAGTTTAACTTACTTTTATTTTTTTCCTCTTAGGTATCATGCTTTTGGTGCATGAAAATTAAAGAAATCTTTGCTTAGACTTAGATCTCAATGAATTGTTCTTTTTCTTTTTTCTTTTTTCTAGCAACTTTAGAGTTTTATGTCTTACATTTAAATCTGTGATCAATTTTGAGTGAATAAGGTATGAGGATTAGGTCAAAGTTCATTTCTTTTTGCCCTTAGATGTCCAATTACTCCAGAACTATTTTTTTGAAAAGTCTATCTTTCCTTCCTGGAAGTGCTTTTAAACATTTGTTAAAAATCAGCTGAGGGGAGCCTGGGTGGCTCAGTCAGTTAAGGGTCTGCCTTCCACTCAGGTCATGATCTTGGGGTCCTACGATCGAGCCCTGCATCAGGTTCTCTACTCAGTGGGGAGTCTGCTTCTCCCTCTCCTTCTCCCTCTGTGCTCTGTCTCTCTCTCTCTCTCAAATAAAAAAAAAAAAAAAAAATCTTTAAAAAAATCAGCTGAGCACATTTGTGTTATATATTTCTGGTTTCTCTTTGTGCTTCATTGTCTTATGTGTCTATCCCTCTACCAGAATGGCACTGTCTTGCCTATTTTATCTATAAACTTTCATGTCGGGTAAAGTGATGCCCACCCCTCCCTTTTTTTTTGGTGAAGATATCATAGTTATTTTAGGGTCTACACCTTCTCATATAAATTTTAGAATAGCTTGTCTTTGACTATACAAAAATGCTTACTGAAATTGAAATTACATTAAATCTGTCAGTTTGAGTAGAATTGACACCTTTACTATCTTGAATTTTTTTGATCCTTAAATATGGTTAAGTTTTATCATTTATTTAGGTCTTAAAAAATGTTCTATCAGTGTTCTGCAATTTTCAGAATACTGATCTTGTACAAGTTTTAAGTGTATATCTAAGTATTTCCTTTTGGTGATTTTTTAAAAAGATTTTATTTATTTGAGAGAGAGAGCAAGCATGAATGGGGGGGTGAGGGAAGAGATAGAAGGAGAGAGAGAAGCAGGTTCCCCGCTGAGCAGGGAGCCTGATGCAGGGCTCGATCCCAAGACCCCGAGATCATGACCTGAGCTGAAGGAAGACATTTAACCGACTGAGCCATCCAGGCACCCCACCTTTGGTGATTTTTAAACAGTACTCTGAGGGGTCATTTTTGGCAAATAGAAATATAATTTTTTAAATCTTGTATCCTATGACTTTTCTGAATTCAATGATTAGTTCTATGATTTGTTTTTGTAGATTCAAGTTTCTGTATGTAATTTTCTCTGAAATTAAAAAGTTTATTTTTTTTATTTCCAATTTGTATACCTTTTATTTATTCTCTTGCCTTATTGCACTGGCTAGAATGCTCAGTATTAGATTGACCAAAGAGTGGTGACAGCAGACATTATTGCTTCATTCCACATCTTAGGGAGAAAGTATTCAGTCTTTCACCATTATGTGTGGCCTTAGCTGCAGTTTTTGGTAGATACTTTATCTCAAGTTAGCTTAATTTTGCTCTAATCCTAACTTAAGAGTTTTTATCATAAATGAATGTTAAGTTTTATTAAATCCTTTCTCTGCCACAAATGATGCAATCAGAGGATTTTTCTTCTATACCTTGTCAGCACTTTAGCAGTGTGATCCTCCCTGATTAGGTTGGTCAGAATTTCCCAAGTTGGGCATTTTTGTGGTGGGATCTCCTTATGAATGGTCCCTTGGCAACTCTACCCCCTTTGTTTCAGAGTCTCTTTGCCAAGGAGGTGATTCTCAGGCCCACGAGGCTTCCCAGGCTGGTCCCCCAACCCCACTCGCAACCCACCTCAGTATCTCTTGCTTTGGAAGGAGTATCATGCAAGGTGGGGAAGGAGAGTGCTTTTCCCAGCCACTTAGTGTTAGCAAGGCACCCAACCAATTCTCCTTATCAGTGTGTCTCACTTGAATGGTATTGTCAAAAGGACTCCCGTTTGATCCAGGAGGGGAATGGATCCTCCAGGGCTTAGTTCTGTTGTGAGGGTGGGAGTCAGAAAACACTGGGTCAGGATCATCCTTTTGGGTATGAGGGCATAAAATACCCAGCCTGTGTTGTTTCTCCAGTCCTGGGGTCCCAAACCAGTTTGGTTGTCTCTGCCTCTTACCGCCTTTCAGAGCTTTCCTTTTTTTTGCTCCTTGCATTATTTCCAGGATTTAAAATTGCCCTTAGCAGGGAGATATAGGGAAATGCCTATACCATTTTTTCTATATCAGAAGTCTGTTTTTAATCTTTAAAGTATCTAATTCTGTTGTTTTGCTTTTAAAATAAAAATAAATGTTGATTTGACTAGACGGCCTAGAATAGTACACATAAAAAGCACATAATCATTTTCATTTTTATTCAGTAAAAGTGAACCAGAAATCATCAAAATTTTCAACAACACACTATTTAGATTTTGATGTGAAATATTTGACAACTTTATAACTTTAAAATAATTTAATAAAATAAAATAATTAAAAAGATTTAGAAGTATGTCAGATATGTATTATCTTTATCCACAACCTAAGCCAAAGGTGCAGGTTTTATATTCCTCACTCACTATAAATAAATAATAAATGCAATTAACAATACCTCCCGATTGCTTCTGTCTAGGCCACACTATTGGTATATGCTGTCTTTCCTTCTCCCTCTCTTTCCTCTGTTGTTTTAACATGCATTATCTCATTTATTATTTATAATAAGCCTAGAGGGGAAATTGCATTGCAATTCTCAGTTTAAAGAAAGGGACACTGAGGTTTAGAGAGGCTACATAAATGATCCGAGCTCACGTAGTTTTGAAATGCCAAGATTCAGGCTCAGGGAATCCCACTCCACAGTTTCTATGGTGCCACTGTAGATTGTGCTGTGGAATTTTTGTGTGCAGACTCATCTTGAACAGCAAAGTTTTGTTTGGTTGTTGCTTACTTTTTCCCTTTTCTCTTCTCTGCCCTCATTCTTCTCTGTTTTACATGTTAGTGGATGCTTCCCCTCAGCCTTTTTTACCTAAAACTTTGGCCATAGTAACAACTATATTTCTCTTCTAAAAGTGTGAAGTTGTTCAGTATCTCTGTCCTTTCTTAGAATGTGACAAGAACCTTATGATGATTCAGCTTCTGAACACACATTTTCCTCATCTTTCTTATTATTCATCATAATTTTCCAGTGTTTTTAAATGCCAAAAGCTATTATTTGATATTCTAAAATTAATTAAATTACCAAACAGATTCTATATATTTGTGGGACCATAGTCCACCCCCACTCTCACAACAGAACTAAGCCCTGGAGGATCCAGTCCCCTCCTGGATCAAACGGGAGTCCTTTTGACATCTATTTTATTCTTTTTGGAACATATTCTATAGTAGATTTTTCAGGGGTGGTTTCTGTGGTTAAACTCTCTCAATCTCTGTAAGGCTAAATATTGTATTTTTTTAGCCTTTACTTTGGAATCATAGGTTAGTTAGATTTGAAATTTTAGATTTAATTTTATTCCTTCAGTGTTTTAATATTTACTTTAGTATTTTATAACAATTGCCATTTACCCAATTATCTTCTGACAATTATTTCTGTTATAGTGAGCATAATTACTGATTTTTTTCATTAGCTTTTATTCTGTTTATATTTTATCTCTAATAATTTAGAGGAGTTTTTCTTTGTCTTATACCATGGCTTTTTAAGAGGAGCTGAGGTGTTGATTTAATTTTATTTGTTCAGCCTGTAGTGAGAGTGGTTTTTTCAATACGAGGCTTCCTTTCTGACTTCAATGAAGGACATTTCTTGCCTATTTCTTTACTTCTTCATCATTCCTTCAGTTATCTTATGGAAATCCTATTATATGTAAAGCCTTTCAATCATTACTATATTTTTTGGCTCCTAAATACCTCTCTCACATCTTTTTCTACTATTCTTTTCTTCCCTTACTCTGACTTTTTGCTATTCCAAAAGTACATCAAATATATTTTTATTTTTACCAGGTCTTAGTGAAAAGTGTTTTTCAAGGAATACTGTTGGCTCAGTGTCTTACTCCTTGTGGGTCTCAGCTCAATGAATACTTACCCTGACCTAATTTTTTCTCTCTCTCTCTTTTTTTTTTGACCTCATTTTTTCTTTAAAGCCTTTCTAACTAGTCTCCCCACCCTTTCCATTTTATGTCCCACGTGTTCTTGATTCATTTCTTCCTGTTTGTTCTCATTATTTCTTGTTCTCTTTAGCAGATGATACTCCTTTATCTTTTAGCATCTTAAAGATACTTATTTTTAAATTTGTTCTCAGACTCATCTGTCATATTTTTAAAAACCCTGAATGATTTTATCTCTTAATTATCCACTTTCCCTGTCTTGATTAGCTTTATCTTCCTCATTTGTTTTCAAATTTTGGTTTGCAGGCTCATGTTACGTTGAATTCTCTCTGTTCAGCCCTCCCTGCATCGCAGTCTAAGCTTTTATATTTATTACCAACCAAGCCCCCAAGGTCCCATTTCATAACCAAGGTCCTACATTAGCAGCTGTGACGCTGCAGTTGCCCACATAGCACGGGATGCATGTGGAGTGGGGCACATTCCCATTATTACACAGGCTAAATATTGTTTGCTGGCTCTGCCTCTCTGCTTCCAGACCATGTTTCATTTTAATTGTATTTTTGTTTCCTGAAGATAATTTTTTTAGCGTGATCATACTTTCTAAGTCCTAAATTTTATTCTATCTTCGACTTCAATCCATTTGAATAATATTTTTATTGCTCATTAGCTATAAGTCAGGGTCACTCTTCTAGGCACCCATTAAACAAGTTTCTTGATCTCAGAGGATTAGTTTTTGGAGGAGAAAGATAATACACAAGCGAACAAATAAATAAATCAAAATAAGTGTTATGAATTAAAAATAGAACAGGAGATACAGGGTAAAAGGGTGGTGCTCTTCTTAGCAGGATGGTAGTAACAGGAGAATGTGTAAGCAGGATAGTAATGTAGGGACATAACTGATATGAGTAGTGAACTAAGAGGTATCTGAGAAAGGATGTTTAAGGAGGAGAAAGAGCAAATGCAAAGGCTCTCTTTAAGGAAGAGCAAAGAGGTAGTCCTTTATCATTCTATAGGTTTCATTTCTATTGATAAGCTTAATTTGACAATAACAGCTTTTTTTCCTCAAAATTTCATTCAAAACTGAACTGTTAGCTGAACTTCTTGAAATGTACTTTTGGTGTGTCCTTGTGAAGTCATTCTCTTGTGCTTAAGCAAACCATTGTTTGAACCTAAGAGGTCCAGATTGCTTTTACCCTGTTATTGCATCCATCTCTGTACTATGTCAGAATCCTTTTCGAATCTTCCCTGATTCTGATTATTTTTTCTCCTGCCCATATATTATACAAATATATTTTTGGTGAAATACAGTTTAGTTACCCTACAAAGTATCACATATTTAAAACATTTTGCAAATGTACATGGTAATGTTGTAAATAAGTAAAAAGTAAAGCCTAAATTATTGATTATTTCATTATTAAATTCAATAGTATATAGTATATTTTTCAATTGATTTCAGATTTGTTTAATCATTTTTCAGATCATCTGTATGGTTTGCTTTATCTAATGGGTTCTACCTGAAAACAATGTAGTAAAATCGAGATATGACACAGCATACTGGTGAGGAGCATGGATTTTGGAGACTGACTTCCAGGATTTGAATTAGCTACTTACTGGGCAGATAATTTCTTTATCTGTAAAATACAGATAATAATAATGCTAATCTGATAGGGTTGTTATAAAGACTAGCTGAATTAATGATCGTAAAGTCCTTAAAAATCATGACATTGTTTGTACAATAAACATGTTTGCTAAAATCTAAAAATAGTTCAGTATCTCATCCACTTATTATAAGTGATAAGGCTAAATTATTAAATTTATGAAATCTTCAGTATTTGGAAATATAAAGTTCTCCTGTTTTGTTTCTTACTGTTTGTTTTAGTTCTGAGTATAATTTTAAATTTAGAAACATGGGGGCGCCTGGGTGGCTCAGTTGGTTAAGCGACTGCCTTCGGCTCAGGTCATGATCCTGGAGTCCCTGGATCGAGTCCCGCATCGGGCTCCCTGCTCGGCAGGGAGCCTGCTTCTCCCTCTGACACTCCCCCCTCTCATGTGCTCTCTCTCTCTCATTCTCTCTGTCTCAAATAAATAAATAAAATCTTTAAAAAAAAAATAAATTTAGAAACATGACACAAATTATCAGTACTAGCCCAGGGTTATTTAAATAAACAACAAGGTGTTTTCAGTTGGCTTTCCTTTTCTGTAACTTGATCAAACAACTATGACAGTGTCCATACAGTGAACCGAAAAGACTTAATTTATTTATTACAGTGAATTATTTGTGTATAAGAAACATCTTTAATTCGTTATCCGTAAGTTTTTACCCTTTTAGTAAAGTCATACAGTGTATGTATTTAAATTGGTGCCTTAAATGAAGTATTTGCATGTAAATTAAATATTTGTCTTTCTCTATTCTTAGAACATATTAGTGACAATGACATCAAAAAGCAGAGCTGCCTTTGAGAAAGAGTAATGGGCTGTAGGTTTCTGTAGTGGGGCTATAATACTGGTTATAACCAAGGTCATGATACAGACTAGCTGGGTGACCTTAACCATCTTGGTCCACTTGATTTGTAAGATTTCTTCCAACTCAACATCAAAGAACAGAAAACATCTAGGAGATAATAATATTTGCCAAACCAATTTAATTAGGTTATAAAATAACAATAAATTATTCCATGCCTAAAATTTTGAATATGAGCCAAATATAACTTCATGTATCTGATAAAGAGTCTTAACAATTCTTAAATTCTTTAATGATCACACATTTTTACGGTAGAAAACATGTTCTGAAAGTAATTCCAGAACAACAGTCTGTATTAGGTTATAAGAAAGAAGATTTTAACATCTTGTATTTCAAGTTTAGCCCAAGAAACTTTTAATTTTTTAATAGGCTATTTTTAGAGTATTTTTAGGCTCACAGCAAAATTAAGCAAAAGCTACAGGGATATCCCATTCCCTTCTCCCACACATGTATAACCTTCCCCATTATCATTCACCAGAGTGGTAGATTTTTTTACAAAAACCAACCTATGTGGACACATCATAATCATCAAGAGTCCATAGTTTATTTTAGGGTTCACTCTTGGTATTGTACATTCAGTAAGTTTGGGCAAATATATAATGATATATACCCATCATTTTAATATCATGCATAGTATTTTTAGTGCCCTAAAAATCCTCTCTGCTCTGCCTATTCATTTCTCTCCCACCCTTTCACCCATGGCAACCACTGATTTTTTTTTTTTAATGTCTTTGTAGTTTTGCCTTTTCCAGAATGTCATAAAGTTGGAATCATACAGTATATGACCTTTAGAGCTTGGCTTCTTTCACACAATAAAATGCAATTAAGTTTCCTCCATGCTTTTTCATGGCTTCTTTAGTGCTGAATAATATTCCATTGTCCAGATGTACCCCACTTTATTTATCCATTCACCTACTCAAGGACATCTTGGTTGTTTCCAAGATTTGGCAATCATGAATGAAGCTGATATAAGTTTTTATGCGTATGTAAGTTTTCATTAACTTTGGGTAAATACCAAGGAGTAAAATTGCTGAATCATATGGTAGGAGTATATTTAGCGTTATGAGAAGCAGCCAAACAGTCTTTCAGAGTGGATGTACCATTGGGCATCCTCAGCAGCAGTGAATGAGAGTTCCTGTTCTCCACATCCTTGCCAGCATTTGGTGTTATGCTAATAGTGTGTAGTAGTGTCTTATTATTGTTTTAATTTTCAATTCCCAGATTAAGAAACTTTTCTAAATGCAGGAGCTTGTGTGAAAATAAATGAATCTGTGAAAACAAACAAACAAAAAACCTGATAATTTTATTTATGCAGGCTGTGATAAATCTTGAATTAAAAAGCTGCAATGGTGAGAATTCATAAAATATTTAAATGAATTGAGGATTTTTTTGTTTCATGTTTCTTATTTATACACTAATGCGTATGTGTTTGAATAGTCAAATGTTTCTAGCCTAAAAACTGAATATTTTTCTTTCTTTAAGCGAAATCAAAAGTTCATTGAACATAGTACACGATCTCTTACTTCTAGGTTGTTCTCTTATACATTACCCTTTGTATTTATCATCCTCAGTGACAAGTGCAGTTGCTGGTCAAAAGCTCTAATTAGAAATAAACAGGGGACTGTCTTAGTCTGGTGAATATAATTGTTTGATCTAGAGCAAGTTAAATTCTAGAGAATGTGGACATAACTTTTATATATAGAAGTATACTCTTTCCTTTTTTAAGTCAGTATCTGTACACAGAGTGTAGATGGATTGGTCTACAGTTGTTTAAATAGAGGTGGCTTAGGGGCACCTGGGTGGTGCAGTCAGTTAAGCATCTGACTCTTGGTTTTGGTTCAGGTCATGATCTCAGGGTCTTGAGATCAAGCCTCATGATGGGCTCTGTGCTCAGCAGAGTCTGTTTAAGATTCTTTCTCTCTCCCTCTCCCTCAGCTCCTGCTCCCTGCTCACGCTCTCTCTCTCTCTCATAAATAAATTAATCTTTAAAGAAAAAAAACTGATCTGGCTTGATCAGGAGAGAATTTCAAGTAAGCTAGATGTGTCTGGAAAAAAAGGAAAAGAAAAAGAACTTTACCAATAATAGGAAGGACTGATTACCCTCGGAGGTTATTCAAAATAATCAGGTAGAAAGATGTCAGGAGAGTCAAGCCTCTTTGACAAGATGAGGATAAGTCAGAGTTTCTGACTGATGGCTGGTCTTCACAAAGTCAGTTCTGCATTTCCTGAGAACTAAAACTCTGGCTAACTCTACTCTGCATTAATAAAGCTGATAATTAGGCCCTGGTGATTTGGGGCCATGTAGGGCTGAACCGCTCAGCTCCATATTACCTCCCAGCGTGTAATTGAGAAATGAGTCAACAATATCTAATTAATTTGATACAGAACACTTTAATTATATTGCCTCTATCTTTATGTAGAGAACGTATTATCACATGTAGAGCAGTAATTTGTGTTCCTCTAGCAAAGAATTGTTTTACAGAATATTCTTTATTCGTGATATTCTTCAGCTGTCTTTCATTTTTATATGTGTATATATAAGTTAACCCAGAGCATATTATTTTTAAATGTTATTTAGTATCTTAATATTCCTTAAAGTCTAAATAGTGATTAGGTTATCTTATTTTATTAGATGTTGTATTAGATTCTGATTACTGTTATAACATTTTCCACAAATCCAATTGTCTAGAGCAACACAAATTTATTGTCTTGCATATCGTTTTGGAGGTTGGAAGTCTGAATGGGTCTCACTAGGCAAAAACCAATCTGTCTGTGTTCCTTCTCGAGACTATAGGTGAGAGTGTACTTCCTTATCTTTCCCAGCCTCTAGAGGCTGCCCACCTCCCTTGGCACCCGGCTCCTTTCTGTCTTTAAGACACTAATGTCTGCTCAGGTATTGTTCACATCACCTCCCTCTTTCACTTTTTAATGACTCTAATGATTACATTGGTCCCGCTCCCGATAACCAGGATAATCTCCTACCAGTTGATCACTGACCTTCATTCCATCTATAACCTCAATGTAACATGACCTATTCACAGGTTCTGAGGATTAGGATGGAGATATTTTGGGGAGACCATTGTGCTGTCTACCACAACTGTCTTGTTTAAGGATATCTAGTAAGAATGCAAGGACATAAATCCAACATGGTGGTTGAGGTAATAAAGGTCTACATACACCTTACATAACAATAAGTCTGGAGATGGGAAACCTGGCATGCCTTACACATTGTTATCAACCTTCCACGTACCTTTTTTCTCCATACTTCACCATTGGAAGTGAGTGATTTTCATATCTGTCCAATGTCTCCCTTCCCAGGAGGAAGGAAAGGCAAGAAAAAAGGGCAAAAAGATATGCCTTTAAAAAATGTTTCCCAGCGGCGCCTGGGGGCCTCAGTCATTTAGCGTCTGCCTTCGGCTTAGGTCATGATCCCAGGGTCCTGGGATCGAGCCCCGCATTGGGCTCCCTGCTCAGCGGGAAGCCTGCTTCTCCCTCTCCCACTCACCCTGCTTGTGTTCCCTCTCTCACTGTGTCTCTCTCTGTCAAATAAATAAATAAAATCTTTAAAAAAAAAAATGTTTCCCAGAAATCCTACTGAGTGACAACTGCTTGCACTTTATTGGCCACAACCAGGTCACATGCGTACTTCTTGCTGCAAAGTAGCCAGGAGAGATTACTACTTTTGAAGCACATTGTCACCCAGCACAAAAATCAGCACTCAATTAGTGAGAAGGACGGAGAGAAGATATATTGAGTAGGCGATTAGAAGTATTTGCTATTTCACTTATAGACACACAATCGAAAATCTCACTCAGGGACTTGGGAAAACACAGGATCTATAACATAGTATGCTTGTAAAACAGCTTCAAGAATAATACAAATAAATACCAAAAAAAGACTTTTATTTTCATAGTTGTGTACAAAGTATATTAAGTGTATTTTTTTCAAGCAGTAAATTATTCTCAAAACATGTGCTCCATATCTTCTGCTTCAGTGATTCCCAAAACAATAGTGTGCAAGAAAATCACATGGGAACTTAATTGAAATTTTAGATTCTCAGTTTCCACCAAAGATTCTGATTCAAAAGGTCTCGGAGGGGTGTGCATTTTAACGAGCACCTAACGCAGGCGGTCTACAAACTGCTTTGCTACTGTAAAAAGAAAATCTCCAGTGAGCACACCTGCTCTGAATTTAACATGTATTTATTGAGTACCTCCTATAGCATCTCCACTAGTCATCATGAAGGCTATAAAGAAACAGAAGACCTGATCCCTGTTCTTAAAGTGCTTCCACTTCCAATGAAGCAACTGCCCAGACCCATTTCCAACTGCTGAAATGTGACAGAAACAATAAAAAGAACAGGCAGTCAGGAGCGCATTTTCCTTCATAACATCGATCATGTTTAATCCTTAATATTTATTTGCGTGATTATCTGATTAACTGCAATCTCTACCACTAGAATATAAGCATTATAAGAGCAGATAACATCTTCTCATCATTGCGTTTTCTGTACGTAGCAAAATGCTTAACTCTGTGTCGGAATACAGTAATATGCCATAAATATCTGTCAAACGAAGATTGTCCTGGGTGTGCTCACAATTTGTTGAAATGAATGAACTGAGAACACCAAAAAGACCTACATAAGGGAGGAGATTGGGCAATTGGACCTGAAAGGTCTAAAGAAACAGAAATAGAGGAAAAAAAACTTTCCAGAGATAGAGACATGGTCAAAGGTGTGGGATAACGTGGAAGGATCTGACCAATTAGGAAACATGGAATTGTTTTCAATTGTTTTCAATGAGGGTTCGAAAGAAAGGTTTCTTTATGGTTTCTAGTTCTATTTTGTTTTGAAAAGAAAATCAAGGCTGACATATGACAATTAAAAGGTCATTAAGAGAATTAAGAGAGTTAGTTCTCACCATCATTTCCTGGGATAGAATAGTAAAAATGTCTATATTTTTACAGTCCTTATCCACCTCCAAAGAAGTTTATTCTGGTTAGTTTTTTTTTTTTTTTTCCCTACATAAAAATTCTGCAAACTAAGTTGACTAACTACTGTAATGGGCCAGTACAACTGTCATTATAATACTGTAACCATAGACCTGCAGCTACTAAACCGCATGCACACACACACGTGCGTGTACACGCACAAACACTCCCAAAACCCAGACACTGAAAATAGAAGAATCACAGTATGATGGAATCCCTGGTTACACAGCCACATTTTCTTGTTACATTTTGGATCATGTAACAGTATGCTTGTAAATCCAGTATTTACTAATGATTTCTTAGGGTCTTCTTGGATAGTAAGTAGTATGAAATTATAAAACTCCTGAAACCCTTGACTAAATTTTTTCACTGTTAATATGAGTCGATATTTAAATGTAAATTTTTCATGTTCCCATTGAAAATTAGTTGAGTTATGAAGGAACCATGTAAGAGCTGTGTCTTTTATAATGAAAATATGTATCTTTTAAATACTTCTCTCCTCTTTTTTTTTTTTCTCTCTTATCTCTTCTTTAACTTAAATGACACATTGAAATAAAAAGAATCAGCTTAAAGGATGGTGAAAATGATAAAAGGAAAAAAGGCTGATGATCTAATAATGAAAATTAAGGTTGTTTAATATGAATGACTAAGAGATAGGAAGACAAATGAGGAAATATGATAACTATATATAAATACTTGCCATGGTATGCTATAAAAGAGAAGGAAGATTTATTTAATCTGGCTAAGGTCTTAGAACAAAGAATAATGATCTTAAGTTTTAAAAAGATAAAAATGTAAGTATTGTGAAAAATGTTTCTGTCACTGAGAACAATTAGAAAGAATATTCTTCCCTGTAGACATGAGCAACTGGAGATGGTCAAGAGCAGACAAGATAAAACCTTTGGGGACCTAATAGATAGAAAAAGCCACTTTATAATGTCCTATGTCTTGGTCTGAGTAGGACTTTCTTCTATAATATATCCTTAATCACTTGAAAAGGAAATTAATGATCCATGAAATGGGAATTCTTATTTCGATAGGGAGGTTATTCCACAGACTTTGAAAAGATCTGCAGTTGAGGCCAAAACTCCCATTACCTCCACAGACCTTATATTTCTAAGTCAACCGCTATTTCCTACAAAAATATCCTTTCTGTTCTCTTTTTCCCTTCATGGGAATGATTAATTAAGGGCTACTTTATAAAAACAAGCAAATGTAAAAGTTTTCCTTATTCCACTTTATAGTATTTCTCATGTATCTGTGTATCTGTGCATCTATTACCTACCTACCTATATATCCCGATTTCTCATTAAATATATCAATCCTTCCCCCAGGTTGAACAGGCCATGCTATGATCTATAATGGAGTCTAGGTACAAGTTCACAATGGTTTCTTTCAAATTGCTTGGTTTAAGATCCCCATAGAATATTATCATGGCTAGTATGTTAAGTGGTTCTGATCAAATGATCACCAAATTTTCTGAGTCGATTAATGTGTGTATACACACATACACATGTGCATATATATCTCTGTGTATTGTCTATCTTATATAATTTCTTTTACTTTCATCTTTTTTACCACAATATGGTATATAGTGTATATGGTGAACAGAGAGCCAGAGAGAAATATATATTGTGAGTGTCTTCAGTGTTCTAAAATATTAATTTCATAATCGTGTGCAGGTTGAAATAATGAATGACTAAAGGCTACAAATTCAGCTTCTTGTAATAATCCAATGTAAGTAGATGAGAAAAGTTGGAATAAGACTGTTAACAATGGACACACTGAAAACAATAAAAATTGATATTTATTTTTAAGGAAGAACCCACAGAATCATGGGCTTGATTATCTTTAGGAGATTTGTAACAACAGCAACAAAAAAAAAAAAGAGTCAAAGACAGCTCCAAGTTCTAGATTTGTTAACTGGTCTGAATAATTAAGACAACATGAGAATGGGAAATTGAGTGGGGTGATGAATATGTCTGCTTTGATATTTAGATATTTACCTTATTGTATGGGGTGAGTTAGTTGGATGTAGCCATTCAGAATATTTCGTAAACATTTATTTGGCTTTTGTCTCTGTTTAAGCAGAATTTCAAATTATTAAAATAAATCTAAACATTTCTCCAGATCTTAATTACTTATGCAAACAAACGTAACTAATTCTTTTGGTTTGTGTCAAAGAACTACATCTTACATATATATGTATATACAAATATATATACACACACATATGAATATATGAATACATATGAATATATACATATATACATATGCCTATATGTAAAATGTATGTATTCATAGATGTATAAATATATGATTATTTTATATATGATGATATAGACCTTTGATATGATATATATAAAAATGAAAGATCATAAAAGTGCTACCTTACTAAAGTAGATCTTGAACTTAAATTGCCTTGCTGCTCCTAAAATTCTGTTGCTCTCACCAGACTGCTAGTTACTGTTAGTCTTCTAAGAACCCTGAATCTATCCTTCAATTTCAGAAATTTTAGAGATTTAAATTACTTTAGAATTTCATGGTTCAAAAGCCCTTGCAGACGCCATTAGTCAAGGAAATAGATGGTTCTATTCTGTTTTAGTACTCGGAGGACTCAGTTCCAAATATTTGTTTATTTGTGGTTTCGCCATTGTAATACTCAGGCCTTAGTTTTTCATTGGGCACACTTCTCCATCTTAGCATTCCTTCTGCTCATCCTGAAATCCCAGAGAGAAATACTTTTGGTGCGTTCTTAGAAAGTTATAACCATCTTCTCCTTTTCATCCCCCCCTTCTCTTTTTCTCTAATTAAAATGAACAGGGAGGGAAAAAAAAAGGCAAGGGAAAGCAATACAAATTCATCTCTCCTACAGTAAATGTAAGCTCGGCCAAACTCTAACTGCTCTTCACCCCCCAGAATGTCGGGAGTTGACCCACATTATTATCATAATTGAAAGTTGCTGTTTCATTTTGTTCAAAGTCCATCTTTTCATTATGACCCTTTGGTTTATTAATTTGTTTGCCTTATACTAATTTTAGTATAATCCTAAGCTTTTAGATATATCAATTTCTTTTTTCTGTACGCATTTTAAGTAATTTATAAATTTTTAACAATTAGGCATAAACTTTAACCTAACATTAGGTAACACACAAATAACCAAAAACCAGATTTTTAATTCCAAACTATAAATTCTAATAATCACAAATATACTCTAGGGCATCATGCTTGGCAAGTAAGTTAATACACAGGATATAAAAGGTTTGACTTCTTTGAATGTTGTTAATCTGCCATTATATTCTTCAAAGCACAGATACATTACTTTGTACTTAATAAAGTGAATATGGTGACTATGCCATAAATTATTCAATATTTAGTATAATATTTAGCATTCTGTGCTAAGAAGATGATATATGTACATATACACACAGAGAGACAGAACCTTATGTTTTAGTACAATGTGACTAGTGGTTTCAATACCAAAGTATTGTTACATATCTACTTAGCTTTCTCTGTGGTTAAAAAAATAAATTAATTTAAAAAAGCTGTCATTCAAGGGTTATCTTAATAAACCTTGGAAATATGATAGAAGCCAAATTCATGAACCTTCCGTGATGAATACTTTTATGAAAGAATGTATTAAGAAATTAAAGATTCATATCAGATTCTGATGAAAGAGAAACAAATGTCAGTCACCTGGTATGTTTACTAAGAAAACACAAGTGTTATCTGTACAATAGTCATTGGTGAGATTTGTTTGTTTTTCTTAAAAGAAGAAGATCCCCAAATTCTTGCAGGTCGCTGTAGTTCATAGGGTTAAGTATGATTTCCTTTTGGCTCGATATGGCAATATTTTCTCAGTTTGCTCTTTGAGAAATTCTGAAAATAACTTTTAAGTTCAAAGGCCTTGTTTTTTTCTCTTTTCATTAAACTTTTGATTTGAAGAAGAAATATTAATAGGATGATATCTTCATATAGCCTCTCTCAAGGAGACCTGTTTGGGTCAGAAATGACTGAAGAAAGTAGACACAGATAAACTCTTCCATTTATGGAGAATCAAAAAAAAAAAATGAAAAAAAATTAAAGCAGCCAAAGTATATCTTATCCTTTAAAGATGTAAATTTTCAAAAACCTATAAAAAGGCATTTGGAATTTTTAACCCTACCCTGCTCTAAATCTAAAAACCACACGTGCAAGAAAATATTTAAATAAAAATGTATAGTTCCTTGTCATTTGGAGAAATGATGATGTGAGAAAACGTTGGTTACACTTTTTTTTTAAATCCTGGGAAATCATAGATAGAAAACTAAAGATAATTATAAAAACAGTTTTAGGTAATGGAAATAATGATTTACAGCTGTTTGATACCACATAGTGATGTGATAGGAAAGAGGACTGCATGAAATAGGCCTGGGTTCACATCTTTCTCTGACACTTTTAATCAAGATGAACTTGTGTAAATTACATATATACAAAATTCAGTTTCTTCATATGCAGAATGATCAATATCCATCTTTTGTAACTAGCATATCTTTCACTCAACAGATGAGATACTCAAAAAATATGTTTCTCTATTCTTCTAGAATAGCAGTTATTTTCTAATGTAATCTCCCAGTACCATGGATGTTACAACTTTCATTTCAAAAACTCAGGGAATGGGCGCCTGGGTGGCTCAGTTGGTTAAGCGACTGCCTTTGGCTCAGGTCATGATCCTGGAGTCCCGGGATCAAGTCCCACATCAGGCTCTCTGCTCAGCAGGGAGTCTCCCTCTGACTCTCCCCCTTCTCATGCTCTCTATCATTTTCTCTCTGTCAATAAATAAATAAAAATCTTAAAAAAAAAAACCCTCAGGGATTCATGCCACGTCTGTTCCGCCAGGATTATATCTAAAAAGTGGAGAGCATGGGGCCAACCAGTTGAAGGAATGAATAGGGCTGGTTCCTGGTCTGGTTTCTCTGCAGAGCACGTAGGCAGAGGTGGAGAGAATTCTCAGGAGCCAGAGTAAAACTGAAAAACAGTACACTTTACCATCAGGATGGGAGTAAGAGCTCAGAAATCTTTTTTCTTAGCAAGACTCCTTTTCTTCACTTCCAGTAATATCTATAGCTGCCTTGGGGTCCTCGGGACTAAACTCATTTTATCCTTTATCCTTGTGTTTTTGATTGAATTCCCTAAAAACAGACTGAAATGGTGAGTGGAATGCAGAAGGGGAGTTCCTTGGGGAGTGTTCTCAAGAGCTAGATCTATAAGGAAGTACAAAAGGCAGGTGGGCAGAGGGAGGAGCTGCTCTGCAAGGTGATGGCAACTGATTCTTTAGGGACCTCTGCAGCTAGGAAAGAATCTCAGCGTTGGCTCAAATTGGGACTGTGAGGCTGAGTATCTCTGTGTTGGCTGGTCATTGGCCACTGGCTGCCCATGGGACGGGTGTAATACTGGGAGAGGTGGTTCTCTGCAACTGGGGCTTATTCCCAAGTGAGGGACACAGTTGTATGTGATCAGAAGCTGACATCTGTCGCAGGTGAGGGGGCACGTGCATTGGCTCAGATGAAGATGAGGAAGCTCCGTAGTATACAGTGGCGCCACTCGTTGATCTGTGCAGATCCATTTGATTCTTGGAGTAATCTCTCTTACCTAGGAAGAGCTTCTCCAAGATTCTGGTTGTTCTTCTTTCTGGGGAAATTCATAAGAAAAGGGTGACTGTAGACATTTTTTTTTAAGGTTTTTATTTATTTATTTGACAGAGAGACACAGCAAGAGAGGGAACACAAGCAGGGGGAGAGGGAGAGACAGAAGCAGACTCCCTGCTGAGCAGGGACCCCGATGCGGGGCTCGATCCCAGGACCCTGGGATCATGACCTGAGCCGAAGGCAGACACTTAATGACTGAGCCACCCAGACGTCCCAGACACTGTTTTTGTTGTTGTTGTTGTTGTTTTGTTTTTTGTTTTATTTTTAATCAATGATATAACCTCACCATCTAGGATGGTGCCTGCAATGGGATAAGTATTCAATATGTTAATGAATTGATGAATTCCCAGGACGATTTGCTGAGATATTCCTGTCTCCATCGGTTCTTTGATGACCAGTTCACAAAGGCCATTGTAATAATCTCTCTCCCAGAGGTAGGACCCTCAGTTCTCTTGGCTGTCCTAGAATCATAATGCTGTTTCTCAGTCCTCTTGAGCTGGGTCTGGGAGGTGACTCACAACTGTCTTCCTGCTGAATCCAGGCCATCTTCTGCACCTGCATCATGCCAGATGTGGGGATTTCTGGGAGCCTGCCAGATGTGTGGCTTCTCTGCAGGGTAGGATTTGCTTTCCTCCTGTCTTCTTCCATGCCTTTGCTCTCTGTTTTACCTCTCTCTGCCCCCTGCTCTGGGTCTTTTATCGAGTCTGGAATTTTGTCTCTATCTAGTTTAGTGTCAAGACTTCAGCACAACAAAAGCCTAAACTTTTGAGTTTGAAATATTTTTTTTTCTATCTTTTATCTCTTTCTTTATTCAGGCAATGAATGCTACTGAATCAATGGGTGGAAGGCGACAGAGTATAAAGAAATGTAAAAAGAGGAGTGACAACATGATATCTCAAAATATTATCTCACTATGCTCCTTGTATGGTAGTTTGTAGATTCAAATAATAGAATCCACTTAAGGTGCTGGTTTTCTAGTAGTAGTAGGAATAGTAGTCAGAGTATTTAATTTCTTATTTAAAAACATGAAACCACATGGAAAGATACCAACACCATGATGTTTTCTCCCCCTGTGGTCATAATTTGTGTTAAGTTAAAAGCAAACAATTCTTGGAAATACAGGACATTAAGTAGTTTTTTGTTTCCTTGTTTTGTGTGTGTGTGCTTTTTTTTTTTTTTTCTTTCTTGGAAGAGCCTTACTTTCAAGATTAATAATTTCAGTGAAAATTTTTGAGACTAAAAAACCCGCAAATTTGCATTAATAAATTGAAAGTTTAAGTCAAATGCATTTTTAGATGTTCAAGATATGCTTAAGAAAGCAACAGTTCCATGCCCAGCACATTTAAAGAGAAACACATGAGAAATACATGTAGATCTCAATTGATTTAATCAATATTCTGGTGACGTACAATTTCTGATGATGTATAATTCATCTTTGAATGGCTAACATGGATTTTTTTCCAGGATTGCGATAAATTAGATGTTACATTATGAAAAATTATACAGATCACTTTATATGTCATTATTAATTGGGTGTTTCTCCAGCAGTCAAGCCAGGCTCATTTATTGGAATGGAATACCACAGCTTAATGTATCTAATAATGTCTTCGAAAGGATGAAATTACTCACAAGGGAGAGCCTGAAGAATAAGATCAATGAATTTATATTAGTGTAAATTATCACTGATTAATGAATGCAACATTGGGAATTGAAATTTAGTTAGAATTTAAACTTCCTGCTAGTTTTCCAAGTTTAAATAGGATAAGCATGCCGAATATTAAAAATATAAATTATAAGAATATGATATTTATACCTGATAAATTCCTGACAAATTATGGTTAAAATTAAGAACTTAGGAATTAAGACATATATAATGCAGAGATAAGAAATGTTAATTTAGTATAACTTTTATTATGGAGAAAAACCTACATAAAAGGATTTCTTATGTATTTTTCCCATCATATAATTTGTCCCAAACCGAGCTTAAAATTGGTAACTTGAAAGAGTTTAGGATAGTTTCAAATGTACCTAAATTCTGTTGTGCAATTAGGTCATGCTAAGAGAAGTGAATTGACATAAAATAGCATTTATCTTGTTTTTATTTCATTAAAGAGCTGTTAATTGGAAAAAAATAAAATAAAAAAAAATGTTACTACATTTCCGTCTCTTAACAAAGCAATAATAACCTCACCATTTTAAAGGGATTCGGTGACAATTTCATCAAAGTAAACAAAAACTGAGAGACAAAAAGTCTGGATCCTCATGACCAGGAGTTTAACTTCTGAGACACAAGCTTCACCAGCTGATGCTTGCTCTGAATGGACACCCACAGAGGTTGTTGATCTGGAATTTAAAAGGGAGGGATTTTAATGAGAATGCTAGAGATCAGTGGTGTTCTAGGAGAAAACTGCTTTGTGTGTGACCAAAAGGTCCTGTTTCTGTGACTCCTTTAGAATCACATTGGTTGCTGTGATTGAATTCCATACTCCATGGGTAGTTTCTAGGATGTAATAACTGATCAAAACATTTTATGGTTGGAAAACCTGATGAATCTTAAAGATGTCATCAACACACATTTCTATCATGATCATTTTAGTAGCACAAAATGTACCGATATTATACTGGTTTACAGAAAGGAAGACAGTTATTCCAATTAACAGAACAATGTGAATTCAAAGTTTTTTTTTTTTCAACTGTAAGAGCATGAAACAGCATAACATACAAAATTAAGAGTGAAAATCACTTAACGTGATTTAATTATTATTTTAAATAAAATCCATATCCCATTGAAAAGAATTGTGCCATCCTCCCAAAGTGTAGTTCAATCTACAATAATCTATACAGTATCCCTAATACTTAAAAATACTTAAAAATAAAGTTAGTTTTAATAGAGTAGTATGATAAAATATCCAATCCCAGACTCGTATTTCAAAACTAAAAAGAAAACATTTCCCATATCTCCGTATGTGCAAGTATCACGTCCTTTCTACTTCAGTCAGTATTCTTGACTTAGCTTCTTAGTGGAATTGTAGAGTCATTATGTGGGTGGAATAAAGGAGAGTAGCAGATTAACAGATTTAGTAAGTAATGAATATGAGCTGGGAGGATATAGATACTTATGAATGAAGACCTAAAAATTATTCATCATTTTTTTAAATTTAATTATTTTGAAGTAATAAGACTTCTTAAAAAGATTTTATTATCTTGAATAGGTGTACCAGACAAGTAGTATCTCTCTTTATGAAATCTTTTCACTTACGCTTGTGATTCCTGGCTGTATAATATATGTTAATGTAAGTTATGATAAATAAAAAGAGAATAATTCTTTTTTTTAACTTTTTTAAGATTTTATTTATATATTTGACAGAGAGAGATAGCGAGAGCAGGAACACAAGCAGGGGGAGTGCGAGAGGGAGAAGCAGGCTTCCCGCTGAGCAGGGAGCCTGATGAGGGGCTCGATCCCAGGACCCTGGGATCATGACCTGAGCCGAAGGCAGACGTTTAACGACTGAGCCACCCAGGCGCCCCAAAAGAGAACAATTCTAAGCACATTGATAATGTGAATATTTTTAGCAGAGAGCGTATGTATGTATGATAATATAATTTGGAGATGTTTCAAATAAAATATAATTGAATGATTCTGATAAATGTGTGTGTGTGTGTGTGTGTGTGTGTATATATATTTTTATGGAACTCAACAGAACAGGAGAAATTACATGTTCTGCCAAGTTGAAATGTATTTAAAATAAAAGTTTTACTATTTATAAAGTTTTAAATTAATAGCTGTAATTAATATAACTGATAAGTTTTAATGAATGATATTCAGTTTCTAACATTTCCCCATTTTCTCTTCTGTGACTTTGGAGAAATTTAACATGAATCTGCTCAATGTAAATTACTTTTTTTGTGTGCCTGAATTTAAATAGCTAAATGAATTTTCGTAAGCTGCTTTATACTTTATTAGTAGCTCACCTTTGAAATGTGATGCTATATGTGCAAAGTTTGGTTTCTTAAACACTCACTCATCTGCTTCCTATTCAAAGCTGTATATGTGTATTTAGAATACCAATTAAAAACACATCTCTGTGGAGCATAATTGAAATAAAACAGTATTTTACCTTCTATGATGAAAGAAACACATTGAAATTTCATTTTTATTTCTTTTATATATGTAGCGCCTTAGCATGTCCTTCTTTCAAAATTAAATATAGGTTTCTAACTCTCAGTCTTTGGAACCTAATGAGTATAGAATTTTTAATCTAAAGAGAAGAGCATTGCATGTTCCTCAATGTTTTTTTCTCTTTCACTTACTTTTTCAGCATTACTGTTCCCATATCTCCCCATGTCCACCAATTGTATATTTCCCTGATACCTTGCAACTACCATCATTTCCACTGAGAGAGAGAGAATTATAAAGTGTCAGGTCTCAGCCCACAATAGGACTCAGAGCCTCTTCTTTATCTTGTTATCTGTCCTTTGTTTTTTCCACTACACCACAGTGACCTGGGTGAGATATAAAAGGAGACTGTTTCTGAGTCGGTTTTCTAGGTAATATCTAGAGAAAAATTCATCTGCAACATGGTCATTTGCCTCTAAAATATGTGCTGACAATATATTAAGTCCAGTTTCACAATATCTACAACTTCCACATATAAGTCCCTTGAACTAGAAAGAAAAGCAATAGATAATCAGTATGTCCATTAAGTGGGTCTACTTTTGAGAAAGGTGTCTTGGACTTGAAGAATGGAAGGGAGGGGCAGAAAGATGGCACTGTCCTAAAAATTTGTGTCATTCTGTCTTTTTATATGACTTAATGAAGGGGTACATGCAACCCCGTTTAATGTGTGGTTCTCTAATTGAAATAATTCTCCAAAGATAATAATTTAAATTTAAACCTCTTTTAAGTAATATCACCCACTTTATTTTCCTCAAAACGTTCCTATTCAAATCATCTCATACCTAAAAAATTAAAACAAAAAAATTCCTTGTCTGCTTTGTTTTATCTTAGATAGCACGATAAAGCTTCTTCCCACAGAATTAGAAAATTCATCCAAAGAACTGTTTTTTAAATGTCAGAGGACTGTCTTACTCCTTACAGAGTTCTTGGAATGATGTTTGCCAGAGAAGAGATAAAATTTCTTCGTTTGCCAAAGATGAAATAAAATGGTCATTTGAGGAACGTCTATGTTTCTTCAAGCCTCTCATGCAAGAGTAAATGGATGGCTTAAAATTCTGGGTAACATCCACCCCTCCATATTTATTTCACTTAAGTCATATAAATGTAATGCCTTTTTGTTTGTATGTTTGTTTCTGAACTGCACTATGACCTTCCACATGTCCTTGTCATTAAAGTTGTTGCTCCCCTGGCTTATATGTCCTGACCTTCTTGTCTAGGAGTGACTTGTGAATCCCAAACTTCTTTTTACGTACCCGATTATAAAAGAAAATTTACCCTTGAAATTCTCCTGTCTTTGCCTTCTTTAAATCTCTCTCTCTCGTGTGTGTGTGTGTGTGTGTGTGTGATATTTTCTGTGCTTCCCCCTGTAATATACCTACCTCTTTTGAAGGAATATACATAACTCTGTTCCAGTGATTTGACAATCTGTCACACCGTTGTCTCTCTCCTACATTGTGACCTTGTAGGAAAGAATAGTCTTCAATTTATCTTTTTATTCTCTGACTCTGACATCCTGCCTGACAAATGGGACATACTTAAAAATATTAAGAAGTGAATGAGTGGTCAAATTACCTTATATCTCGATTTAAAGTCTTTAAGTTCTATTTCATCATGTTTTGTTAAAAGTATGTTCTTTGTATCTTGTAGCTTCTTTGAAAGATAGTATTTTTTAAAAAGCAGGATTTTTAAAATCTAAACTTGCAAGCTATTATGGCTGCTATTTAAACAAGTCAATTATCAGATAGGTAGTATCATAAAATCAGCTAGAGCATTTACCTGAAAGAAATAGACACTTAAAATGTTTCAGTAAAGAAGTTGAGCAAATGTCTTCTGATTGGTGAAAAGATGTTTACAGTGATGCCCATGATGAAAGTCACCTCTGTTTGCTTGAACCCTAGTTATAGTCAGTGGCAGTCCAAGATTAATCTGAATGGATGCTTTACACGGATGCTTAATTAAGGGCTCTGTTTTCATAATAGCAGGATTAAAGAGAAAGAATAAACTTTAGACAAGTCTAGAAAGAAGCAATGGTCCTCCTTTATTTTTTTTCTCTCTGTAGTTTCTTCCTCAAGTTAAAACAAGGAAAACAAAACAAAATAAAACAAAAAGGATTCCTGTCCTTTGGTTATTACTATACAATTGTTCTGTTTTATTTTGTTTGAGAGATGAGTATAAACAAATAATTTCTTCTTTTATATCAGCCAACATTGTTTTAGAAACAAACAAAAATTACACATTACTTGAAAAAAGTTTTGGATTCAAAGTATAAAGCATTAGGATAAATTAATAAGTTCCCACAACTAAGATTAAATGATGCTAGATAAAACACTGATTTAAAGTAATTAAAGATTTAGGAGAAAGTTGGTAATTTTTTTTATCATTTGCATTAACCATGCACAGATTTGTTCAATCCAGATTATATTAACAATTTATGTAGACCAGTACTCTCTAAATGTTAGGAACAGAGAAAATCAGCTCATAAAATGATTTATAATGCACTCTTTGATGTTTTAATATCTGTTTACACTAAAAAATAATTGAGAGGAAGTAAGCTGTTTATAAAGTCAGGGCTCATATCCCAAGAACATATAAACATACACTAGGGAACAGCTTGGTTTTGTTTTTGTTTTTGTTTTTGTTTTTAAAATTTTATTTATTTATTTGACAGAGAGAGACACAGCGAGAGAGGGAACACAAGCAGGGGGAGTGGGAGAGGGAGAAGCTGGCTTCCCGCCAAGCAGGGAGCCCGATGCGGGGCTCGATCCCAGGACCCTGGGACCACATCCTGAGCCGAAGGCAGATGCTTAATGACTGAGCCACCCAGGTGCCCCAGGAACAGCTTGTTTTAGTTGAACATGTACAGTTTAGAATAAAGTTAATATTAACTCAATAAATATTTATTGAGCATACATTGTTTTCAACATCAGAGACTTATTTATCCCTGCATTCTCAGATCATCATTGTCTCATTTAATTTCTGGAAAAACCTCTCTGATGTCATGTCATTGTTTTGCACATAACTAAGGTAGGAGAAGAAGGTGAACCCAGGTGTGGCCAACTGCAGGGTTCCAGGCTTTGACCCCTAATTGTGCTTTGTCTTGGTGCAGTTGAGGAAATACGGGCTATGGATCACTCTCCTTGGTGCTATAAAGTGAGAGTAAACCTCAAGCTTAGAATGAATAAGGAACAAGTAAAGCAAACGGATGCAGAGAAGGTGGAACTGAGCACATAACCATGCTCAGTGTTTGGAAATCATGGGAGGAAGTGCGCTCAGGAAAAGAGTTTAAAAATTAGAGAAAGGAGCAATTAAGAAAAGATTTTTTTTTACAGAAGCTAAAGAGGCAAAGTTTAAAAATGGAGGTTGTGGGATGTCAAAAGCTACCAGAAAAGCTGATGTGACTGAGACGAGGAATTAATGTGGCTCTCTCAGTCATTCGGGAGCACTCAGTTTGTAGTAAAACTTGTATTTCTAATCACAGCAACAGATCACAGAGGGGAAATGGTTAAAGTGACAAACGGAACATCCATAGAATTACCATAAGAGTTTCTGTCTTTATATCTAAATGCTATAATTGAGCTTAATCAGAGATGGAATTTGAGCATGCAGTGTCATTGAATAAAGAATGTCACTGTTCTGATTGAAGTGAAAAAAGCCTGTCACCATATTGGAGAAATTCACATTAAATGTAGGATACTCCACCACCGAAATTAGGTAGAGATGCAAATGATACAGAAAGCATGATTCTAGCACAGTGCTTTTTTTTTTTTTTTTTTTTTTTTAATACTCATTTCAGGGGCGCCTGGGTGGCTCAGTCGGTTAAGTGTCTGACTCTTGATTTCTGCTCAGGTCATGATCCTCAGGGTTGTGAAATCAAGCCCAGAGTGGAGCCTGCTTAAGATTCTCTCTCCCTCTGCCCCTCCCCCGCTCGCTCCCATACACTCTCTCTCTGTCCAAAAATCAATCAATCAATAAATAAATACATGCCTAAAAAGTATTTCATTTAAAATTGGTTGCCTAAGATGCTCATGGGCATTACTTAAAAAAAAAAAAAAAAAAAGAAAAGATTCTGTGGTCAATAAAGTTGGACAGTTATTTTGTCTTAAATGTGGAATTCCCCTTATGCTAAGGTATTGTTCTCCAAATTTATTGCTCTATGGCACCCTTTTCAATGAAAATCACCATAAAACAGACATTGGGAAATATGGTTCTAAGGGATAATCAGGCCAAGAAGTAAAGCTGGTGCTCAGTATACCAGTATAATATGTGATCATACTGGATCAACTTGAAAATGAAAATATTCGGGGGGAAGAGTCCTTGGAGGATTTCTGATCTCAGTTCATTTAACATGAAATAAATGTAATCCCTGAGAACTTTAGTTTTATTACAGTTTTTGTGACTATGCTGATTTGTCTCAGAGAAAGTTAAATAAGACTCAACTGTAATAATTTTAGGAATACAATTCCACAGGAAATATTGAGGAGTTTCTGTTTGCGTTTGTATCCTCCTAGACTAACAAGACCTAATCACAGTTTTTGTAAAGTGTGGAATAACCAACAAATTTACTTAGTTTCTCTCAAAAATATCTTTCATTTAGGAAGATCAAAAAGGCTTTGGATTCCATGCCTACCTACAAGTGAGAACAATATTATTTTAATTCCCCTCAATAATTAGAAGTATTTTTAGTAAAATGTTTATTTAAATAATCACTATAATGACACATCTTTGAAATTTGTCACTTTATATTAATTTTTACAAATCAATTCCTAGATGTTAGCTATATAGCCAATAATTACAAATACGACAAAATGGGTTTATTTCAATTAGGTTTCTTTAGTTATTTCAGAGACAGTTCATTCTGTCAGCATATATTGGGTCATAATAAAAGGAAATACATAATTATATGCACTTTTCTGGAAGTACAAATCAATGAGAACTTGTTAAATTATATTTATATTATTGTAACTATTGTCATTTTAGAGTAAAAGGTATACCGTTCAGGCAAAAGCTTAATTTAAATATATAGTAATAAAGTTACTTTCTTTATTCAGAGAAAAAAAAAAATTAGTGGATTATACCCTGAGAAGACATTTGTGAAGAAGAGAAGGCTCCTACATAATGGAGCTTATATACTATTAAGAGACACCAGCAATTATCAAACAGTGTGAAAAGTACTATCACAATTGCATATTTTGAAATGACAAGCATTTTTCATATATATAAAATTCAATTTAAAAATTAAAACTTAAGGTAACTGCAGCTATATATTTTTTTGAGGAAGTTCTTGTGATCAGAAGTAAAAATTTAAAAAAAAAACAAACTTGAAATGTCAAGCTAATTCATCAGGTGAAGCTTTTTACTTTTCCTTTCTTGTCAAGAAGTATATGGTCCAGGGGCGCCTGGGTGGCTCAGTCTTTAAGCGTCTGCCTTCAGCTCAGGTCATGATCCCCGGGTCCTGGGATCAAGCCCAGCATCGGGCTCCCTGCTCAGCGGGAAGCCTGCTTCTCCCTCTCTTCCTCTGCCGCTCCCCCTGCTTATGTTCCCTCTCTCGCTGTGTGTCTCTCTCTCTGTCCAATAAGTAAAATCTTAAAAAAAAAAAAAAAAAGTATATAGTCCAGGGGTACCTGGATGGCTCAGTTGGTTAAGCATCTGCCTTCAGCTCAGATCATAATCCCAGGGTCCTGGGATCAAGTCCCATGTTGGGCTCCCTGTTCCGAGGGAGGTCTGCTCCTTCTGCACCTGCTCCCACTCATTCTCTCAGTCTCTCTCTCTCTCTCAAATAAATAAATAAAATCTTTAAAAACAGACAAAAAAAGAAATACATAGTCCAAAAGGAAAGGTAGGAATAATTGCCATTTTCCCAGGAAAGAAATCACCCTTAATGAGATGTATTACCTCTCCTGGTGACTTCTTCATTCAGAATGTTTGCTGATTTCCTGCTGTCTTCTGTGTATGCAGTGTGAACAAGGACTGCCTGGCAGAGGGGAAGCAAGACTCCCTGTCTTTACAGAGCTTGCAATCTGGGGGGGGGGAAGAGAAGTAAAAATGGGAGGGGGAAAGGGGGGGAAAGAAAGGAAAGGGAGAAAGAAATGTGTAGTGAAAACTTGTAAAGACTGAGTTGTGATCAAAAAAATTATAAAGAACAGTGAGAGAATAAGGGAAGACAACAAGGAAAGTCCTCTACGGGATGTGATATGTGGTCCGAAACCTGAAAGATGGAAAGCGCGAGTGTCTACAGAAAGAGTATCAAGAAGAGTCCAGGCCAAGAAAGTAGCACGCATGTCCCAAGGCCAGAGGTCAGTGACCTCAGAGTCTATGGAAGAAGTAGGGTTTATATCTTCAGATATTTGTAGAAAAATCCAAGAAATTATTACTCTAGAGGTGCTGATTTCTAGCAAAAATGAAAAATAAGGGGGGAAATGGTCTAAAAGTTTAACTACCAACCTCCTTGATTTTCAGCATGCACTATCGTGAATCAATTTATCAGGATTCTTAAATGTTTTACAATTCTACATTGTGATGATTATCATTATTCCATAATGACAAAGGTTTATAGATGAGAATAATTAATTTTATTTATTTTTGTTATATACATTTGTAAAATAATTTTGAATTATGGATAATGATACCCTAAGTGTATAATTTTGATTAAAATAAATAAAAATAAGGAGCTTTACTTAGAATAAAGGGATTTGAACTGACTAGCAGTCTGGTTTTATTTTAAAGTATGCTTGAATATTTAAAAATGAGTAAGTTGATGTTATTACTTAATGCTTTACTTGCAACTGATTTTTTGACTTTCTTCTCTGTTTTGCAGTATTTTTATGATCCTGATAAATATATAAATACATGTGTGTGGATTCCACGATTTGAAATGACATATTCTTCATTAGCCCGCAATTCATGTAGCTAAACCTCACAGTGCTAACAAACTAAGCATTCCATCATTGAGCATTTTGCTCTTAAAAAAAAAATCTTGGGGCGCCTGGGTGACTCAGTCGCTTAGGCGGCTGCCTTTGGCTCAGGTGATGATCTCAGGGTCCTGAGATGGAGCCCCGCATTGGACTCCCTGCTTAGTGGGAAGTCTGCTTCTCCCTCTCCTTCTGTTGCATCCCCTGCTTGTGTTCTCTCTCTGAGACTCTCAAATTAAAAAACAAAACAAAACAAAAAACCTTTAAAAAAATCTTATAGGCAATTATACTAGGTGGATGTTTGAAACTCCAAGAATGCACACTCATATATGTTGCTTTGGTTTTTAATAATGGATAATTGGAAATATATAAAATGACAAGAACGAAATATTCTCTCCTTATGATAGCCTATAGAATCACACTCCCCCAGCAAGGCCTGCAGTGGTGTTCAAGTTCAACTGGCTCTGAAAAATTAAAGTATAAGAGGAGCAGGGGTGGTGAATGGGAACTAAAATGGTTATCTAGAAGTAGGGACGAATTTGTGACCTTTAACAGAACTGAAAAGCCCAAAACTAACTCCAAAATGATATGGTAAATTCACATTGTCACCGTGGAGATCTCTAATGTATCTGTAGTTTAAGAACCAAAACCTGAGCTAAATTGTTCCAAAATATCTGCAGAGGCACTTAGTGCTCTTTTGTTGGGAGCCAGGCAGAAACCAACCATTGGCTTGGGTTTTCTTTTTTCTTTTCTTAAATTTTTATTTATTTATTTGAGAGAGAGAGTACACAAGCAGACGGAGTGGCAGGCAGAGGGAGAGGGAGAAGCAGGTTCCCCGCTGAGCAAGGAGCCCGATGTGGGGCTCCATCCCAAGACCTCGAGATCATGACCTGAGCCTGCAGACGTTTAACTGACTGAGCCACCCAGGCGCCCCGTTGGCTTGGGTTTTTAAAAAAAAACATTCAAGAGGCTTTCGACTGAGTGGTGATACTTACATCTGAATGTAATCATGATGAGATATCAAGCAAACCTAAGTTGAGGAACATCCTATCGTATGAGATAACTAGCCTCTACTTAAAATAAAATAAACAAAAAAACCCCAAAACCAACACAGAGATCATGAAAGATAAAGAAGGACTGAGAGACTGTTCCAGATTAAAAGAGCTGAAACAAAGGATAAGTCAATGTAATAGGTGATTCTAAACTTGAATCTTGTACTGGAGGAAAAAAAAAAAAACAAATACACAAACAATGCATCATGGAACACTACATCAAAAACTAATGATGTATGGTGATTAACATAATATAATAAAATTAAATTAAAAAAAACCAAAACACTCTCAAGGATATCGTTGGGGAAATTGGAATATGGACTATGCTGAAGGTGAAAATGTTTTACAGTGTTGCAGGTTGGGACCTTCGGAAGCAAATGCTGCGGGAAATAGTGTTTTTAATAGGCATAGAGTACTAATTAGGAATCAACACCCATTGAAGCACTGGGTGGAGAGAGGAGTGCGAAACAGATCCAGGCCCAGTGAAGTCTGGTCAGTTCCATGGGGAGCTCCGGAGCAGATGTGAGTGCTCAGGCCCAGCCCACGTTGGCTCTGGTTTCTAATCTTTAAATTGGAGGTTTAAGTGAAGTGGCCATGGAGTCATAACAGCCATTTGTAAAGAAACCATTTATCACTAGGAATATCTGCTACTGAATTATTCAATGACATTTGAGAGAAAATGAAACATATAGGGAAATACCATTAAAGGGGCCTCCCTGAATGTTGCCTTTACTCCTTGTTTCCTTTGACTGGCTAGCAAGAGAGAAGAACTGGAAAGAAAGAGAGAAAGAGAGAGAGAGAGGAAGGAAGGAAGGAAAGAAGGAAGGAAGAAAGGAAGGAAAGGCAGGAATGGAGGGAGGGAGGAAGAGGGGAAGGAGGGAGGGGAAGGAAGGAAGGAAGGAAGGAAAGGCAGGAGGGGAGGGAGGGAGGAAGAGGGGATGGAGGGAGGAAAAGGAAGGAAGGAAGGAAAGATCATCAGGTCTAACATTATAGCCCTCTCTTAGGGCTTCATTAAGCAAATTTAAAATAAATAAAATTATCTGTGATTAATAATATCATTTGGGGCGCTTGGGTGGCTCAGTTGTTGAGCATCTGCCTTCAGCTCAGGTCATGATCCCACGGTCCTGGGATCGAGCCCCACATCGGGCTCCCTGCTCGGCCAGAAGCCTGCTTCTCCCTCTCCCACTCCCCCTGCTTGTGTTCCCTCTCTCGCTGTCTCTCTCTCTGTCAAATAAATATTTAAAAAAATAATAATAATAATAATATCATTTATGAAATTTCTCAAGAAAAAATTTGTGGTTTATTATTATTTATAGTGAAGTAAGCAGAAATTGCTTCACTCTGTTTTGTGGGTTGCAGTATTTGGATGCAGATAAAAATGGGAAGTCTCTCAATTTAGCTTCTGTGATATAATTTAACTAAAGAAGTAGTTGTTAAATGATTAGGCCATATTAGTTACTAACAGATGAGAAAATATACAGTTGATTTCATACTTTGGAAGTATGTCCTAGTTACTCAAATTGTCTTTTTTTCAATTACCTAATTATAATTGCATCGATTAATTAAACAGTTACATCTAATCTCATTTATAAAATTTTACACACTTAATGTTGACACTGTAACAATAACATACAGCAGAATCTGACACGGTTATATCTCTTAGAAGTCACTTGAGAACTTTCTCTGGTTTAAGGGCTTCTATGTGGTAGAAAAACTACACTTTTATTATTTTGATGATAAAAATATTCAATATGTGAGACTGTTCTCTGAAGCATAAGGACTGAAACTATCATCATACTAAGGACATTGCCTTTCAAAAGCAGTGACTAAACACATAATTACTGAAAGTGTAAAATATATGTGAAAGTAAGACTGTACCAGGTGCATCTTTGTCCATCTTTTTGCAAAGTGTCCCTATTTTCTGACTTCTTTCTCTTCGCAGAGGGAGATCTCTTTGGCCTAGCTTTATACCAGCCATTTACCTCTAGATCTGATTTCCATGTGGGATGGGATAAAAAGAGGTGATGATTTCATTAGATCAGACAGAAAACATTCTTAAGCCTCTCTCTATTTATATATTTGGCTCTGAGTTGTTTCTCTTCTCCCACTGGACAGTATTAGAACCCAACAATTCAACAATAACACATTTTCCGAAGTAGTAATTATTCAATTTTGGGTATCACTATTTTTAAAGATGCAGCACAGTAGGTCAGGATACTTATTTATCTTGTCTGGACACTTTTTAAGCTTCTGTCACAGCATAAGGTGAATTTATGCCCCCTTACCTTTCAGTTAAGATCCAATTTATAATCCTGTCGGCACATTTCTGGGCAACAACATACACCCATATGTACACTTATCTTCTGAGAACACTTGTTTTCTAAAACCAATAAATTTAGGGGCACTTGGGTGGCTCAGTCCGTTGAGCATCTGACTCTTGGTTTCGCTCAGGTCATGATCTCAAGGTCCTGGGATTGAGCCTGCATCGGGCTCCATGCTCACTATGGAGTCTGCTTGAGATTCTTTCCCATCCCTCTCCCTCCCCCTTCTGCTTGCACCCTCTCTAGTAAATAAATAAATAAAATCTTTAAAAATAAAATAAAACCAATAAATTTATATTTTACCATATATTTTAGTTTTCTTAACGTCCTAAACCGAAAACCTCATCTTTGCTTTTCCTTTGCATAGAGAAATATAATTAAATAATTATATATTAACATATATAATATAATGTATATTATATAATTATGTTAATTTTTCTCTCAAAGACGACTTCAAGACTTTCCTAAGAAAAAAAGCAAAAAATTAAATAAATAAACCTTTTCTCAATCTCTCTGCTATTTCTGTTTTAAGTCCTTGAGTCCTTATTATTCTTCAATCATTTTGGAAATCTAGTATTTTTTTATATTACTATTTAAAATGTCATGAGTTAGTTTGGAATGGTAGTAAATGAAGAATTGGAATTTGGGGTCATAGGTACTTAATTTCAAATCCCAAACCTGCTAGCGATTATCTGGGAAACATTACAAAACTGATGCATCTACTTTGATTCCTGTAGTTCATCATTTATTAAGCAAGGTAAATAGCATCTACTTCTTAGGGTTGATGTGAATTAAAAGTAATGTACATAAATCATATAAGCCCAGGGCCTGGCAAATAGTGGCATTTAGTAAATGGTGACTACAGTGATTATTGAGATTGTTATTATGATCACCATATTTCTCATTATGCAAATAAATGCTCTTTAAGAACTAAGGGTGTCTTATATTTGGTTTATGTCCTCTACAACACTATAATACTCCTAGCCACATGCTAAAGAATGAATGGATACATGAATAAAGTATTTTCAGAAACTCTTCATAAATCTAGTTTAGCAAGTGAATAATGGCAAGGTGAATTTCTCATTTTATTTTAAGTGGTTTTTCAATACCACTCATCATTAGGATCAGATCCCCTGAGGCCACTTCCTATTGACTAGGACCCCTCTAGCTAACAGAAATTTATGGAGTCTTTTTTTTTTTTAAAGATTTATTTATTTGAGAGAAAGAGAGCACGTGCATGCGCACAGGAGGAGGGGAGGGGCAGAAGAAGAAGGAGACAAGTAGACTTCCTGCTGAGCAGGGAGCCCAGTGTGGGGCTCAATCCCAGGACCCTGAGATCAGGACTTGAGCTGAAATCAAGAGTAGGATGCGTAACCGACTGAGCCACCCAAGTACCCTGAGAGTCTTTTGTTTTATGGTATAGTGATATCTTCCTTGGAACTTTGATTTGCCAGAATTTTTAAAGAAATCAACAATTATTTAGCGTGTTCTCTATCCAGTTTTGATTATAAAACACCAACTAATATACTTAATATTTTTATGTACCCAGATAATGCTAGCAGGATTTCTGAGGATTAACTTAATCAGAGCATTGAGAAGTGATTGCTTTTACCCATTTGCCATACTAAGAAAAATGATCATACTTCTCAGTGTATCTCCACATCTCCATAAAGTTTTCCTTTACCTTTTAAAGTTAATGAAGTTTGGCGCCATCCCAAACTGGTAATCACGCTATTCTTAATTGCCAACATCTGGAAATAATTCTGATTTTACCGCTCTGTGCCTATCTGTTTGAAAATACCTTTAGAAAGTTGCCTTGGAAAATGCTGCAGACTCTCTTCAGTTGTTCATTACATTTTCCCTTACGCTACAGTTATTTGGATATCTATGAAGTAGTATGGAAACTAGGAGGATTTCAAAGACTTGCCATTTCACGTGAACTTTAACAAGGGTTGCTGGTCAAGTTGCCTGGAACGCTGACTCAGAGATTAGGGTGCAGAAAGCTTCGTGGATCAGCATCCACACCTGAGGCCTGGGGCGGGGCGGGGAGAGAAGGGAGCAAGATCCAGCAGGGAGAGAGGCTGAGCTGTGATGAAGTCAAAACAAGGTGTCAGCTGATGGCAAGGTCATTCTGAGGCTGTTTTTCATGTTGTCCTAAAATGGGCATGAGCAGACCAGGCCTTGATACTTCATTGACCCATCCCAAATTATTCATGCTTGGGTCCCTTTAAAATTTGGTAATTATTTATGTGTTTAAACAGTACTTCATTGAATATTTAAAGGTCTCAGTGTTGATTTTTGAGCACAAGTGTGAGGTCTTTTTCTGGTACTTCTACTTTTGTCTATGCCAGAGAGAGAAGTCAGGCTTGACATTTTCACGTTGTGAGACACGCTCTTTTCCTATCACTTGCGTCTTTTAGTGAACAATATATGTTCTCCAGTTATCTCCCCATTAGGGTGACTGTTACACATGTATTGTTGTTAACTGCTATATTTTGCAAACTTAAGAGTATTGGTGAAATTTTAAATGAGACCAAATCTGCTAACTTTCAGACAAGTGGATTCTATCTCATCAACATCAATAGTCTTAGAGAATTTAGAAAGTTCTCTTATTCATGATTGTTCAAGCTGTTGTATAGCTAGAAAGACCAAGGCATTCAGAAGACCTGGCTAACTCTTTTGGGTCCAGGTTCTGGTGCCAAGGAGCATTGTGTTGGCATTATTCCCCGGCTTCTCTGCACAGTGAATGTGTGTGACTATAGTAAGTAAGGACAATGGGCCAGAGCATCTTTCACATTAATATAAGTTGTTTCAAGGAAATGATTTGGTAGAATAGACTAATAAAGCCTAATCTGTGTAATGAAATACACATGGAGGAGAAAAATGGGACTCTTTCTTGAATATTCTGAAGTTATTTCAGAACTTTTCTCGAAACAAAATTATTGCTCTTTCTTTGTAGCCTAAAAGGCTTTAAAATTATAAACAGTATTGCAGCTGACTGTATCTTCATCCTAATGGGATATTCATCAAAAGTCTATGAAGATATAATGAGAGGCTTTTATAATTGAAATCCAAATGTTATGTACAATGACAATTTAAATGCATGTGTTCTTTTCTCAAGAATTGGCTTGAAACGTAGAAGTCTTATTTTGATTAAAAATAACATTAATATGGGTATGAAAAATGATAGGAGTACTCTAAACAGTGCATGATAAGTTGGCTTTGACTCTGATTTTGACTGCTCCTTGGGATATTCTCATTATTTTTTTCTTCCTCTAAGTAGAAATTAAACCCAAGTCCATCTTTTTGCTTTCTTCTTAATGTTTTTAATTTATAGACCAAGGGAGAGTAATCTTGGAATCAATTGGATATAGCCTGTGAAATTAATGTTTTCTTGTATAGTCTTAACTTTAAACACCTGAAGTCAACTGGCCTTAATGCCAAGTCAGGTTTTCGAAAACTTTGCTAACCCTTTTTCTCAGTTCTCATCTTAAGAAATGCTCTTGAGAGTAAAAAGCTTCCCTGTTGAGACCACAATGTGCAGTCTTTTCACCCTATCAATGGGTAATAGTGTGAGCTGACAAAAAAAGGTTAGGTTAAGGGTCAGTTGTTAAAACAAATGAACAAGGAAACCTAAATAGACTCATAAATACAGAGAACAGACTCCTGGTTGCTAGAAGGGAGGGAGTGGAGGGATGGGAGACACAGCCTAAGGGGATTAAGAGGTGATAGTCACAGGAATGTAATCGACAACATAGGGAAAATGTAGTTAATAATATGTTCATAACTGTATGGTTACAGATGGTAACTACACTTTTTGTGGTGACCATTGTGTAATGTATATAAATGTCAAATCACTATGTCATACACCTGAAACTAAAATAATGTATGTCACGTATATTTCAATTTTTTTAAAAGATTTTATGTATTTGACAGAGATAGACAACGAGAGAAGAAACACAAGCAGGGGGAGCTGGAGAGGGAGAAGCAGGCTTCCCACTGAGCAGGGAGCCGACTTGGGGCTCGATCCCAGGACCCCCAGGACCCCGGGACCATGACCTGAGCCAAAGGCAGACGCTTAACCACTGAGCCACCCAGGTGCCCTGTATATTTCAATTTTTAAAAAATCGGTTGGTAAATCAGACTCAGGCAAATCAGATAATACCCCAAATCAACCTTTACTAATAATTTTAGAGAAACAGTTGGTATATAGGAGAAGCAAGGAGAGGTCTGACTGCTCAGCTACGCATTTTATTCTTAGATTCTGTACAAAATAACAAATGGTGTTAAACTGTTGGAACATAACATAAACTGATCAATTTTACTTTCATTCTTCTATCTAGCACAAGGCAAAATTTGCTAAGTAAGAATTGGGATTTTTAGCTAAGAGTTAAATTTCATTCTACCTATACATTTCAACATTCTTTTCCCTATTTCTTTGGACAATTAGTGATTCTTAAATAGGCAGCACATAAACTTATGCTATGAGTTAGCATAAGCAACTTCTAAAATCTGGAAATATAAATGTGGTAGACATTAGTCTGCAAGATTTAAAAGAAATTTTAGATGTTAAACAGTCTTACACATTTTAAATCTTTTATCCTCTCAAAATACTTGATTGCTGATGTCTTCTGTGTATTGTAGTAGTCAGTTCAGGATCTTGGAGTTCCACAAATGCGCTATAATTTTTACAAGTAAAAGGACTTTCTCTGAACATATACTAATAGTTTTGAGGTGCAGTGGGGGGAAAACATTTTCACTCCAAAATAAAGTGGAAATCAGGATGCCTGGGTGAGCTAGTTAGTTACGCATCTGCTTTCAGCTCAGGTCATGATCCAAGGGTCCTGGGGTGGAGTCCCACATCGGGCTCCTTGCTCCGCAGGGATCCTGCTTCTCCCTCTGCCTGCCGCTCCCCCTGCTTGTGCTTTCTCTCTCTCTCTGATAAATCAATCTTAAAAAATAAAAATAAATAAAAAATAAAGAATGAAGGGGGGAAATCGGAGGGGAACCATGAGAGACGATGGACTCTGAAAAACAAACTGAGGGTTTTAGAGGGGAGGGTGGTGAGAGGATGGGTTAGCCTGGTGATGGCTATTAAAGAGGGCATGTTCTGCATGGAGCACTGGGGATTATACGGAAACAATGAATCATGGAACACTACATCAAAAACTAATGATGTAATGTATGGAGATTAACATAACAATAAAAAACAAAGTGGAAATAGTTTTTTAAACTTTTAAAAATAGTTCAAATACCATTTTTCTTTTTTTTAAAAAAAAGTATTTATTTCCTGGAGTCCAGAGTCCCTCACTTAGCATAATCCCTTCCAGTTCCATCCATGTTGATGCAAATGGTGGGTCTGAATGTTATAGCATGGGGGTGGGGTGGGGGGATGGGCTAAGCAGTGATGGGTATTAAGTAGAGCACATGTGGGGATGAGCACGGTGTTATACACAACTAATGAGTTGTTGAACACTACAACAAAAACTTATGATATACGGTATGTTGGCTAACTGAACATAATTTAAAAAAAGTATTTAAGAGAGAGAGGTGGGAGATAGGGGCAGAGTGAGAGAATCTCAAGCAGACTCCCCATTGAGCTCAGAGCCTTAGGCAGGGCTCAATCCCATGACCCTGAGATTGCAACCAGAGCCAAAATCCAGAACCCAACACTTAACCAAGTGACCCACCCAGGCGCCCCTCAAATGCCATTTTTCCATGAACCTAACCACAAGTTAATAGGTGATTCTGTGCTTATTTTCTGTTAAGACGACAGCTTTTTTTTTTTTTTTTGCCAAATGTATAAAATAGTATCTTTATTTGGTAATATTTATAACTCAGATTTATTGCAACCTTTATTTCACCTCTGTACCTCTGTAATGTTGCCACCCAACTGTTGGATATAATTTTAATAATATTTGATGCAAAAACAATCCCTATTTAAACACAGTTTTTACTATATGTTGGCTAATTGAACATAATAAAAATAAATAAATAAACGCAGCTTTCTAGGATTCTATTAGCTGAATGGAACTAAAAATAATTAAGTCTTAAAGTTTCTCAGAAAGTTGTCATTTTAAATGAGTAGAAATTTTTATTTGGTAGTCTTCTGAAATTTAGAGGTTTTAATATCCCTAAAACAAAATATTAATTAGATAGGAACTAAAATGACCGAACCCGAGACCCCTCTACAAATATTCCACATCTATTTGTAGGTTACAATGACAATTTGTAATGTGCCCATGGAAAATGCAGCACTGGGGACTCTGCACTTAGTCATAAACCTATATTAAACCAGTCTGGGCCCAGTGCCCAGGGATCCAGTCAAGCAAACAAAACAGAACTAAGAAATTGTTAAGATGAAGAGCTAAAGACATCGACATAATTGAAGATGTCCCGAATTAACTGATGAGGTCTTTAGCAATATCTAAAAGATGCACGCTCACTGATGTTAAATAACTGAGCAAAAACATGATCAATTTGATTGTGAAGAGTAAATGATTAGAAGCATGCTAAAATAACACAATCATGTGCATATAGACACTTGCAGAGTCAGCGGTCCATGTTCTCGTCTGGGTCTAGATTTCTGGGTTCAAGGTCTAGTTCTTGTACCAGCCATGTTACAACTCCGATCATGTTCCTTCCTCTGATCTCTCAAGCCCAATATGCATGTCACCTCTGTGACGGAATTCTTAGACTTCCAAATGGTTATGCCCTTTTATTCCCTCCCCTAACAGGTGCACACGCCTTCCCTCCCCAGGTGATATAAACAGCTGCAACGTGCTTCAACCTGAGACTTACCCTAAGAGGCAAGCAGAAGTGGGAAGCTTTTTCCTCAGCTTTATACCCAATCTGAGTCCTAATGATTTAGAGATGGGCAGGGAATACTGATTTGCTGGGGACAGTTTACCTTTGGTTGAGGCCCGGGTCAGCACCAGGTAAAACCTTTGGGGCAGCTTAAGGAGTGGTCTTGACTGTGGTCACATAACCACGTAGGCAATATAATCAAGGTACGGGCAGTATTTTAGATCTTTAAACATTGGAAATTTGAAGTTTCAAATGTTAGCCGTTTGACAAGGTCCACTACACTTTCTGAAAGTGGAAATAAAAACCCTGAGTTTGGAAAACAAACAAACACACACATGGGTTTTGGTTGCATCTGGTGTTTGTGTCAAGTATACAACATTTCCCTGAAACAAAAGAAAATAACACACAAGCAGGCATTTTTCAGAATCTCATCTCAAATTTGCGGAGCAGACAAGGAAATTCTAGTGCTCAAAAACACACTTACCTACCCCAGTTTCCTCATTTTATAGCTGAGGAAACAGGTTCATCCGTAGTGTTTGCCCAAAGAGCCGCAGTGGTTATTGCCATTTGCCTGGTTTGAAACCTAAAATTAGGGGCACTGGGGTGGCTCAGTCGGTTAAGCGTCTGCCTTAGTCTCCGGTCATGATCCCAGGGTCCTGGGATTGAGTCCAGCATCGGGCTCCTTGCTCAGCGGGGATTCTCCTTGTCCCTCTGCCTCTCCCCCTGCTGGTGTTCTCTTTCTCTCTCTCTTTCTCTCAAATAAATAAATAAATAAAATCCTTAAAAACACACAAATGTTGGCTAATATTATAAATTAGAATCATTTGATAAATTCATAACTGTTCCTATATAAATATATATACCTTCTTAGAAAACCTACCTTCTTAGAACACCTACCTTCTTAGAAAACCTATCCAATATCGGAGAGCCAGAAATAAGGATACTATAAGGTAACGTGATAATCAAGAAAAGTATAATTCCTAAAGCTAGGTGATAACTCCTCTTAGTAACTTGAGCTATAGAAACCATCTCAGAGTGGCCCTTACGGAAGGTAGGATCTGCAGAACAGCTCTTCCAAGGGACCTTGCCGGTGCTGGATCATTGACAACTAGACAGTCTGCTTAGTTGGGTGTTTTCCCCTACGAAGCAAGTGGTCTGAGGGTAATTGTAATCTATCCAAACTGCGTAACGCAGAAGATAATATGTACTACGTGGAATATCAGGTTAAAAAAAATGAGGGTTTTTTTTTCCTCTGTGACATTTTATGACTTCATTTTAGTAGGAGAGCCCTGTTGTGCTACTGCAATAAAAGTGTAATTGTAGGTTTTTGTGGAATACAGTACTATGTAAAAGTGAGTGAATAAAAACAATTATCAGCTAAATGGGCAATTCTGTTACTTCAAAATTACATGAGATTATGGAATAATGTAATAGCCCTACTCTTTAGCTAAATTGAGAAGTAACTGGGTGTTTATTAGCAACTTTGAGAGGTGGGATGTTGGGGTTTTTTTTAACCATGCAAAGTATGGGAAAATAAACTAGGAGTCACTTAGAAAACATAGGTTACTTAATTCCATTGACTTTTAATTGCAATGCCAAATGATTAACAAAAAATCCTGAAAAGAGGCCTATATAAATGGTAGGACATTCTATGCACTTGGAACTTTGAGATCTGGGTCTGTTTAAATATCATTTAGGTCTTCAAAAACAATCACCTTTCATAACTGACCAAAGTGGATGTCTTCATCCTAGACATTAAGATTTGTGTTGTAATTTTTTTTCAACAGTATCGCATGTAAATATTTTTAATTTGTTAAGTTTTCTTCTTACAGTCTTAATTGTAGTTAAGCATGGTCCATGGTATTCTGAAACAAACGGCACGAATTGCGGAGTATGTGAACAATTTGATACAACAGTACTTATGCCAGTAGAGGGGCCCCTGGGTGGCTCAGACAGTTAAGTGAGCGACTCTTGATTTCGGCTCAGGTCATGATCTCAGGATTGTGAGATCGAGTCCCGAGTCTGGCTCTGGGTTCTGCAGGGAGTCTGCTTGAGATTCTCTCTCTTTTCTGTTCCTCCCCACCCTCCTCTCTCAAATAAATAAATAAATCTTCAACAACGAAAAAACTATGCCTTTTTTTTTTTTTTAAGATTTTATTTATTTATTTGACAGAGAGAGAGACAGAGAGAGCAGGGACACAAGCAGGGGGAGTGGGAGAGGAGAAGCAGGCCTCCCGCCAAGCAGGGAGCCCGATGTGAGGCTCCATCCCAGGACCCTGGGATCATTACCTGAGCCAAAGGCAGACGCTTAATGACTGAGCCACCCAGGCGCCCCTCACCACTCAGTTTTAACAGTTCACCTGCGTCTGTGTGAAATAATCTTTTTTTTAAAGATTTTATTTATTTATTTGTCAGAGAGAGAGAGAGACGCACACAGCGAAAGAGGGAACACAAGCGGGGGAGTGGGAGAGGGAGAAGCAGGCTCCCTGCTGAGTGGGGAGCCCCACGCAGGGTTCGATCCCAGGACCCTGGGATCATAACCTGAGCTGAAGGCAGACGCTTAATGACTGAGCCACCCAGGCACCCCTGAAATAATGTTTTTAACTCAAATTGACGCTATAGTTTAATCCATTGTGAAATCAACTACTGTGAGTCATCAAATGTTTACCATCACACTGGATGACTATATGTGCTTTTTAAAAAAAAAATTATTGTTATGTTAATCACCATACATTACATCATTAGTTTTTGATGTAGTGTTCCATGATTCATTATTTGTGCATAACTCCCAGTGCTCCATGCTGAGCGTGCCCTCTCTAATACCCATCACCAGGCTAACCCATCCTCCCACCCCCCTCTCCTCTAGAACCCTCAGTTTGTTTTTCAGAATTCATCATCTCTCATGGTTCGACTCCCCCTCCGATTACCCCCCTTCATCCTTCCCCTCCTGCTACATTCTTCTTCTTCTTTTTTTTTTTTCTTAACATATATTGCATTATTTGTTTCAGAGGTACAGATCTGTGATTCAACAGTCTTGCACAATTCACAGCGCTCACCATAGCACATACCCTCCCCAATGTCTATCACCCAGCCACCCCATCCCTCCCACCCCGCCCCCCACTCCAGCAACCCTCAGTTTGTTTCCTGAGATTAAGAATTCCTCATATCAGTGAGGTTATATGATACATGTCTTTCTCTGATTGACTTATTTCGCTCAGCATAACAACACCCTCCAGTTCCATCTATATGTGCTTTTTAAATCACCAGGAATCTATTCAGTTTAATGAGTCATTTCTTTAGTAGAAAACTTTCTCTAGTCTTTGCCTCCTTCTCCTAAAGTTTCATTTGGGCATATCCATCCCCATTGGTCTCAATAAGCTGCTTAGACTCACTGATCCAAGTTAATCTAATTAATTAATTAATTAATTCGTGATTTGGACAGGAATCCAGAATGCATAAAGATGACTCACATGTAGGAATTGGCCTGCAAGAAGAGACAAAAAAGTACAGAGGGGTCCGTTTGGAAACATATCTGATGTTTTGGCTTAGTCCTTTAGCGTTATAGCACTTGAGCTTGCTGGCAGGCACCAACAAATATAGGAAGAGAATTATAAGGAAAAATCAGTTGCGAAATGGGGAAATTGCAACTGTGATCCTACCACGTGACTTTTTCTCCTAAAGTCCCAGGGGAGTATGGTTCCAGATCTCTCAGAACCAGTAAGGACCAGGAATCTTCCTGTCCCAAGGCGTACAAAGACTCTGGTGTCACTCACGGACATAAATGCTCTAACTCTGCTTAGAGGCATTGTTCTTCTGGGCTTTGGCTCATGTTTTTCATCTGTCCACTGCCTTTTCTGGTGCCCTGAAGTGGTTAGCACTGCTCTTTCAGATTACAACTCTTACCCTGCTCCATAGCAGTACTGTATATTCCATACTTCCAGAAAAGATTTTTTCTTTTATCTTTTATTTTTCTTTTTATTGTATTTTATTATTTATTATATTATTTTGTTTTTATTATTTTTATTTTTAATTTTATTTCTTTTTCTTTTATCTTTTTTTTTCTTTTATGGCATCTTCTTTACCTTCCTGGATCTGAAGCCTGAAGAGCCACCATCCCCCAACTCCCCAAACTGCTTTCCAGAGAAGAGTACCTGGATGGATATTTTTGAAGAAACAGGAGAAAGGAAAATATTTGCTTTTGTTTTTTCCCTTTACACTACAAGCTATCGATCACTCTAATCAAGGACACAAGTGAAACTAATTGAACTCAAAGTAATAGGGGATTTTGGATTATTTAATTGGAATAAAACTAATATGCTCATATTGAGGATACACTCTGGTATAACAAGTAAAATTTAGGGATGGATACAAATACAGTTGGACAAAACCAAATTGACTCATGTCCTAGACTTTTCTGAGCTCTGTCTCCCTCTGAAGCTGTAAAGCTAGACCTGACAAGGGCTGTTGTGTTAAGTAGGTATTACTGCAAGGCTGAAAATAATATTTACGATTCTAATGGTTGCTGACCTGGCCAAATCTGGGTCAATGTGGGAAGACACAGCCAAAGCGCCCGGATACAGGGAGGCATGAAAAACTGGGGCCATTTATACAATCAATTTACAAAGCTGTAGTGGTGAAGACAGCATTGAGATGGAGAATAAGAAAGCAAGGCATGGACCTTTTCATAGGATGTGGTCTAGGAAGGACACTTAACAAGAATGTAGGGCAGCTCTCATCAAACTTTGCAGTATCTACAGCTGACAAAGAAACTATCTGTAGGTTTTATAAAAGTACTGTCAGACTTTTTAAAAATTGCTTTTAGAAAATAGGTTGTTTTTTTTTTTTTAACATGTAAGTCATTTGGATATTTCTATGCACTTGCCCAAATCATTACTTTAGTTCATTTTGTGTCACAGCATCTTCTTTTGTAATAAAGAAAACCTTAAGAATTAGGCTTTATTGAAACTGAATCTCCTGAAAGCTGTGTTTTTTAAAATCTCTTAAACTTGCAAACTCTTTGTGTGGTAGTAGAAGTATGATATAAGGCCCGACTAGCTGCACACCTCGCTACATGCCATTTTTGAAGCATAGTCCTCAAAATTATTTGGCTTAGAACAAAAAACAAACCCTGTTTAAATGTTGTCTAGCAAAAGTTAAATAATACCAGCTTTAAAAATCTTGTCAACTCCATCAACAAAAGTTTTCTGCATTTAAAGTAAAAATGTTTAGATCTTTTCAACACAGTGAAGTCTACAAAGAGATGAATAAAAAGATTAGATATTACAATAAACTTTAAAAGGGTAATGTGCATTATCCTGAAATAGAATTTATATTTACTGCCACTGTACCCACCATGCTTAATTTTTCTTTAGTTATTTGCTTATCACATTAATTTATATTTATAACAAGCTCTACCTGGCATATCTCTTGTACTTGACTGTCATCTGGCATTAACTTTTTTTGTTAAATGACTGTCTGTAATAAGGATGGGCTAGAATGATGACTAATTATATTTCAAATGAAGCCACATCTATAAGAAAAGGAGAGGGGAGCCTGGGTGGCTCAGTCATTGAGCGACTGCCTTCGGCTCAGGTCATGATCCCAGGGTCCTGGGATCGAGCCCCGCATCGGGCTCCCTGCTCGGTGGGAAGCCTGCTTCTCCCTCTCCCACTCCCCCTGCTTGTGTTCCTGCTCTTGCTGTGTTGTGTCTCTCTGTCAAATAAATAAATAAAATCTTTAAAAAAAAAAGAGAGAGAATAAAATAATTTCAAGGTGGATAAAAGCATGACAAAAATTAAGATAATAAACAATAAAATTCCTAAATGGTAAGATCTGAGGGAGTAATTTTTTAGAGAAAAAATGTAAAATGTTGGCAAATTAATAGAATTTTAAAATAAACAGAGCCATAGAACAGGATTTGGGAGACTAGGACTTTGAGAGAGTAAGTCCCACTGCAAAGAAGGGAATGCGTGGTCCCTCTGAAGTCTTGTTAGTTTGGCAGGCTATGCCTCTCTCTCTCTCTCTCAGGTTTAGTCAATATTGGAATATTTCTGCTTGAAAGCCTCTTCCGTAAGCAGGTGCCGTGGGACCTAGAAAGCAGACCTGGCATCTTCACTAAGTGTGTTCAGCTTTCTTCCTTCATCTCCCATTGATTGGTCTCACTTATAGACCAACGTGGGTGTAGACAAAGCGAGAATGGTTTTTAGAGAGTCTTTGGAAAGAGGGAAGACTTTAAGAGGGAGGGAGGAGAAAAACTTAGTGGTGATTAGAAGTAGGGTCGGTGCCTTGGTGGCTCAGTTGGTTGAGCGTCTGCCTTCGGCTCAGGCTGTGATCCCAGGACCCCTGGGATCAAGTCCCGCTTTGGGCTCTCTACTCAGCGGGGAGTCTCCTTCTCCCTCTCCCTCTGTTCTCTCTCTTTCTCTCCCTCTCTCAAATAAATAAATCAATAAATCTTTTTAAAAAAGAAATAGGGTCAAGGTGAGCAAAGACTTATAGTTGGAAGAGGAAGAAGTTCTGGGGATTAATAGCGTGGTGCGTGTAGTAAAAATATTGTATTGAGTATTTGAAAGTTGCAGAGAGTAGATTTAAAAGTTATCACACACCCAAATCAACAACATGTGAAGTGATGGATGTGTTAACTAATGTTCCTGGGGTAATCCTCTTGCAATATATACCCCCATCAAATCGTTGTCATATACCTTAAACTTGGACAACATTGTATACTGATTATAGAGCAATAAAGCTATAAACAGTAGTGATGATTGCAGCAGATGTTGTTCTCACCACCATCAGATCCCCTGCTTCTCTGCTGTCCAGATTATGGAGACCCTTCTGGAAAGTTTCAAGGACTTTTAATTTGTGATCAATGAGTTGTGAAATACTCAACATCCAAGGACGTTTTTTGCTGATAACCTAGCTCACTGTCTCACTTGAATTTAGCACAGACCTTCTCAGTAGCTTTTTTTTTTTTTTTTTTCCCTCTTTTCCGCTGGACCTGCCCATGCAAAGTTTAGCATTTGGCTGAGGACTTCCTAAGGAGGCCACTCTGCAGAATTCTGGAGGTTTTCCTTTGCCTAACTCATTTCTCTAGTACTGCCTCCAAGATTCCCTCAGCTTCAGCAGCCCACCCCCCTCCAAATTCTGGTCACTTCATCCTCTGCTCAGTGAGCCCTCTGTGCTCTTGTTGGGATGACTTGCCTGCAATGCAACCTTTAGGTGCCTTTAGGCAGAAAGCCTGGGTGATAGTGGGGACTCACTTCCTTGTTTCCTCTCCCTCAAGAAGTCCTGTACTACGTGTTGGCCAAAACGTGTGCACATTTGCTGCCTATGTTTCCAGTTTGAGAGTTGGTTTTGGCAGGAATGCTAGTCCTGTACCTGTTACTCACTGAAAGCCAGGAGGAGAAAGTTGATTAAAAAAAAAAAATTCATTTCTCAGTGTTTTTATATTCCCCCCATCTTAGAAGGATCAAAAAATAAGATCTTTTCTCCTTTAACTTTTCTATACATAAAAAAATGAACCACAGTGATAATATATCTTTCCTGAATGCTAAGGACTGTGTAGTATCATTCATTCTTAAAAACAGACAGGGACCACACTTGGCACGTTGAGTAATACGTAGACTAATCTATAATCACTATGTTGTACACCTGAAAATAATACGACATTGTCTGCTAACGATGATTTTAAAAATTGTAGTCCCATCCTAAAATTGGTGTGGCAACCACTTATCCTATGTCAAAACTAACATGCAATATTAATTAAATTAGTGAAAATATCCTTAACTGTTTTTACTGTTTCAAATTTCTCAAAGGGTTTATTATAGAAGCTTATCTCTGTCAGGGACCTAATTATTTGTCTTCATATTCTGTGCAATTTACCTTTCATCTTTAATCTTGGCTTCCTTGAACTTTTTCTTTTTGTATGTGCTTCAATTTTATGTGACTTGTGTTAGGTCATGCCATGCCTGTGGATTTTCATTTTCTGGGTTTCCTGTGCTTTCTCTTCATTGCTCCCTTACAATTAATATTGATCACTTTTCACCTCTGGTATATTTATATCTCAAAAGTACATCTTATTGAGCATCTTTCTAATTAGCTCAAGTCTTTTCTCTATGCCCTTCCTCATATTCAGGGGCATCTGGCTAATAACCAGATTTTTATATACTTAAAATCACTTTTACTTAGCATAATTAATATTTTATATTTTACCTTAAAATTTCCACTACTGATTCACTTGGAATTAAAATATTTTTATTTTTATTTTTTTTTGCTTTAGGGTATATGATACACATTATCTTACCTTTTGCGCTTGAGACAATATTCCATCCAGCAATCCTAGATGTTAAGCTCATAAAATCCCAATAATGAATTTTAATGGTCAGTGTTGACTTAATGACAACAAATACAAGGCCTCTAAGGCAGTTGCCTGCATTTCTTTAGGGACACAGCGATATCAAGATGGCTATGACTTTTTTCTCACTGTAGTATCATTCTTGCTCTGCTTCAGGTACTGCTTTGCTCCTTTGAGTACCTTTGTTTTTCTTCCCTTCCTTCCATCCTCCCATCTTCACTTTTTTTCTTCATCTCCTTTAAGCTTTATAACTACTCCATAAGGAAACTTTCTGCAGGTAAGTCATGAGGAAATTGAGATATAGGTATGTTCTTTTTCTTTTTAAGATTTTATTTATTTATTTGAGAGAGAGAGAGAGCAAGACAGAGAGAGCACGTGAGTTGGGGGGAGGGGCAGAGAGAGAGGGAGAAGCAGATTCCCTGCTGAGCAGGGAGCCCCATGCAGGGCTCACCAATAGGACACTGGGATCATGACCTGAGCTGAAGACAGACACTTAACCAACTGAGCCACCCAGGTGCCCCAGTATAGGTACGTTCTTGAAGTTAAAGACTGAGTAAGTAAAGTAAAAAAACTCAGTTCTGATTCATGAGTCCAAGCTCTTAACCACCAGTATGTATTATCTGCAAAGTGAAACAGATAAAGACTTTGTAAATGGAATAAACTCTCTCTATGGTAATGATACTTATTTACTGACTAGGAAAACTGTTTCTAATTTTCACATCAGTCTCCTAGGTTAAACAATGTAATGACAAATGTTGCAGCTATACAAAATAATTATTTAGGAATTCAGAAAATCTTACTTTACAGTGGAATTCATGTAAAACTAAGGCAATGGTTCAACTTTTTCCTTCACTTCAATTTAAACAAGGAGATATCCTGGTCACTGGAGTCTATGCTGTGACCACCAATGGTTCTTTATAAGTCAAAGTTAACTATGTTAAATGTGAATAAAATTTCTTTATCTGACATCCCCTCATGCATTTGCCCATTCACTCATTTACTTGATAAATACAGAATGGTCTATTATTTGCCAAAATTTTGTGCAGTGAGAAGGTAATAGTGAATGTGATAAAAGCGTTCTCTGCTTGCCCTGATTTAAATTATAAGAGAAAACTCTACAGGGGCACCTGGGTGGCTCAGTCGGTTAAGCATCCTCTTGATTTCAGCTCAGGTTTTGCTCTCGGCTGTGAATTCAGGCCCCGTGTTGAGCTCCATGCTGGGCATGGAGCTTACCTGAAAAACTTTCTGTACGGGTTTTTTGTTTGTTTGGTCTATACAGAAAATATAAGATTATATCCCAATATCATTTTAAGTCTCTAATATTCTCTGTACTTCTTTTTACTAGAAAATAGAATCTGTATTTCCTCAGAATACCCTGGATTTCTCACCATTTTGTGTAGGGAATCTACTTATGGCAATATTTATTCATCAGCTTCCAGTAAGAATAGCAAGAATGTTTTTTTATCTGTACACTTTTAATTTTAAAGGTTGGTTATTTTTCTGGACATGAATAGTATCTATGAATACGTAGGGACCTTCTTACAGCTCTCTTCTCTGACACGTTGGAGTGGAATTTAGCACAAAGTAAGTGGCCTTAGATTCTCTCTAGGGAGTTTCATACTTGTAGAAGTTCTGAGAGATCCTTCCTAAGTGTAGTCAACACAAACGTAATCATTTCCTAAGAAATCTAAGGACAGAAAATGTTGTAATACATTTATGTCCTTGTGCTTCCACATTCTATTTGTGAGACTTATTAAAGAAAATGAATATAACCCTCTAGTGAAAAGGATTCTAAATTAGAATTAGGCCCCCCAAAGTCTTAAAAACGTAATGATTTGCAAAAATGTAAGACAAACAGCTTTGTGCCATAAAGTAATATATTCTGACAGAGAAGCCTAATGATTTTCTCAGCAAAAATCCTGTCCAGTGAAAAAACAGTATTTAAAATTAGCACCATAGTGATTGTTTAATGCTGTTTACAGAATAACCTTACAAAATTAGAGATTGGGAATCCCTTCATTTTCTGGCTTCCTTAGACTTCCAGAAATGTTAAAAATTTTTGTCAGCAATTCACAAATTTCTCTGGAGAAGCTAATAGTAATATTTTAGCCTTTGGGGCATACAGTCCCTATTGCAATGACTCAGCTCTCCCTCTGTGGTGGCAAAGCGGCCCTAGACAGGACGTGACCAGCTGAGTGTCTGGGTCACAATGAAACTGTACTCACATCAACAGGAGGACGGTGTCTTTGGCTTCATGGGTTATACGTTGCTGACCCCTGTGCTAGGTGGCAGTGGGCATCCTAAATATAGTCTAAAAGACGGAAAAATTGTTTGAATGTAAGGACCTAGTAATGTCATAATTGACATAATTAATGTAAAAACTGTACAAAAAAATAGCTTCCCAGATGAAGTACATAAAAAGGTAAAATTAAAATATAATGGCAGACTTTCATTTTTTTTTTAAGATTTTATTTATGTATTAGAGAAAGAGAGAGAGTGTGTGCACACATGAGCAGGGGAGGGACAGAGAGAGAGGGAGAAGCAGACTCCCCACTGATCAGGGAGCCCGATGTGGGGCTCGATCCTACGACCCTGGGATCATGACCTGAGCTGAAGGCAGACACTTCACCGACTGAGCCACCCAGGAGCCCCAAGACTTTGTCTTAATACTCCTTTACAAGCACCTTTTGTTGCTGTTTATAAAGTTTTTGTGCATTATTGATTCAGACTTTCTTGTTTCATAAACTTGTATGTTTCAATTCAATTACCACATGGTCTTATTTTTTTCAATAAAAAGATTGATATTTAAATTACAGGTTTTCCCTTGGGAAAGGGCTAGAAGAATATTTTTTACTTGAAATTAATACTTTAGGAAACCAAACTATGAAGTTAATACTAGTCACATTGTAGACGAGCCAAATCTGGTTTTTCTCAGCCTCATTATACTTAAGTTTTCAAATCATTATGAGTTTAACTCACTTGTCAGAAAATGCATGTGTTTTGTTTTGTTTTTTAGATTTGGGTTTATTTATAATAACACAGTATATGTAGAGCTTTCACTTGTAGGTAATTGAAAAACTCATTTGACTTACATATTTTAATACATGCCTGCTTCTATTGATTATCTACTGGTTCAAAGAAGTCATAAGTCACTTATTTTCCATCCCCATTACTTTTCAGCTTTAGATCTTTGTTTTATCATCGTTGTCTCCTATTTTCTTGTAAGCTTCTTCTTGAATTCCTTAATCCCATCTGCTGGTAATTCTCCTTACAGAACTACATAAATGAAGCCTAAAACCTTTGCCAGACTTTCAAAGATGTCTGGTACTTATGCTAATTTATTTCCCTTGCTCTTTTAAACTGCTTCTAGCTTCATGAGCACTTGAGGAGCTTTTTCCTAGAATTTTCTCCCTTCACTGCCTGATCTTTGAAATCCTTTGTTTTCATGTAGGTCTAGGTCAGATATCAAGAACCCTTCCCTGCTCACTGAAGTTACTCATCTTATATTTTTCTAAGAGAAACCGACACTGAAACTGCAGGCTGGTGTTCCAGACACAAAACAGGTGTTCTGAGGCCAAGAGTGTGTCCCCCAGTGCTTCTGGGCTAGCTCCGTTCCTGATCACTTCAGAGGAGAGATTGGTGTCCTCTAAGGATGAAACTAAAAAGCCCCCAAGCTAGTGGTGCCCTCCATGGAGTGTAATGTGTGTCTCAGATCCCTCAATGCCCCAGTAAGTTCCATTTCTGAAGTCTTGCAGGGTCTGGTCATTGGCTTGGGCTTACCAACATCTTCCTATCACTAGAGATAGGTTTACAGACTGCAGCTACCCAGGGGGGATTAGAAATTTTACATTTTAACTTTGATTAAAACAGCAGGGTCTGGCCCCTCTCCTTTGGAGTTCCATTTGGCAGTGGTTGATGAGCATTAAGAATCAAAATCCCGGGGCGCCTGGGTGGCTCAGTCGTTAAGGGTCTGCCTTCGGCTCGGGTCGTGATCCCGGGGTCCTGGGATCGAGCCCCGCATCGGGCTCCCTGCTCGGCGGGAAGCCTGCTTCTCCCTCTCCCACTCCCCCTGCTTGTGTTCCCTCTCTCGCTGTGTCTTTCTCTGTCAAATAAATAAATAAAATCTTTAAAAAAAAATAAAAAAATAAAAATAATAAAATACAACTAGGCTTTAAAAAAAAAAAAAAAAAAGAATCAAAATCCCCTGGGGATGGAGAGAAGCATGGAAAAATGCTGGAAAACAAATGCCTGGTTGGATCTTGAGGGCCAGTCCAGAAGCCTGGTTGGTTTTCCTGTCCACAGCCCGTGGTTTGGACTCATTTCTCTAGGGGAAGTGAGCTAGGGGAAGTGAGGGACAAGTGCAAATAAATATTCACCAACTGCCTCGTTAGTGGTCCAACGCTGGGGAGAGCCAAACAAATTCCAGAACCCTCGTGAGACTTGTCACCACACCATAGTCACTCTGCTGACTTTGATGAAAGTGTGGCAGAAGGACAAGATGCAAGCTTTTCAACTTGCATATCTTCATAATGGAATTGCTCAATTTCAAAAGGTTACCTACTATAAAATATTATCCAATATGAAATCTAACTTAAGCAAACCTTCCTAGTAGACCTAATATACATGGGAGTATTTCTCTGGGATAAGTATGGAAGGCCACAGTCCTTCACCTCTACAAGGTTCTCCCTGTGGACTGGGCCAAAAATAAGGAGTGCTCTTTCCATTTAAAAGCCCAGAGCTTCCGAACAAAGATTAAGCCTATAAGTGTTCAGAGATGGAAGGAACACATGAACTCCTTTCCTAAGAGGAAGGATCACTGGATTAGGGAAGCTTGGGTATTAACCGAATGTCATTAGTTTAATGAACCCAGAACCCTTAGTTTATTGAACCCTTAGTTTATTGATTCCAGATATAATTACCACATACTTGCTGTTACCATATGCACATAGCTGGCTATACATTTTTAGTATATGCAAAACAGGCAATCCTCCAGGATCAATTAACTTTGTGATTAATCACATCTGGCTCTGATACTCCATTCACATGGCTGTAGTTGGACTCAGACGGAAATTGGGTAGCCCTAATATGCTGATCCTTACAAGAAACCATGTACTTCCCTAGAATCAGGTAGCTCTTAGTGGTACCAGTAAAGAGTTAAGCTCAGGACAAGTGCTCAGGGTTCCATTTAACACACACTTGTTACAAGGCTTCAAAATGTTAATCCACATAGAAAATTGAGCTTACCTAGTGTTTGCTTTAAGCTTTATCTCTGGTTATTTCTGACACCCTCTCCCTATCCTCACCAACCAAGTTTAGCTAGAGATGACTACAAATATGTGTGGCTTATTTCTACTAACATGGGAGCTCCTTGAGAATTGAGGCCACATTTTAATTTTGTGTGCTTTAAAAAAAAACAAAAACAAGTTGAACCAAAGATCTGGGATCATATCTCTTTATCACATGCATGCCTGAATATGTTTAAAATAAGCACATCTCTCTTTTTTTAAGATTTTATTTATTAATTTGACAGTGAGACACAGTGAGAGAGGGAACACAAGCAGGGGGAGTGGGAGAGGGAGAAGCAGGTTCCCTGCGAGCAGGGAGCCCAACATGGGGCTCCATCCCAGGACCCTGAGACCATGACCTGAGCCGAAGGCAGACGCTTAACCAACTGAGCCACCCAGGCACCCCCATGTTTCTTTAAAAGTACATTGCAAAATAAATGCCATATTTAAACAGTTTTCACTTGAACTGCTAGTTGAAGTAGACCATTCTGTCTACTAGTAAAGCCTGAAATGGATTTCTGGGATTCTAAATAGAGACACCAAACTGATGAAGTTTGCAGGTATTCTCTATCCCTTGTATTGTTGATGGTATTATTATAACCTTCTATTACCCCTTATGTTTTCAGTATTTACTTAAAAAAATCAAGGGCGCCTGGGTGGCTCAGATGGTTAAGCGTCTGCCTTCGGCTCAGGTCATGATCCCAGGGTCCTGGAATCGAGCCCCGCATCAAGCTCCCTGCTTGGCAGGGAGCCTGCTTCTCCCTCTCCCTCTACTGTTCCTCCTGCTTGTGCTCTCTCACTCTCTCTATCAAATAAATAAATAAAATCTTTAAAAAAAATAAAATAAAATAAAAATATAAAATATAAAAAAATAAAAATGACCTAGACAAAAATAACTATTGAGAGAGTAAGCATTAAAATAGACAGTGAAACAACCCCAAAATTAATGAGCTATTAATAAAAAAATATCTACTGTTTGAAACAAGTTAAAAATAGCCTGGAAATCTGAGGCAGAGAATACATTTTGTGTCTGAAAATTGACAGCGGTTAAGATAGTCCAAAGGATGTTTTCAGGTGAGAGAGGTAAATTATGTAAAGACAAAAAATGATGAAAACATCAAGTCTGAAGTTTGACATGGAGTTTGTATAATTTAAAAGCTTGCAAGTAACTTGAGAGCACAGTGGCAGTTTTAAACCCATCTGCATCACTATTTCTAATTCTCTTTAGATATCTTCATATTCATTCCTGTAGAAAAACTGTATCATTTCACTGTTCAAACAAGATTTTATGTCTGGTTATCCAAAACAGGAATAGGTTTCTCTTGGAAAACCTTTCTGTCAGGCAGAATGTCAGTTTGCAAGCACTAAATTATCTAATAATTTGAATAAGGACCGAATCTCTGACCATATGTGAAGATTCTTATTAGAAGCAGAATGTTCCTCACCTTCCTGAGGAAGGACCTGTTTCATGTGGGTGATTCCTTGAGGCACATGCTTGAATAGCAGATGGTTTGGAACTGTATTTACTTAAGTACTTCATTTTTTGCTGAGTGGTTTGTTTTAACTAAAGGCAGTGGCTGACTAGTTCTAGGTAATAGAAATGATTTTTAGACCCTGCGTAAAGGAAGCGAGTTGCAGTGATGCACCAAGCCCCAGAGAAGAACTCTGTGTGTGTGGAGGAGAGATATACGGATGTCTTGTGGGGAATTTGATTGAATTTCCACTGTGTAGATAAATGAGCCTTTTTCCCTGACACCCCATGAAACCTTTTGATAAAAATGTCTGGATCTAGTTCATGTTTGTGAAGATGGGTTTGTGCTAAGTATGGCTTCAAAGTGGGCCCAGTGGAGAGGCTTGAACCACCATAACTGGGTTGTAGAGAAAATTTCCTGTTGTGCATGGCAAACACATGATGAGGCAGTCTGTGAACAGATATGGCGAGGAAGTAAGTTACATAAAAATGGCACAAGAAAGAACACCTTCCTGGGGCTCCTGGGTGGCTCAGTCGGTTAAGCGTCTGCCTTCGGCTCAGGTCATGATCCCAGGGTCCTGGAATGGAACCCCACATCGGCCCTCTGCTCAGGGGGGACTCCGTTTCTCCCTCTGCCTATCCCCGCTGCTCATGCTCTCTCTCTCTCTCAAATAAATAAATAAAATATTAAAAAAAGAAAGAACACCTTCCTAAAAAGGCATATTATAAGCTAATCCTCAGTAGAAATGGTTGACAGCCCACGTCTTTTAGACAGGACCTTTGATATACTGAGAAGTTTATGAACAGAAAATGAGTGGTGGTTTCGCCAATATGAAGGACTGTCATGTTGAAGTTCTAACAAAATGGAGTTCACACTTACACGAGAGCTACAGAAATTCTGAAGATGTGGTACCGTAGCGCACTGCAGACCAGCAGTAAATTTCAGAGTAACCGAAGCAATGCAAAACATGGTAGGTAACCAGAAATAGTTGATACTATCTTTGATTTATACTAGCGGGATAGCTACCCTATTCCTCAAACTCTTCTCTTCCTCCACACCGCAGCCAGAGTATTTTATTTGGAATGTTACTGTGACCAGTGGTTGAATCTTCTCCATGTTCTACAGAAGAGCCAGAGTTTCTAAGCAACTCTCCTGCCCTAAACCCCTACCTGTGCCTTTTTTAGCATTTCTCACCATCCAATGAATGCATGCATTTGCCCATGTTTTTGTTTTGTTTTGTTTTGTTTTTTTGTCACCGGAATTCATGAACTATTTGCTTTCTTACAAATATTTTTTTCCCAAGTTATTCATCCATTGAAGAGAAGCCTGACATTCTTGTGTGGGGTAGATGCTTGTCACCAGTGCTCATTGAGCACTCCAGATGTGCTTGTGCCTTAGAAGATTGTTTTAATATGTCCTAGGACATGCTAATGTTTCTCTCCAGCCATAACATATTTTCTGAGTTTAGGAACTTTCTGTCATTCATCTTTTGTGACTCTGGAGACAATTAGAGCACCATACAGAGTAGGAAGTCAATAAATGATTTTGAAGGTAAAGTTGAATCATTAGGAAAAGTAGGAAGAATTTACAGTTAATCCTATTACCTATTCTTGGCTTGTGCGAGCATGTTTGATTGCCTGAACCGCATACACAGTCATTTGGCAGTAAAGAATGCTTTCACTGGAGAGTCATAATATATTCTAGTTTCACTTTGTGATATAATTTGAGTCTTTATAGAACAGTCCTTTATTTTCTCAATTACTTGCCAATTCTGGTACGTGGAGTCCAGAAATAGCCTCAAGAGCTACCTCACCATCCCTGTTTGTTGCTAGAACTTTATTTTTGGGCCTGGTTACAAAGCCTTCCAGTGGTCTTTTTATTATCTACCCTGTCTTATCCTTCACACTGGAGACAAAGTTATTCTCTGAAGGTGCAGACCAATATTTCCTCTGCCTGAGGTAGAATTCCAAACACCGATTTAGGAATTTAATGTCCCCTTACGATCTGTTGCCATCAACACCCCTCCCCCTACACACATTTCTTACACATCACATTTCTTTTATACACGTGTTTCAGCCACAGAAATGTCTGAGCACTTGTTGTACTTCTCAATCACTGTTTCTTTGTGTTTATTTAGCATGCACTGTCTTGTTCCTGCTTCCGTTGTCAGCATGCCACCCATCCCTTGCATCCAAGTTCACCCGTCTCTTCCAGAAATCCTTCACCATATACCTCTAATCAGGATTAGCATTATTTTTGTAGTATCAAATATTTCATACTACTAACTCAATTTTATTTCTGAGTAGGAAAAAATGCCTTTAAACTTCCGAGTTTATGTTTGGTATAATCACCAGTAGTAGTAGAAAACTCAATGTTGAAGGTAAGAGTCTTTGAGTTGGAAGGGATCATGCAGTCTAAATTCCTCATTTGAAGAACCAAGATACAGAAAACTATTTCTGAAATTAATCAGAATTTGAAGATGGATCTGGGTAGTTTATCTACCAATATATTTTTCTTTCCATGGTACCTTTTGCTTAATATATGCCCTTAATAGTTTTCAGTACCAGAAGCTCTATACCAGCACTTTCACTGAGCACTTTTCTACAACCATAGAACTCCTTCGTATCTGCATATCCAATATGGTGGTCACTAGCCAAATATGGCTGTTGAACTGTGTCTAGTGAAACTGAGGAATGAAATTTTAAATTCCAGGTAAACTAAACTTATATAACCACATGTGGCTAGTGGCTACTTTATTAAACAGTTCAGTAAACTCTCTGAGTATTTTCTAAAACAGCATGTTTTCCCTTGAGAAAAGGAATATGCAACACCAAAACTGTTGTGATCGAGAAAAGAACAAATACTGTGATAGTTTTCTTTTGATTTTTGCACCTTGTTCTCAGTGCAGTAATGGATAATCACTATTTAGTCATTGAATAATGTTATTGGACTCTTTGCCCTGACATAGAACAAGTGTCTAAAGACTTATAAAGACTGAATTTCAAGAAAAAAAAAAAAAAAAAATGTGCACCAGATAACTAAGGAGATGACTTAATTCAATCTTTTGCATTTGGAAGAATGTTCATTAATGAGAAATAGCTTACAAGGAAGGAAGCCTGGGGTTTTATAGATTACAAGGGAGTCATGAAGAGGGATGGGATTGAGTCTTAATCAGAGGAATTGAGGAAGTGTGGAGGTGGGAGTACACCAAAGCAGGGTGGTCCTTAGTTTGGACATTTCTCTGGACACACAAGGAATTTTCGCAATCATCCATACTTCCCAGAATGATGGACATGGATGTATACATGCAAATACATATGGATGTATACGTGCAAAATTTCAGGGAGAATACAAAGTTCACAAATGTTACCTATTCATATTTCTTCATTTCTATTGAAAGGTCTGGGAAATCCAGGCATAGAACTTTTGTCTTCTTACTGAATTTCCAGTAGGAATTTTGTTTGCCTAGGAAAAATTGAATTATATATTCTCTAATTTAAATGAATAATCTAGTATTTGGAATCATATTCTGAAGTATTTATTCAATATCAGTTATATACTAGGCAAGTCATAATTTAATATATATTTTTCCATCAATAAATAATATTTTACAAACAAGGAAACCAAGGCTATAGTTGAAGGGATTCACTCCATTTAGATCTGGACCTTCTATTTCCAATGAATTTAGTTATTAGTAATGACTATATTATATAACCAAAATATCCTCTGGGATCACCTCAGCCCTATGGTTATCAACAGTAATTGACTTGAAATTTAGGATGGTTAGATAAACTAATGCCCATCCTGAAATTTCTGCAACTACCTCTGCACTTAATGTGTGGTCACCTCAAATTTTAAGCTCTTGTTTCAAGCAAACAAATACTGTTTATGCAGTATTTCACCATACCCTCTTTGTATACAATCTTTCTAAATTAAAACATAAAATGAATTTGAATCTTAGGCCTTCTCCTTGAATTACACATGCACAATTTTATCTCAAATACATCAATGCATCCATATACACACCATTGTGAATAGAATCATACCTCTGGAGATCTTATGACTCTGTTTCTGCTTACTCAGATCCATGTGACAATATGGCAGTAGAAGGAGTTCCCATAGCTCTTTGTCTGCCCCTTCCCACCCCAGTTCCAACAACTTGAGCCCAGCCCATTGGTCCAAGTTCTGTCTTTTGGGCCCCTTCTCAATCCTAGGAAGGAGGACCTAGGGAAGAGTTTCAAGGAGGTCTCAGAAGCTTCATCAATGATGCTGAGGGTTTAAGGTCTTGCAACAAAGATGTGGTGGGCTCTGGATGGCCACATATTGTTTGCCCTGTGTATTTCTTCCACCTTCAGGAGGGATCTGGCTGAAGGAAGTAAATACTAAGGTCCTCTAAAGGGCAGAGCCCAAAGTAGGGCTACCTTTTTGTTAGCCTAACTTTGGAATGAAACTATGTAGTCCCTTTGGTCTCTGAAAGTTAATCTGGAAGCAATATGAGGGATGGTGTGGAAGGGCCTGAGTCTGAAGGTGTAAAGACCAAGGAGCTACTTCAATATTTCGGTCAACCACAATTGGGAGAGTGGCAGTACAGATGAAGGGGTGGACAGATTCAGAATGATAAATAGGTGGTATAATCAATAGAGCCCAATGGCCAACTGAATCCCAAGAGGAAAGGAAAAGAGTTGGAATAGGATGGATCTGAGCTCATTGTAGGGAGACCAGCAAACAGACAAATTGATTCTATGGTTCTCTCTGCACCATGCTGTAGCTTAGGTTTTAAAGCAGTATGCAGCAGAAATCTGGAGGATAATTATCTGATGAAAATCAAGCTGTAAAACTATAAAATGAAAATAAATTATATTTTTCAAGTATTTTGTCTAAGGAATGCATACATTGAAGGCACACCTATTTATCCTTCCAGTTAAGTATACTTAAAAGACCTAATCATATAATTTAGTGTGGTATAGTTTCAAATCCAATCAAAACGTAAGCAGTTGGGCTCATTCGAAATACTACTAGTTACAAGGAACCAGATTACATCCCACTTACATGACTTAGTTCATGGACTTTATTGAAGATCTTCTTGAACCCAACCTGAGCCCTTAAAGTGTAGATGGAAGTCTTTGAAGTTGCAGTACCTTCAGTCCAGTTAGAACTCTCTGAAATATGGGGCACCTGGATGGCTCAGTCAGTTAAGCATCTGACTCTCAATCTCAACTCAGGTCTTGATCTCAGGGTTGTGAGTTCAAACTCCATGTTGGGCTCAAAAAAACCCCAGAAACCAAAAACAAACAAACAAACAAACAAAGAACAAAAAACCAAAACACCTCTCTGAAATAGAAATGACTTGTGTTTAAACCAAGCTTATGATGATAACCACTGAAATGGAAAGAAATTGTTTAATTTCTTATATAAATTTAATTATACCAGTTTAGAGGCTTGTCATAAATACTACTCAAACAAAAGATAATTATTTGAATGGCATTAGATGGCTAATAAAGCTACATAAACAGGCTAAACTAATTAGGAACTAAAATGCATATGCTGTGAACTTAATACCGGATTTTCAGTTCCAATATTGTATTGTGTAACTTGATAAAGTAGTTTATTATTGCTGCCCTCATTAAAATAAACCGCCTTATAGCACTTACAATGTTGGACTCCTACAGATAATATTATAATGAGGGTATGATGCATTTTGATGGAGTTACCACAAGGGAGAAATTTAATTTAATTAAACTGGTCTTCATTAAAGTATTGCATTCAAGTGAAGTAATTATATGGCACATACAGTATAGAAGAAATCCTGCTGTTTTAAAGGGAGAACATTCACAATAGACCAGCTGTGATTTCATTAGAGTGCCTTTCTCAATAATTAACCTATGACATGGACATAATGATAAAGCAGACAGACTAACATTACTTTATGCTCTGGTTTTTTTAAAATAAAGAATATCTTTCATTTATAAATGCATATAGAATTCCTACACATGAATATATATGCACATCTTAGTTGCATATAAACACAAAATATTATATATGTAAAACTGAAAATATATACATATTAATGTATATACTCACTTAAGAAAACATACATGCATGCATACTTGTACTATTATTAAATTATTAAAATAGGTTTCTTAGAGTCATGTCTTCTATATCTAATGCAATCATAAATCAACCTATAGCCAACCAGTTTATTAATAGAGTGTTAAAAATCTGAGAAATGTATGGGGTGTGTGGATAGGCACAGTTAGAATGTGAAATTGTGGAAAAATAGCTATGACCATCGCAGTATTCTACTGACAATGCCCCAAGTTCAGATTTTATATGTAGACAAGAAAACCTGACTTTAAATGTTAATAAGCATAAGGAAGATAACTTGAATTACTGCTACTATTTTCAGAATCTCAAAATCAGTAAAATCTGTGAATTACCATTCTAAATGAATCCATTAGTTACCTGGGTGCTTAACTGGGTTTATATGTCGAAATCAGCAAAATATAAAATTGTGCTTAACTTGATCTCTTGGCTTCATTGTCTATATATGCTTCCTTGTTTCTTCCGCCCCCCCCCCCCAGTGAAAACTTCTTACAGAGTCTCCTTCCTTGGATTTTGTTCCATATTGGTTTTTTGCCTGATAACTGTATTCATTCACTAATATATTAGAGAAGTTAGGGGCTGAGTTCAGAACTTAGCTGAGTGATGTTATACTAGTTGCAAAGATCTACTGAGTAACCATTTTTTCTTCAAAATTGAGAAAATTGTGTTGACCCATCCTAGACAGCCACAGGTTTCTAGACCAGAATATTCTATTTATCCCATCTTCACTCACTACTGTTTGTACTGTTAAGTCTATGTTAATGATTGCCAAATGTATTCTCTTACAGCCAGGATCAAGATCATATTTCTATGAGCCTTTTTAACCTCTTCACTTATATGCAGTAGTCGTGTTAAAGCAAACTGGCCTTAAATCTATCCTCTCCTTCCTTCACAAGCATCATATTATCCCTCTGGAGTTTTTCCTGGGTATATAACATTATTCCTCTAGGAAACTTGCATTAAAACTATGGATTAAATGACCATTAGTATGCACATCAAATGGGTACATCAATCTGGATGTACCTTGATACTTGGAGATACACTTCTTCTGTGAACATTGCCATTTCAACTAATGGGGTCTTACTCTAAGCTCTTGGTATTTAACGTCAGGGCTGTTGGCAGCCCCAGCTTCGTGGACCTACAACTAGTGTCTTGGCACAGAGCTTCATGCACAGAAAGGCCATGGACTTGGGTTTGATGCTCTGAGATCATGTCTCATGGCATGGACTGGGGGAAAAATCATGACTTGTCAAAAGGGAGACTGAAGAAAGAAACAGATCGGAGTACATTCAACAGCACTCTTTTCCTGCATCTTGAAAAAAAGAACCCTTCCTTTTCATTTTGCACTGAGCCCTTTATGTAGTCTGCTCTGACTGAAGTTTCTAGCCCCTTTCCATCATTTTGGCTTCTCTGTTCTCTAGTCCCTGCTCACATATGATCGGTCCCATCATTCCTACCCTCAGGGCACTGGTGCCCTCCTGCCTCTACCCACCTGCCTGACAGTAGGGAATCATCATTTCTCTGGTGACGGATTTTCTCAATTCTTTGTAGTTGCTCTCTCTGCTCTTGGTTATCATACTTTTATACCTAGATTTCTACCCCTTTCCTAGATGCCACCCCTTTCTCAGGATTGAAATAATCTTCTTTAACTTACAGCTTCTTGCTAAAACCTCTGCATCCCCATGAGTATTTCCAGTGGCTCTCAGGAAACATGTTTCTCTTTTGCTTCCCTTATATTCCTTGCCTTTCATAATGCTTATTTAAGTATTTGCTTTACTCGTGTATATACTCCTTAATCCTCAAGAGCAGAATCCATGTTAATGATTTGTATATGCCCAGTTCTATAGTAATGCCTTGAATGTACTAGGAGTTCACTGTAGGTTCTTTGGCTCTCAGTTGCCTCTTCATTAACAGTTAATGACATTTCACTGCCAAGCAAATGAAGTCCAAAAGTCTTGTGTAGGTTTAGAGTTGCATACTATTGCTAAAAGACCAAAAGGACAGAGGGGTGGTTGGATTTTAAATAGGAAACCTCACTTTCATTTGATTAATTGCAATAAAAAAGGGCTATTTGGATTATTAAATATTTCAAGATAAAATTTCATCAACTCCTTTTGAGTAAGTACTTGTTCTCAGGATGACACTTTGGAAGACTTGGACATAACATTATGCTTCAGAATAACCATTCAAACCCAGGTGAGAGGTGGTTTTAATGTGTGATCAATATTATATGTAAAAATTTAAGATCTTCTGAGTAACTAGATACAGAATATTTTTAGTATGCGAAAAATATTTGCAGGCTGTATTGCTCATACAACTACTGTAGCAGTGAGTGAGAAAATAACCTTGGACCATGGGTGTTCATAATGTTAAGAAACATGAGGTAATATATTTGAGTTTTAAAAAGTATTTCCTTATATTTTCACAAAGCACTGGTAGAAATGTCTATTTTATCACTTCTGTTCTCTATCCATTTATTTAGCCTTCTTATTCACGGCATAAACATATATTTGAGGGGTTTAGAAAATGTGCATGCTAAATTTCCTTGATGTTTTTATATGTATGACCATTAAGCTCTGAGGCAAGCAGAGTGCAGAGTCCCATGTTTTCTTCCTTTGTACATATTCAAAGACCTTTCCTTCCAGCAGCAGGCATTCCACAGGAGGCTTAAAAGCTTTTGTATTTTCTAAAATGTTGTTCGCTGCTCAATTTCTTAAAAGTTAGAAATAGAAATCAAAATAAGAGCTACTTCTATTCACTACACAATTTTTTTCTTCCCATCTTTTTTGGCATATAGTAAAATGTTCTATAATGTAATGCAGATATTTTGAATAAAAACTAAAAAAGCAGGTTGGATTTGCAAATGAGTATGTAGGACGATTGGGACACTGATGGTAATTTAAATAAAGTTTATATGATATAGTAACTTCTAATTTTACAAATTGCTTTAAGCAGCAGGATATCATTTGAAACTCATAAAATTGTTACTGGTGTAGAGTTCAGTGTTATCCTATTTTTCAGAGGAAGATGTTGAGGTTCAAGAAGGTTATTTGACTTGCTCAAAATTTAAGAACTGGAAGGGCTGGAATTCCAAGCCAAGTCTTCTGATACCTGGTTCTCCTTAACTGTTTCTCATGGCTTAAAATTATTAGAGACCTTTTCTCCCCCTTCCTTTGTCTTTGAATTTATCAGGGCTTCAAAAAACGGATAAATGGTGATAAGAATAAAATCTGAGGGGCGCCTGGGTGGCTCAGTTGGTTAAGCAACTGCTTTCGGCTCAGGTCATGATCCTGGAGTCCCGGGATCGAGTCCCACATCGGGCTCCCTGCTTAGCGGGGAGTCTGCTTCTCCCTCTGACCCTCCCCTGCTCATGCTCTATCTCATTCTCTCTCTCAAATAAATAAATAAAATCTTTAAAAAAAAAAAAAGAATAAAATCTGAAAGTAAAACATACTCGTAAACCTTTTCACAGATACCATATCCTTTTTATATAATGCAGATTTCTTCTCTAGGATTTTTTCAGAGGTACAATTTTTTTTTTTAAGATTTTATTTATTTATTTGAGAGAGAGAGAATGAGAGAGAGCACATGAGAGGGGGGAGGGTCAGAGGGAGAAGCAGACTCCCTGCCGAGCAGGGAGCCCGACGTGGGACTCGATCCAGGGACTCCAGGATCATGACCTGAGCCGAAGGCAGTCGCTTAACCAACTGAGCCACCCAGGCGCCCCTCAGAGGTACATTTTAAAGACGCGTTCTAATACTATAAACTTAGTTCAGACTGAGAATAGCTTATATGACACCCTGAGATTCCTAGTTACATGCATGTACATCAGAAAGAATGTCTGTTTTTACTTCACCAATGTGAATATTGGTATACACTGAATATACAATGTCTAATCCCTAAACTCTTCCTCATTTATAAAGTGGAGACACTTTAAGGCATAAATGCAATCGTATATATAAAATCACACTATCTGACAAATAACATTCAATAAATCCTATCTTAAAAAATAAAATGACAGTCACAGGAAATGACAACACGGAGTCAAGTTCAAATAAAAAACTTAAGAGAATGATTCAAGATAGAGGATTCTTTTCATCTTTGTACACTGTTTGGTATTTACGGGCTTTTTAAAAATCCATTTAAATCAGCTTAACATAAATGTAAATTAAAGATCAGATTCCATATAGATTACACACATCTCATTTCTGATTATGGGAACGAAACTACTCAAAAGCTTATACTCTTGGGGAATTAGTTTATTCTATGAGAAAGGATGCTCTTTCATGCACTGTTTAATCTTTCATCAAATTACTTTTATTGGCCTTATATCGTAAGGTACCATTAACAGTGTTATATCTAAATTCAATAGGATCTACAATTCTGTGTTTTGAGTTTTCTGGTAAAATTGACGTTAAGTTACTTTGCTCAAAAATTTCAAACTATACCCACACTAAATAATTCATATTAAGATGAATATTCTTTGAGGAATGAAATAAGTTTTCACATCTAATTGCTGATTCTACTATGTTTATTTTGTGAAATTATTCTCTTCACTTGCTCAAAATGCCATTCATTCTTAATTAACTTACCCTAATTGACTTTGTTTCTTTAATTCTTTTGTCAGTAAGTATAAACACTGTGACTTGAGAACTTGTTAAATTTTTGATAGAAAGTTTAAATGGATAAGTGGGTACTTTTTTAAATGATCAGGATCTTTTTATGTACTTCAATTTTATTAAAGAGAAATGATGCATACCTCTCAAGTTGCATGTATTTTGTAGCAATGCTAATAGTGAAAGGAGTTTCTTGTTTACTGGTCAGAAAACACACTTTATAACAAAAGAAGTGAGTCTCCAAACTCAGCACTGAGAGTGAAATGGGGTCCATATCCTTCAATGTATTTTGCAGTAACGTCCATTTCTGAATAGTTGTATTTGAAAGAGAAGTAATCTCAACTGGGTTTGCCTAGATATTCCTTTCTGCCTCTATAATGTGGAATTTCTATAGTGGAGACCAAAAAATGGAGTGGTTTTTTAAGGTTTCTTTTTTTTCTCCTTCTGGAGACTGACCTGGCATAATTCTAATGTATAAAATATACAAAAGCATCCCTCGTGTACGTTGACTTGTATATCAACAAGTGTATTCCACAGAATTTGCAGAGTAAGCACAACTTGTGTATAAAGTTGGCTACTTACTAGAACCCGTGAGAAGAAAAGTTCCTATTTCTTGTTGTCCAACCTAATTGTGTCTTCCAAACACAATGTCTAAAACTTCAGGTGTCCATAATGTATTAACTGCATGGACTACCATAATTTTCTGAATCATAGTAGCTCAAAATAATTTTTTGTTCTTATGGTTTGTGCTTTGAATGAATTCAGTTTAAATGGACCATTAAAACAAATGATTAAGAAAGACTACAGCTATCTTAGCATATCACTCAAAGGCATATTTTACACTACATCTAACATATGACTATTTTCTCTGACTGTTAGCTGGAACTGTTACAGTTCCATCTGTAGCCCACATGGATGACCAAGAATTATTCAAGGCTTGGCTCATATTGATGTTTCTTCACCCATTCCACTATCTGCTTTCTCTTCCTTCTTGGTATTTCAGTTCCTTCTTGCTGCACTTCTCCATCTGTCTCCATGAGTTTGCTCTCTGACTTAAAGGGCTCTCAGCTTTGTTGCTTCAATTAACTTTTCAATGGACCCCCATCAGCTTCCATTGTTTCCTGCTGATGCTCCCCATTTTCCTGCTGCTCTGAATCACTGTGCTTGGCGCCCCCCCACCCCCAAACCCTGTTTATCAAGTAGTCAGCTGGTTGAACTGTTATTTGGAGCACTGTGGATTTCCTGCTGATTTTATCACTAATTCCCTACTGATCTTTTGTTACATTGTTATTTTATTTTCTACCCAATTCTGTCATCAAGAAGCTGGCATTATTTTGTAAGACCCAGTGTTAGGAGAGCAGTTTTCCCCAAAATTGTTAATCTAGAATCTATTTAGTTCCTTTCTCTGTTCAAAATGATCAAGAGTGAACTAGAGTTCCCACTGTGTCTACTGGGAAAAAAATGTACTTATATTTGACAAGGAGTTTATATAAATACTACACTATGTCTAGTTGTTGTGATGTTAGCACTTCAATTCCAAAGTATTCCCCCAGTGACTTGTTAAGCAACTGGCTCATTTCACAGACTTCACTGTGATATCCTGAAGGTGCTTACCTTAAAAAGAATTGACATCACTGTTCACATTATAAGAATGATCCTGGTGTCTTTTCTTCCATTCTAGCAATCTTCTGTGGCATCATGTCTTGATAACTATAAGGTCCTATTCTCAAGAATGGTATTCTGTCTAGATGTAAGAAACTTATTAATAATTCGTATTTTTGTGGATGTCACTTAAGAATTGTGAGGGACTCCTCCAGTCCTTTTAACTCCAGAGAGACCAGTGTTAAGTTTCACATCAACTCTTAGTGTGATTTCCTGGTACTCAGAAAAAACAAAACAAAACAACAACTCACAAAGCATGGATTTTTCTAAGGAAAATTAGATTTTTTTTAGTATCTTAAGAAAATATTTTAAAAGAAAAACTTAATTGACCTTATACATGAGGAATGCATTTGTGTTTTCTAGTAAAACTTTTGACCAGATCACCAATGTAATGTAAACAATGAAATAGTAGAACATAACTGTTCAGGAGAAAGACCTTCCTCTGCTCTATGGTCCTCCTAGCAGGACTTAGAACAAATTGCCATAAGATTAACAGGAGATAATCAAATTCAATAGGCTTCTGTACAGAGAATCCACACAGACATGAGGTTCCAGAAGACACTGAGTCCACAGGAAACTTACTTGAGCCAAGAAAGGGGGGGCGCCTGAGGATCCAAAGTGAGGAAGGCCATTGGCAGGAAGGAGAAAAGAGATGATTTAAAAAACAAAGGTTGCCCTACAATGCAATACCTTTCTTAGGTAAAGGGGAGTCTCTGTTAATAGCTCTCTACTTCACCACTGTGAATCTTGGGGATATTCTCAGTATGTAACTTAGACAGTTGAGGGGGAGGCAGAGAGCTTTTCTTCACCTGCTGGATTCTCATTACTTCAACTCTAAAGTGGCCCATCTTGGGGCAGACTGCCCTTGGCCCCTATATACCTGTGGGAGTTGAAGCTGTAGAGAACTAAAGCATGAAAGAAATAACATGAGCTTTGTAAGTAGACATTTTTTGTGTTACATATAGCCTTCAACATGTTTTAGCAGCGTAATCTCAAGCAAGATTTAAAAAAACTGGTTTAGAGGAGACCGATGATTTTTTTTTTTTTTTTTTTGTCTTTTGTGTCTTGTTCCTTTTATTAAGCATTACGTTTTTTTTTTAATTTTTTTATTGTTATGTTAATCCCCATACATTACATCATTACTTTTAGATATAGTGTTCCATGATTCATTGTTTGTGCATAACACCCAGTGCTCCATGCAGAACGTGCCCTCCTCAATACCCATCACCAGGCTAACCCATCCTCCCAACCCCCTCCCCTCTAGAACCCTCAGTTTGTTTTTCAGAGTCCATCGTCTCTCATGGTTCTTCTCCCCCTCCGATTTCCCCCCCTTCATTCTTCCCCTCCTGCTACATTCTTCTTCTTCTTTTTTTTCTTTCTTAACACATACTGCATTATTTGTTTCAGAGGTACAGATCTGAGATTCAACAGTCTTGCACACTTCACAGCGCTTACCAGAACACATACCCTCCCCAGTGTCCATCACCCAGTCACCCCATCCCTCCCACCCCACCCCCCACTCCAGCAACCCTCAGTTTGTTTCCTGAGATTAAGAATTCCTCATATCAGTGAGGTCATATGATACATGTCTTTCTCTGTTTGACTTATTTCGCTCAGCATAATACCCTCCAGTTCCATCCACGTCGTTGCAAATGGCAAGATCTCATTCCTTTTGATGGCTGCATAATATTCCATTGTATATATATACCACATCTTCTTTATCCATTCATCTGTTGATGGACATCTTGGCTCTTTCCACAGTTTGGCTATTGTGGACATTGCTGCTATAAACATCGGGGTGCACGTACCCTTTCGGGTCCCTACTTTTGTATCTTTGGGGTAAATACCCAGGAGTGCAATTGCTGGATCATATGGTAGCTCTATTTTCAACTTTTTGAGGAACCTCCATACTGTTTTCCAGAGTGGCTGCACCAGCTTGCATTCCCACCAACAGTGTAGGAGGGTTCCCCTTTCTCCGCATCCCCGCCAACATCTGTCATTTCCTGACTTGTTAATTTTAGCCATTCTGACTGGTGTGAGGTGGTATCTCATTGAGGTTTTGATTTGGATTTCCCTGGTGCTGAGCGATATTGAACACTTTTTCATGTGTCTGTTGGCCGTTTGGATGTCTTCTTTGGAAAAATGTCTGTTCATGTCTTCTGCCCATTTCTTGATTGGATTCTTTGTTCTTTTGGTGTTGAGTTTGATGAGTTCTTTATAGATTTTGGATACTAGCCCTTTATCTGATATGTCATTTGCAAATATCTTCTCCCATTCTGTCAGTTGTCTTTTGGTTTTGTTGACTGTTTCCTTTGCTTTGCAAAAGCTTTTTATCTTGATGAAGTCCCAATAGTTCATTTTTGCCCTTGCTTCCCTTGCCTTTGGCGATGTTTCTAGGAAGAAGTTGCTGCGGCTGAGGGAGGAGACCGATGATTTTTAAGAGTTTTTTGTTCACTCGTTTTTAATGACAACATTTAAAAAAATCACCTATGACCTCCATGTATTTGCTTGACAACAAGAATAGAGCTTCCCTGGTTAAAGTGGAAGCGGGGGCTCCAGGGTTACATGTTTTTCTTCTGCTTGTCCCACAGGGTGGCTCTGAGAAACTTGTTTCTCCAAGCTTCTGTAGACCAGTTTGAAAGCCTCTGGACTACTTATCTCCTTGCATTAATTATTAAATGCAGCAGATGATGCTTGTCACTCCCTTTGGTTACTGTGTTTCAGATGTGCTTCCATCCCTAAGACTAAGGATCCATCATTCGAGTACCAACCTCTTCCACTGTTCCCTCTAGGAGGTAGAGATTAGTGATGACAAAGCTCAAAGATACTGGAATTCTAGTAGCATCCCTGTGCCTGCCTTCTCTCAAGCACTGTCTCATCACTACAAGAAGCTTCAGTAACACCATGGCCAGTCCCGTCATGTGCTCAGCACTCTCTAAATCAGTTGCCCCTCAAAACAAAACAAACAAAAACAAAACAAAACAAAAAAAAACCACACCCACCCAGGACCTTTCCCATCACCCTGACCTGGGACTCCGCTGTCTCTTAATCTGACATTTCATCTCCTCACATGACACCAAAATCCTTCCAACTGTGCTCTAGGGAATCCCCTATTTACACCAACCTCCTGGCCACTGGAGCTCTCCTTTGTAGGTTTAAAATTCTATATGGTTTTTCAATTACAATTTCTGCCATTTCTCATGCAGCTGAAGATGAATTTTTCTTTAAAATTATGACCTCCAGGCTCAAATGTTTGGCAGATCTTCTATATTAGTGTATTTTTACTCTCCCACATCCATTATGTCATACATGTCTCCTCAGTATATAAATCCTGCTCTTTTTCCCTATATTCCCCATCAGCTGATGACTTTCCTCCCATGAAACCGAGAGAATCCATTAGAGAAGAACCTCTACATTGTTCCAGTCACCACAAACCCTGACTGTGTTCATTTTTCTTCTACCTCCCATTTCCGTAGATCAACACCCTGCCCTCCTATATGCACTATCTCCTCTTTCTGTTGTATCTAATCACAATTCTTGAGAAATTACCTTCCTTCCATATCATATGTCAATTCTTTCTCTCCTGGATTGTTCTCACCAGTACATATAACTGTGATAAAATCTATCTTAAATGGAAAAACTTTGCCCTGATCTCATGTCCCTTTCCAGATACTACTTCATTTCTCTGCTGCCAAATTACCCTCAGAACTCCTTAAGAGAATTGTCTATGGTCACTGTGCAGCATTCCTTTGGAGTAGCTCTTAAAATAACTCCACCAGAATTAGCAGTATTAAGGTCACTAACGCTCTTAACTTCATAAATTGGTTAATTTTCTATCCTCTTTTGACACTTTGTTCACTCTTGCTTAAAAAGGCTTATTTGGCTTTTGGTGCTCCATTGACTTTTTTTCTCCCCTGCCCCTAAAGGCCACTTTTGTTTAGTTTCCTTTGCTAGTTTCTGGTCATCCCCCTACCTTTGCAAATTGAAGTGTCTTCCTTTGAACTTTTGTCCATTACCACCCAGGTAACCTCTGTGTGATGTCATCCAGACTTAGGCCTTCATATACAGTCCTCCAGATCCACATTTCCAACCTCAACCTCCCCTCCCCGCCCCACCCCCCACCCCTGACACTAAACTGACATATCCTGTTGCATTTGGATGTCTAACAGATAGCACAAATGTAACACAACTAAACCAAACTCCTGACTTACTCCATTCACAAAACCTGAGCCTTACAAATCCTTCCCTATCTTAATAAATGGCAACTTCATCCTAAGGCCAAACCCCTTGGAGTTACCCTGGGCTCCTCTCTTTCTCAAGTACCCCACATCCAGTATATTCACAAACTCTATTTGTGTTCACTTCAGACTGTATCCAGAATCCCACCAGTCTTTCCCATGTTCAACAAAAATTTTCTTGTCCAGCTCACCACAAAAATCTTACCTGGGTTATGCCAGTGTTCTTTAACTAGCCAGGTTAGCCTTGTGCTACTGATGTAGGAAAGACATTAAGGTTCAAAGCCGATGGCCAAGTAAGAATTCTTGAGATGTCTTTGGTGCAAATAGGTGGGTTTATTAAAGCATGAGACAGGACCCGTGGGCAGAAAGAGCGGCACTGGGGTCATGAGGAGTGGCCCACTATATATTTTCAAGTTGGGAGGGGGTTAGGGATAGCGTAAGTCTCTAAGAAATTTTGGAAGCAAGGTTTCCAGGACCTTGAGGGGGTTAGCTATTGTTGGGAACATTCTCCTACATCAGAGTTATTTGCTCTTGCAGATCTCTTTGCTTACAGTACCCTTTCCTCATATCTACAAAGATCATTCCCCAATTTCTTTCACGTTTTTGCTCAAATGTCACTTCACCAGAGAGACTGCCCCAGACACCTACTTACCTAAATAACACTTTTCCCCTACACCTGGAACATTCCTACTTCATTATCTTCCTTTATATTTTTCACACACCATTTATCATCACCTGATATATTAATGGATTTTTTGATTATTGTGTTCCCTGTCCACTAGAAAGAAAGTTAGGATAGTAAAGAGACTTTTTCTGTTTTGCTTCCTACTGCGTTAGAACTAGCCTAGAATAGTTTCTGAAACAGAGTGCTGAATTAAAATTGACAGATTAATGAATGAAAAATATCTGCTTTGTACTAAATTGGTTCTGATCTTCTAGCTGGTCTGGCAGCATTGATCGGATGACAACAAGCACGTCCTGGAAATACACATAATTCTTACTCATGCACAGAAGGACAATGTGATTTTATAATACAGAAGATACTCTTTATGTTCATATGTACATAACTGCAAATACACACACATATATTCTCAGAAATGTTTCTTATAGCTAGTTTTTAAAAGACCATGTTTTTATTCCATATTAATACACATTTTTTATTGCACATTAAAAACAACACCAAAAAACAAACAAAAACCCCTCTAACTAGCATGTTCTTGCTCTCTTACCCAATGCATTACCAATTCTGGGTCCAAAAATTTTAATTGATTGAAAAAACGCATATGCTCACTTCCCAGTTAGGAGTATCAGTTTTAGTTCAAAAAGATGGTTTCATGAAAGTGAATTTACAGTGAGAAAAATAGCTTAGTCTCCATAAAATGAGGGGAAAGAAAACGTCTGATTTCAAACAGATAAAACCTATTTCATTTCATTTCTCAATTCATGGTCTTAAAGCAGTATTTTTGTCAGCCCATTAAGGAAATGTATTTTCATGATCCTCTCCTGTTCTAGAAGACACTTTATCTTGGCTACAATCAGGAAGTCATATTTGTGATTTGCATTGTTTCATCATCATTCCTGGCTATGTGTTAGCATGAAATTCATCTTCCTACAGTATTTTATTAGTTTCCCTTCTCCCTTGTATAACCCCCTATTTATGCCCTACTGTCCAATTTAAGTCCAATTTTGATTAGCTCTCTACAAATCAATCCGTTGCCATAAATCCATTAATATTTAGCGTTATCAAAAGCATACTCTTCCTGAATATATATCTTAATCCTGTATTTCATTAACATGAATAAATACGTTATTAGGAAACTTTAGAACTTTAAATTAGGTTTGGAACATTGAAATACATTTTAAAATACTTGAATTTCCACTTGGCTCAGCTTTGTTTATCTGGAAATAATGTAAACTATTCTATTCATATAAGCAATTGAATTGCTGCTAGATTTAATGTTCATTTCATCTGTAGTGGAAATAGTTTGCCAGACATTACAATGCTGTATAGTATATAAGTTAAATCAAGCAGATAAATTGAACAGAAGAATCAGTAGGAATTTGTAGGTTCAAAAACTAAGTTAATGATATTATGGCAATATGTGTCAAACTTACACCAATCATTTTACATTAAATACCTTTTAATTGATGAAAAATTATTTGTATATAACAAAAATATCTAAATTTCATTTATTAATCGGAAAACGTGGAAGAATAAAAATGATAACCTTGAGTAGAAAGATTATGGTGAACTTTAACTTTCTTTTTATAACTGAAATTGCCTGGGTTATTTTACAATGAGAATACATTTTACAATTAAACGTTTTTCCCACCTCTCTTCTCCCCTCCCAAAACAAAAACAAATAAAGCAAACAAAAGATCAGTCTTCACATCCTGGGAAACTGATGCTACCTCATAAACATCTGTTGACGTAGTTCAGTAGTTACAAATTCTCTCACGTATTGTAACATCCTCCTTAAACTGTCTTCAATCATGATGGTCTGTACCATCCTCTACACTACAAGCAGATCTTTCAGTAATGCAAAATAGTTACAACTCCAGTTAAGATCTTCTGGCAGTTGTCCTCCTACTGCTTTCAGAATAGAACTTAAGCTCTTTGGCATGTAGTCCAAGACCTGAGGAACTCTTGGTCCTAGTCTTCATGTCCTATCTCTTCACTGTAGGCACGAATGTTTCAGGCATATAGAGGGACATGTATTCCAACAAATGTGGTCTTCTCTCCCCCAGCTTATGCTTTGCCAACTTGTTTTCCTTCAGATACAAGCTTAGGGTGTTTCTCTATACCACTCTCTTGGTAATTTCTCCTAAGCCTTTGAGTTTTGACCCACCTAATTCACCATATGCTGGTAGCCTATCCCTAACACCTGTTACAATCCTTGATTTTTGTGTGTGTGTATCTCTGCATTAAGCTGTGAGCTTTTTGAACTCCCATGCAGCTTCATCATCTCTATATCAATTGTTCATTTAACTACTGGTTACCAAGATCGTGCTCAATAACCAGATGATGACTGGATGTTGAATGAGTTAGTGTCTATTGTGCTGCTATTAGAGCATCTTTGCAAACATAAATCACTGGGCAGGAAGTAACCCAAACAAACACAGATTCCGGAAAATAGTAAAGGTGTGTGAGATCACCTTTAAGCTAATATAAAATTGTTTAGTATGTCTTCAGATGGACCAAATATTATGCCATCTTTAATCTCACAAAATTCTAACAATTAAACTCTTCTTTTATAGCCAGAGTGCTTTGAAAAGTTTGATAGCAATATATTTAAACAACATTTTGATTTTTATGATTTTATTAAATACATATTTTAAATATCTGGAAAACAAGCATTATGGAATGTAAAATTACTATTCTCCTGTGGCATGAAGTATATCACAAACAGATTTCAAATCTTAGTTAAAACATCAGTCACCTATATAAGTCAGATTTGTAAATCTACATTAAGAACCAGGGTAAATACAATTTCATTTTTAATTGGTTTTCGGTTTGGCAATTCTCTATGATTTGCATACAATTCAATGTGTGCCTTAATTCTAGAAAACCTGTTTATTATATTTTTCTTTCCTGAAGGGTATTGCCTAAGGGCATCTGCTAGCTACTGTAAATCTTGGGCAGGTACGTACGGTGTACCTTTTCAAATGCTATAGTGAAATCATCTTCAGTTTGAGTGTTTTCATTTTATTTTTGAGGCAGTGTTGCCCATTCTAGATTGCAGTTTTATATGCATGGATGAGGATGACATCTAACTCATGCTCACTTCTGGCCTGGCTCATTAAGAGAGGTGATTTCATTTGCAGATGTGAAAGGGGACTGTACTTTCCCCATAGCATACTACGCCACCTGGAAAGATTTTACTCTGAAACAATCAGGCAAGATGTTTGTAAAGAAAATGAGTGACAGGCCTACACTGCATGCAGGCAAGCCTCTAGAGCTTTTATGCATATCAGATGTTACAGGGAACAATTTATGCAGTTTTAGTCCTACTGTTGACAGACGACTTCTGCTCAACTTGAGACACATTGAACTATACAATATACATTGACATGATGCTGAGAAGCAAGTTACATACTGTTTTTTTTTTTGAAAGGTTTATGATACCAAACTAGTAAACAAAAGTATATCTGTATTACCCAAATATCTAATCTATCCTTTTAGAAAGTAGTGAAATCCCAAAGGACAGATAGTTTGAAGAAGATGAACCCTAAGGAGCGTGCTCTAAGCCATAAAGCTCTTACCTGTCAATATCATACGCGGTAAATGTGTTAAAAAAGAGCATAATGGTGTGCTATTGTTATTGCTGAGACATCAGTCTTCTTTATGTTTGCATTAGGGACTTGTTAAGGTGCAGAATGTTTTGCCCACTAAATGTCTATAGGAGACAAGATTGTCAACTCAGCTGTAAACAGAGGGCACTCTTCCTAGAAAAAAATCTCTGAAATAGGCTTTATACGTGTAAACAGCAGAAAGGTTTCTCAGTTTTTACTTGTACTTGATAATTGTTTAAGGGTTTGAAAGCAAACATAAATATAAATGTAATTTAAGAAATTTTGGAAGGCTTACCTTAATACTTGTTTTTCTCTCAGTTTTATTAAAGACTGATTGTACACTAGACAGTGGTTATAAAACAACCGGGGATCCCCTGTGCCCGGTGCAGTCACAAAAGCACACACTGAGGATTGCCCTAAAACAAAGATTTTTTTGTGTGTATGGGGGTAAGAGGGCTCTTATTACAGTATTAGATTGGAAGAGTTGCTTTCTACATTTTGTAGATTTTTCCATGTGCATAATTCAAAGAGACTTCGGAATTCTGATCAGATTTTGAGGGGGGGGAAATAGTAGAAGAGCTTTTGAGATTAATCTGCCTGCATGAGCATGATAAATAAGAAAAGAGAGGACCAGTGTCATCAAATGTTGTGTATCAGCCTATTACTCACTTTCCCGGTCCCTAACACACCATGTCCACCTTGGGTACCAGTTACCTTGGCCACAGAAACCACCAAATGCACTTTTTACTTATGGCTGCCATTTACCTCTATGAAATAGCATAGCTAAATAGAATCGATGACTAACCATAAGTGACATGTGTTAATTTGTCTTTAAATATGCTCACAGAGGGGCACTTGGGTGGCTCAGTCAGTTAAGCCTCTGACTTCAGCTCAGGTCATGATCTCAGGGTCCTGGGGTCAAGACCTGTGTTGGGCTCTGTGCTCAGTTGGGAGTCTGCTTCTCCCTCTCCCTCTGCCCCTCACCCTGCTTGTGCGCATGCTCTCTCTCTCAAGTAGATAAATAAAATTTCTAAAAAATTAAAAATAAATCTCAAGGAAAATAAGTTGACCATGAGGCATTTCAACAACCAAGGTACCAGGATCTGTGTTCTATTTAAGACCAAGAGAAAGTTTAAATACAGTACAAATGTCCAGGAACAATATCATCAGCTGTTTTGTTCTGAGTTGTAAATCCTCCCTAGTGATTGGGGTATCTTGCTGTTCTGGACCAAATTAAAATGATACTTTTAAACATTTTTAAAAACTATTTTAAAAACAATATTCTGAAGAGTTTATCTCGAATAAAAATGATGATATTTTGGGAAATAGAAATTCAGACACAAATATCACAATACTTTAATACTTTAAGCCTAATTTTACATAGACTCTGAGGAATAACTTATATCCCTTATATAAAAAAATACATTAAAACTAGAGGGTATTATGTTAAGCGAAATAAGTCAATCAGAGAAAGACATGTATCATATGATCTCACTGATATGAGGAATTCTTAATCTCAGGAAACAAACTGAGTGTTGCTGGAGTGGGGGGTGGGGTGGGAGGGATGGGGTGGCTGGGTGATAGACATTGGGGAGGGTATGTGCTCTGGTAAGCGCTGTGAATTGTGTAAGACTGTTGAATCTCAGATCTGTACCTCTGAAACAAATAATACATTATATGTTAAAAAAAAAAAAAGATAGCAGGAAGGGAAAAATGAAGGGGGGGAATCAGAGGGGGAGACGAACCATGAGAGACTAGGGACTCTGAGAAACAAACTGAGGGTTCTAGAGGGGAAGGGGGTGGGGGGGATGAGTTAGCCTGGTGATGGGTATTAAGGAGGGCATGTAGTGCATGGAGCACTGGGTGTCATATGCAAACAATGAATCATGGAACACTACATAAAAAACGGATGATGTAATGTATGGTGATTAACATAACATAATAATAATAAAAAAAACCAAACAAGCAAAAAAAAAAACACCTGAATGTTCATTACATTAGTGTTCTTTGAAAAATAAAAGAAAAATCTAAGGATGTACATAAACTTTTTATTCAACCACATTAGAATGGTGGGAATAGTAAAAGTGCTCAATCAGAACTCAGATCCTTCTCCTTTATGTTCAATTGGCCAATACTTTTCAGTGTTGTATAAACTAGTTACAGAGACAAATGTTAAGGATTTTCCTAATTCCCTTTTTAGTGAGAATACTTAGAGCTTTTTTTTTTTTTTTTAAATAGGCATTATAATTTCATCCCTGTTTGTGATTTAACTTACTGAAAATATTTTAGCTTTTATTGCAAGGAGGCCTAGCTCCTTTAACATGTTATATTTCCCAGAAGGCCACTAGCAGTAGAAACGAGTAAGCTAGCCCAAGATCTGTCACTCCACCAGTGACATCCAAAGATCCCTGCCCCTTTTCCTCCAATTTCTTCTACCAGTCCCAACACACTATGGTCTAATCTTTGAGAAGAAAGAGGGCAGGAAGTTACCACAATCCTAGACCAAAGGGATCTCTCCCACTTTCAAGTGGAAAGAGAGGTCAAAGAGCCTACCGTTGTACATTCCCCCACTAGAGGTCACTGAAGCTTCAGGTCAAGGCTCTGATAATCCTAGGGGAGGGGATAGCAGTTGAGACAGAATCTTTAAATTGGACAGGTTTTAATAATTAAAAGCAAGAAGTTAGGGAACCCACCTAAGGATCCATGTTAAAACTGAATTGACAATTCTCAGTCTAGGACTCTCTCATTCCGTAATCAAAATGGAAATTTCACCTGAAATTTGAAGCTTTAAAATTCACTGTTTGTGTCAAATGGAACAGACCTATCACCTATCTGAGCTGGAAAGAACATCAACATCACCTATCCCAGCACCTAATCTCATAGATGAGGACTTGAGAAAGTTGAATAAATGAACCAAGTTTATAAGATTGAGTTAGAGCCAGTTCCAGAACTCAGGTGATCTGATGTACAGTTCAGTGCTGTTTGTCCTTAAGAGATTTCCATAACAGACCTTGACAAGGTTTGGCATTATGAATCTGAACAAACACCTAGAAAGTAGTAAAAATAAACCTCAGAATTTGTCCTAACGTATCAACCTCTCCTATTTATAAACGTTCCCTCAGAACACTTCTAAGCTCAGACCGGTTCAAAAATGATGAGAGTTTAGGTAATATTTTACTTTAAAACATTTCCTTGTGATACCTTTGAATGAAAGAGCCTTAATTCTTGATACCCTACTTCATTATGAAGAGTGAATACATTTTATTGTATGAGCACAGTTGAGAATAGCTAAACCTCCATTTAAAAGCCAAGAATATTTGAGTGATACTGTAATGTTGTTTTTAATAATTACAACAAATTTTAGTATCTTAACCAGTTATGTGCTTGGTGCTAAATTCTTTGAATAGTTGTGAGCTACTTTTAGAAGGCAGGCAACATTGATACTTTCTGGATATCGATGAGAAGCTGAGGCTTAGGAAGTTAAAATAATTTGCTCAACTTCACGAAACTACACATCAGCAGGACCGAAACCCAAGCCATCTTATTCTAGATGCCTTAGGCTTCTGCTGTCCATTGCCCCTCTTGGATTAAGTATTCCTTGAACTTTATAAGGAATGTACACACTAGAAGGAAATTTTTTAAAGACTTTATTTATTTATTTGACAGAGAGCGAGAGAGAGAAAACACAAGCAAGGGGAGCAGGCAGAGGGAGAGTGAGAAGCAGGCTCCCCGCTAAGCAGGGAGCCTGATGCGGGGCTCGATCCCAGGACCCTGAAATCATGACCTCAGCCGAAGGCAGATGTTTAACCAACTGAGCCAGTCAGGCGCCCCTAAAAGGAAATGTTTAAATAACTTCTAACAGTGAAGGAATCTTTGAAATATATGTATTTTTTGTAGTAAGTGTATTTCCTGTACACTTTGTTTCTTGATCTTTATATTAAGAGAAAACGTATTCACTATACTGCTCTTGGTGAAATGTGGGGAGAGACCATAAGGAAATAATGCAAAAGTTTTGTATTAAGAACTTGAGTGAAATGAGAACTACCTGTAATAAAAATTGGAAGGGATGCTGTAGAAACTCTGGGAATACTAATGAAAGGAGGGATTTTATGCATGAGAAAACTCTGAGTTGTCTCTCCAGGAGGTGAGGAGATGGTTAGTAGGAACACGAGCAGTATTTGGACTTGGAACCATACTGCAAACCCAAATTTGGCACAGGACACTCAAACATCACTTTAAACTTGGAAAGTTATGACTTTAATTAAAGATTCAGCATAAAGCCGGCAAGATAATAAGTCTGAAATGGAGTCCTCACTTCGGGTTACATTCCAATGACCTCAATGGTCACATCATCTCTGAATGCTGTTAATGCCATTCCTACCTTAACCCTTCACCTGGAGCAATTTCCTCCCCCCACCTCCACCCCTTCTGGACTCCTAATGTTAGCTCAAAATCTTAGAACCAACGACACTTATATCTAAGCTGTGAGAAATTGATCTCTCGTACCATACTAGGAAAATGCCTGTAGTTGCTCAGAGGACAGTGAAAGCAAAGAATGAAGCATAACAGAATATAGCTGAACTATTATAACATCTTTAAAAAAAATAAGTATAATCTAGACTTTTTTTTTGTTAACTCACAGAAGCCCAAGTGAAGAGTGATTAAAAACATGTAAGATAGAGACTTTCAACTATGCAATTTAAACTGAGTTTGAGCTCTTTTTACCATAAAGGTTTTCAATTTTCACTTTGACACACGGCTTTCTTATATGCTGTATTAACTAATGACTGATTTTTCTACTAACAGCTCTTGGAATACCTATGCATTATCTTTTTCCATTTTCCAATTTCTAGCTCTTTCCTTATGACAGGAATGCCCTTTCCATTAAGGCACAAAGAAATAGGACTTAAAGATGTGAGTAAATGCACTTGTGCCGATTTTTGGGAGAATGTGAATAGAAATCAGGTGGAAGGAAATAATGGATTCATTTTCCTGTGATAACATACATTAAAATTTGAGAAAGTTCAGAAAAGGGGAATGGAGCTAGAAAGTCAGAATTAAAAAGAAAAGCCTAGTGAGCTTCTCTCTAAAGCTTGAAGCTGTCATTTCTTAAAATATTGCAACTGAGTATGAGGAGATCTCAGAACAGTGGGTGCTCTTACATTTACAATCCATGCTTCAGTAGCCTGGCGTGACAGATGACTGGAGGACAGAGGCTGCCATCTTTGATTGAAAAGGACCCCCCTCCCCCCACTACCACCAGTTGTCAATCTTAAATTCTATTCTAAAAAACTTAGACTCATTCCCAAAATCACCTTGGAACACAAAGTTTAGTAAACTTTAATCTCCAAAAATCAAAAGGACACTTATGTATGCACATGTTTAAAAAAAAAAAAAAGTTGCTTCTATTCAGCTAGTGTCTTGGGCTTTAAGTTTTGAAGTAAAATGACCTGAGTATTTCTTAAAGTATTAAGTATGGGCTTTAAGTCTGACACACCTCTTAGGCAGTACTGCATGCATTTATGAGATAGCTTAGACCAAAGGTAATTAGTACTCGAATAGAAGAATTATTTGATACTCACATTTAAGAGAAAAACCATTAGCATACTCTATACTTGGAAATGCATTGCCCAAGAATATGTGGCACTTGGTAGAAAACATTCGGACAGCTAGGTAAATGCTAACATTAAAGCAACATATAACACATGAATTGAAGATCATTTCCTCACTAAACTTGTTTCTTGAGTTAAGATACTGACCCTTAAACATCCCGTTACTCTGACTTCCATAAAGTGTAAACTGGTGATACATTTATTTCCCCTCAAGTCACATGGTCCTAAGCAGCTCATCATTTCTATCATTGGCTGTATTATGGGGGAAATAATCTCTATAACCTGATCATAATTTGAAACTCTAAGACTTAGTGTTGAAATTTGCGTATGGCAATTTTGCAATATATTTTAAAAGTTCAAATTTATTTGAAGGGAGCATTTGTGTCTCTTCACATCCCCTCAAAGACATCACACTGATGACTCTGGGTCACCAGGCTGCCATTATGGTGGCTACTTTTCTGATTTATACCTAAACAACTTGATTATTGCATTATTGAATAACTTCATCAGAGCACTTAATACAGAGTTTCTGGGGGTGAAGGAGGAGGTGCTTACAACTATAAATTTATAATTTTATTATCTCTATCTTAGAGATGTTGGTGGTTCTTGTTTGTGGCCCCAAAGACAAGCATAGATGATAATCTTCCATCATGGTTGTTTTAGTGTATTTAATACACTATATTGAATTGGAGATGGTACATGAATATATACGCCAAAGTTACATTGGTGTCTTAGGCTAAGAAATAAATGAAATGTGAATGAATTTTGAATATTGGCAAATGAGATTGTTTAATAAGTCTGTCATGGTTTTTGTTGTCATGTTCATATTAATATGGTGGGGTGGGGTAAGCAGAATATTAGAGTGGATAATGAAAAATATTTTCACTTCTTTAAAATACTCTAATAAATTCCTTTAGGAAGACTAGGCAGGACATATGTTTCTCTAACAGCTAAAAGGCAGTAGCTTTTAAGAACTTGTTTAAATTCCCATGAGAGATTGTCAAAGTAAAATTGACAGAATAACATTAGGGATCCTATCTTAAAAGATGTCCATTTGTCTTTTTTGTGCTCCAGGTGAATAAAATCACTGCTTTGGGTCTTGATTAAATCAACCTGTAAGACCAACATGTTGTAAAAGGAGAACATAGTGAATAAATGCCCAAATCACAAGGAGATTTCTGCACACAATCATTCAAATGGCTAGTTTCTTATTGAAAACATAGAATTTACCCCACCCGATCAGGGAGGGTCACATTCCATCACCCCAATATTCTACGTTTAGAATGCTAGAGTATAATCAGCTCTCCAGTTGACAAAATAGCTGACAGTTGAGAGTTCTTTCAACAAACATCATGGTACTTGGCCTTTTCACCTACTTCCTGATGTCCTCAGGCCTGTTAGCTACTTTGCTCTCCTACGTTTAAAATGTGTCTTAGGACATTTGTGACAGTCAAAAATGCATTTAGTTGCAAGTAAGGGAAAAAGAAAATAGTATCTTAAACATTGGAGCTTTCTCCGTGGAACTTTGTAGGAACACAGTTAAAGGCCTTGTTCCAGCTTTTTAGATGGTTCTTAGCATCAAGTGTTTTCTATTACCATCATTAATTACTGGCTTTCTATTTCCACATTTGTTGGCTCATGATCCTAATATGGCTAAAACCTCCCCAGATATCATTATCCTATTCACAAGCAAAAAACAATAGTTTGAGGGCATAGGCAGTTAGCAAGAGGCAGGCTAGAGGAAAAATCTCCTAGAAGTGCCTTACCATATGTCCTGTGTCTCATTGAACAGAACTGGGTCCCATGGTTACTCTAAATTTGTGAGACCTAAAAAATAACTCCATTTTTTGCCCTAGAGTAAAAGGCAGACAAGAGCTAGATGTGTTGGGATTGCTTTAGGAATTTGTCAATGAAGAATATCTACCACTGCAGCCCAAAGTAGCCTCCCCATTGTTGAACCTTTGTCACCCTTTGTTGTTCTCTTGTATTTTGTTCCTGAAGCATATGTGATCTTCCTGTGCTTTATGGAGTACATCATTAGACTATCTAAATAATGGGGGGCTCTAGAGGCATAAGAAGATAGTGTTCTTTCTTTCTTTTTTTTTTTTTTTAAGATTTTATTTATTTATCTGACAGAGAGAGACACAGCGAGAGAGGGAACACAAGCAGGGGGAGTGGGAGAGGGAGAAGCAGGCTTCCCGCAGAGCAGGGAGCCCGATGCGGGGCTCGATCCCAGGACCCTGGGATCATGACCTGAGCCGAAGGCAGATGCTTAACGACTGAGCCACCCAGGCACCCCGATAGTGTTATTTCTTAGAGATCTACCTGGAAGTTACAGAAAACTCACGATGCAAGATTTCTAAAGCAGAATCCAATCCTGAGCTCATAAACCCAGATTTGCCCTGATTTCTAAAGCTGAGCTCCAAAATTTCTTCAACTGCTGTAGATAAAGACAGCCATGCTGATGAAGATGCGCCAGTCATTGTATCCTATGGGGCCTCCTTTGCATTGTGAGAGCTTCCTTGGATTAACAGTTGCACTCTGACACCAGCAGTGGATGACTTTTCCTATAGCTTTCTCTAATGTGCACCGTGCCTTTTTCTACTCTGCAAAAATCTTCAGGAAGTCGGAGGGATGTTCTTGTTCTTTGACGTGACCTACCTATGAACAGTTTCACTGTTCAGTCCGAAGGGTTTGACAAAGTTCCCTTTTGGGAACCTGATTTTTTAAAACCTCCTTATACTCAACCTCACTGTTGGCCAACTTCAAAACACTATCTCTTCTTTAGGAACATTTGTTCTTTGCTCAGAGTTGTTCCTCTCTCACCCATTTTCTGGTACTCAAAAATCCATATGGCAGACTTATCTGATGCTCTGGTCCGAGTCTCTCATCCTTTCTAACAGCAATTTGTGCTATCTTCACTGGACTGTAGTGACTCACTAGAGGACTCTCCTGTATTCTCCCCATTAGACTCACTTCTCACAGCCAAATCTCTCTTGCAGTCTCCTTGGCCTTCCCCATATATTCTCCAGGCATCTGCTGGCCTGAACCAGTCCCTCTCCCTTGTGTTCCCCTGTGTCGCTTTGTTCTTGTCTTTCTGGAGTCCAAAATGAAGCCTCCAGTATCCACTTGCTGAAATCTATTTGGGGAACAGATGAGGGGCAACTTCATTTTCTTTTTGTCCTAATTTAATACACTCTCTTCCTCTGCCTTGTTCTCCTATGAGAGCTTATGCCTCTTATATGGTGCTTACCGAATATTTTCTTTGAAAGGAATAGTTGGAAGTATTCTTTGTGTGTATATCATTGCATTTTAAGCCAATTCAAGAAAATGGCCATGCACGTTTTTGAGGTTGTATGTAGTTTCTGATCAATAAACATCTTTGGATACATGCTTCATGTTAAATTACTCAACAGAAGTATTTTCACCTAATTAAATTATTCACATATAAAAGCGCAAAAGTAATATTGGTAATTCTGGGGGAATTACAAAGTCCTCAAAACCAAAACATGACAAACAAGATGAGATTAACATCACAAGAAATGCAAAGTGCATTTGTCAGGTAGAAACATTGAGCAGGAGAGCTAGCAAAGCCATGCGATCTTGTCTCAGTTCTTAGAGTGTTGCTTTGAAATCTTGCATGCTTAGTTAGCTTTGCAGTTTTAGAAGTTACCAGAGAAACTACTTCATCTCTTGCAGAAAAAATGAGATGCTCCCTAACTCCTAAATCATTAGGGTAATGCAAAAGAGCATGGGCAGAATGGAGGCCGGGAGTAAAATATAGGTGTGAACAGAAAATTAATCTTTAAGAGGAAATTTGTCTCCAAATATATATTGATTTGCTACTTAAAGCAGTGGTTTCCTAAAGTGATGTCCTAGAAGCAGCAATGTCACCAGAGAAAGGGTTAGAAATGCCCCCCTGAGCTGCTGAGTCAGAAACTGAGGATGGGACCCAGGATAGTGTTTAAACAGTCCCTCCAAGTGGTTCTGATACGCATTGAAGTTCAAATCCCCTGACTTGGATAACCATTGTAGTATCTCCTGTTTATAAATTCACTTCAGAATCGTAGAGTACTCTAGATAGTCAGGAAATATTGAACAATAACAACAAAATATCATTCTCGGGAAAATGTAAGCTACATTATTAATGTCTTGGCATTAGCTGAATTGAATGATAATGAAATGAAAACCCTACTTGCCTGTTAATAAAGATGTATTTGAGCACCTTCCTCTCAAGTTCTATTTACTAGAGGCCCATCTGCTTCCCTCTCCCCATAGCTTCTCAGCCCATTAGACAGGGAGCTTCCAGAGGTCAAGGATTATTTTGCTCATCACCAAGCACAGTAAATATGCATGTACACTTGATATCTGTGTAGTACATACTTTATAAAAATCAAATGTGAACAAAACAAATGGATCTCTTGCCTCATGGAGCTTATATTCCAGTCAGGGAGATAGCCTAAATAAATAGCATAACGTTTTCTAACTGAAAAGTACTAATGGGGTGCCTTGAAGAGAAGAGTTACACAGGCTTTACGTGGGTGGTCAGGAAGGTTTCTCCAAGGACTTGTCATTTAAGCTGAGATCCAGAACTTGAACAGCCTGAAGATCTTGAGGGAGAGCCTCCCTGGCAAACAGTAAGGAAGGGGCAAAGGCCCTGAATGGTGGGGAGAGCTGGTGTTGCTATAGGACCTGTCAATGTGTCTGCTTAATTAGTGGGGGGAGATTGGCAGGAAATGGAGTTGGAGAGTCATGAAGGGTCAGAGATTGAGAGCCCTCTGTGCAGGGGCAAAGAGTGAACTATAAAAAAAAAAGTAGTCTCTGTTTTAGCATCAAATGATTGTACAAGGTGATAGAAGGTAATTCTTCAAATTGTGGTTGTTCTTAAAATATGGTTAAGAGTGAAGGGAGAGTAATAGGTATGCTAAAGAAGGCAGTTTAGTGTCTAGTTTCACATGATAATGCTTCAAGTGTCTACTTACCGGTCAGTATACATCTGACTGAATGCTCAGTTCTCTACAAACACCTGGCCTCCTAGCATGAGAAGACTTCCAGCATTTTGTGCATGAAAATTCAGAATGCCAGATTTCACCATCTGCTCCTCAACTTTTGAGTTTTGGGCAACACAGGGTTAGGATAAACCTGCTTGAAAAGGAACTAGAAGATAGTGAGATGAACCAAACTTGGCTAAAGATGGGATTCCCATCCCTCAAACTTTGGAAAGGCTGAGTGTACATATTATTAGAAATGAGGTGAATGGTTATTGAACTCAGAGCCTTAACATAGAGAACATCTTTGTCAGTGTGTCTTGAGCTTTTAACTGAGTTACTATAACGTGACACTAAAAGATTGAATATTGCCCTGAAAGGGAGGAAAAAGGAACGAAACGATCTACCTGACTTCTCCTTCTAGAGTGACTTCAAAATGTTACAGTGTGACTTTAAAGGGTCCCATTTGCATTGCTTTTCCTTTCTCTTGGAACACTAACAAATAAAACCAGTATGGTTTCCTGGTCTATAAATCTACCGTTCATTCAGTCTTCTGCTTAAAACACTTTATAAATTTGTGATTTCATCCCAGACAACATTCAATTACAGGTCACATGACACCTGTTTTCACTCTGTTAAAGCACGTTCTGTTTTTGGTTTTATAATTAAATGATACAAGTGAGATTTAATATATTTGCACACCAGCTCCTTATTGCTAGACTGACTTGTTGAAGGAAAAAAATACCTGTATTTCTGTAATTAAAGATACCGCTTAGCATAATACATAGTTATGTTCTCATCTGCTTTTTAAAACTTTTTCTTCTCAGTGATATTGTCAGAATTTAGGGGAAAACAATGCTTGATTGCACTAATTTTATACTTGGCAAAGCATTAAAGTTATAGTGCAGACAAGGGCATATTGCCTTTTTTAGGATAAGTTTCAAGGGGTGAAATAGTGTTTGGAAGTGAAAATAATTGAAGTTTTGTGAATTCTGGATCATCTTTGAGGATTTATTTTGCAATGAAATAATCTATATATATATATATTTTATAATACTGCTATTTAGCATTTTCGTATTTGAATTTTCTTTAGAGACTTTCAAAGAAGAGTGGTGACATATTTGCTGTTCAGGAAAGACAAACTAAATCTTGTAGCAATTTAATGACTTTGTGATGACGTTTTTGATGTGCCTTGTTAAAGAAATCAAAACACTTAATTTTTTCTAATTTGAGTAATTGCATTCTTATACTGAAGTTATCAAAGTCCACACACACACACACACACACACACACATAGGTTGATCAGTATAGTAGGAATCAATCTGTATGAGTTAAATGGTATTTGATTAAAAAAATAATTTTTAAGGATTCTGTATTGTTTGAATGATATAGGAAGAGTAATACACCTGGTTTCACACAGACTTATGATCCTTTTAATAATGGCATTTAAAGTACATGAAAATTGAGTATGGTGATACACATTATAATGACATACCTAAAATATAAAATAAGTGATCGGATTTTATCAAATAGCCATAAATTTGAAAGAAATGGTAAATCAACATAAAAAAGCAAGAGGTTAAACTTTATTGTTGATTAGTATTTTTTTTCCTATGGAGCTTCTTTAAATATACGTTCAAATATTTGTGAAAAGTCATGTGATTGCTAAAGAAACCCACATTATTAAAAATCAGGCTTACTAGTTTAAGTGGAATGTTTGCAGATATGATCGTTAATGTACCAACATTCTACACATACTGTGCTAACATGAGTAAAAGAAGGGGCCTGGCATTCATTCAAATGTAAAATGTCTTATGATAGAAAACTATGTTAAAATACATTCCAAGTGACTAATGATAAGCTCTGTACGTAGTTGGTTTGCTTTACTCATCTAATTATTTTCTATTCAGTAATTTCATTTTCAGTTACATGGTAAATATTTAATAACAGAGAAAATTAACATTTCAAGTTTTAAACACTATGAAAATGGATTAGTTCCAAATTACACACAGTATTCACTCTTTTATTTATTTTTTCGCATACCAGTTCTCTTTTAAATTTGCCTCATCTGCTTGCACTATATACTTACTTACTTAACAAAACTAATAAATTAAAACCAGTGGAAAAACTAGAAGTAGAAGGAAAGTTAGCTAATCCAAAATTAATATTTGAACCAAATAGGATTATTACCTCAGGATAACAACACCTAAACTTATCCCTTAAACAAAGGTAACTTCTCTTTCATCTGGAACATTGTATATTAGCCTGCCTTTCTCTACCCATCTATAAAACATCAGTATTTTAAATTCACATTTAGGTTTTATGCCTTGCACTGTATCCTAGTAACTAAATACATTTCATTCCTAACAGTCGGTTGCTCACTTTACAGCAGTCATATAATTTCCGGTTGTGTAAACCCATTGTGATTATTCTTGATCAAACACCAGGTATTTTGTTACATGTGTCACAATGTTAGATTTTTTTTTTTTTATCTGAAGGGTGTTGACTCTGGTGTTTCAAGTTCTACATTGCTATAGTGAGAGTAACATGAGAGAACTCAAGAGTTGGCCATTGAGCTGGTACTCGTCCCTCTTGACACCTGCACACATTCCATTACAGTTCCCACTTCCTCCATTCTGTCATCCTCTATCTAAGTATTTCCTGAACAAAGAATTGTCAATAAGGTGGTCTTCCTATTAATGATTTCTGCCAGTTTCCTGTCTGTCCATTTCCAATTCATCCATCCAAAATGACCCCCGGTGGCTATCTGAATGATACAACCATTTCCCTGGATTCAGCCCAGTTTATTTCTGTAACCGAACCTTGACCATCAGCGGTCACAGGAATTTCTTTCCTTCTCCTGAAAATATTTCTTGCTTCAAGACACCCTAACATACATATCCACTACACCAACCCCTAAATATTTCTTTTTGTGACTTTTTCAGCTCCCCAGCTTGACAAAGAAGCTCTTCCCCACATCCTAGTTTGTGTTTTCTGGGGAAAAGCTAAATTAAAAAGTGCCCTTAAGCACATTTTAGTTGTTAATTTGTAGGATTAGAATTAACCAGAGGTGCTGGAAAATGTAACCTATGTTGTTGTTCATCAATACTTGAATGACATAATTTATATTTGCCTTTGCTTTAATCTTGTAAGACATCAGCTAAAAAAGATCATTGTCCAAAACAAACCACCTTCTTTACCTTTTTATCCTTACCTCTGATTACATTCTTCTTTTTAATAGGATTGTTGCATATATCCATTATTGAGAGCCTCCTGGAAACTCTTAGGTGATTTGTATGTGTTATCAATTCTCTTTAAGAATGGTTATTTTCTACCTCCTAAGTTTGTAAACAGGAACTCAAGGATGTTCCACTTCTCAAAGAGGCCACAACTGATAAGTGGTGGAGGCAACATTCATGTCTCACTTTATCTGAGGTCAGAGCCCATTGTTCATGCTCTAGATGTGCATCTTATTTTAAAATCAAAAATAACCAGTATATTGCATCAAATATGTTAAGAATATATTCTGAGTTTAGGAAGTCCCAGAAAACTGCTTTCTGTTTATTGCTGTGAACTTCCCAAACGAATAATTACAAACAAATATTTGGATATGCAAGTTTTATTTATTTTTGTTTTTTTCTAAGCTGTTACTTGGGTCAAAAGAACCTGTTCATATGTCATTGCTATTTTAAATTCACATGTAAAGTATATGCTTAGCATTGTAGTCTATACATGCTATCCTGTTTTCAAAACCTTTCTTCTTTACATGTCCTGTATTTTTTGCTGTTGGTGGTGGTGGTGGTTTTTTTTTTTTTTTTTTCTTTTCCGACTGAAAGATGAGTGCTAATTTCTGTATCTTAACAGAAAACTGAAAACATAGCATTCTGATCTTTGTTAGTAACGGCATTTACATCGACTAAACTTTCACCTAAAATGTTAGGAAAACTCATCTGTGAAGGAGCAAAAAGTGTTGAGCATCACATTCATTAGAATGCAATTGACATTTTTGCTGAAAATAAAACTTTCTAAAACATATTTCAGCAATTTTCTGATGAGAATACATACAAAGGCTTGAAGCATTTTTTTTTTAAAGATTTTATTTATTTATTTGACAGAGAGATAGAGAACACAAGTAGGCAGAGGGAGAGGGAGAAGCAGGCTCCCCGCAGAGCAGGGAGCCCGATGCGGGACTCGATCCCAGGACCCTGGGATCATGACCTGAGCCGAAGGCAGCCGCTTAACCAACTGAGCCACCCAGGCGCCCAGGCTTGAAGCATTTTTATTGTTAGCATAATTCCCCTTATTTTAAACTATCATGATTGAGAAAGTCCTCATCTAGAAAGCCACATCCTATTCACATTTTAACAGAATTAACAGGTCCTCAAGGCTCTGGGACCTGGAAGGGGGTCACCGATTGAGGACAAACAAATCTTTATTGTGTAACTTCCCCCCAACAGCATTCAGACAGCCCATCTTCCACAACCAGAGTCACACTCGATGATTTATCTCACATTATCCAATAAAGAGAATTTGCAGAGGTATAATTATAGTACCTTTGCACATTGTGGGTTAGATTAAGACAAAAAAAAATACAAAACAGCACTTGGTTAATCTGAGATTCTCTGCATCGTTTCATTTGCATGCTATAAATATTGTTTCATGAAAGGTGGTTTTAGACCTGGCTGCCTAACTTCCTCCATTTTTACAGCTTTTATAGTAGCCAACTCCATACATACACATTAACCTGTCTTAAGAATCAGCCTAAAATATCTTTCCTCATTTTAGCTTGTATAACACAGATCAAAATAGAGGCATTTAGAGCATTGACTTAATATTGAAATTTTGCTAGAGTGCTTTCCAAGTCGGTAATTGCAACCTCTCCCTGAAGTGTATGGTATTATATTGATCCTGGATTCATCACTCACAGGGAGCTGACCACTTGACTCTTGACCGTGACCATGCAAAGAACAGCAGGTAGGAAGCATTAGAGTCCTTATGGTTTCCCTCTGGTTTCACACTTCGTGTGCTCTAATTGGATACCATGAGTGACTGTTGAAATCGGGAGTGGGGGAGAGTGAGCAGTTGGGGAGTTTGTGATAAGGATGGTTTCCTGTGAAACTTTTTAAAAAATTTTTGCCATTTGTGACTGCTTTATGAAACTCAGTATTTAAAACTCTTTGTCGTAGAACATTGGTTAAGTCATAGATTGAAGCTATACTTCCATCGGTCTATGTCCTTCCTCTTGGGAGAGTAACACTTGAGAAAAATTACAGTGAAAAAATACTGGAAATACTCTAAATACAAGTTTGTGTTCTCTCTTTTCACCTTGCCTCGCATGTCTTGCCTCGCTCCCTCTCAGGGCAGATGATGGATAATCTTAAACTCACCCTGAGTTGTATGTTCATCAATTGGCTAGATGCTTCTGCAGAACTCTAAGCTTGCTTTTATGCCTAAGTTCTAGCCCGGGAACTCTTGCATCTAAAATCTGAGTACAGCAAGGCTTTATGCCTCATTTTCCATGGTCACTCCTCATGGCAATTACTTTCATGTGAATTTTGTTACCAACTTAAGATTTTTTATAGCTTTTATATGTCCGTTTGTTTAATGAGGTCTGTGTGTGTGTGTGTGTGTGTGTGTGTGTGTGTGCCTCCGTTGAATGACATGCTGGAAATGCAAAGAGGGTTAACATAAACCTCCCATCCACAAGGTACTTAAAATCTAATGGGGTAGTGGGACACTGTATGCAGATAATGAGTGTAACATGATTGGTACTAGGAAAAATTCCATATAAAATATCATTAGAGCATGAAAGATGAAGCATCTGGGGATTGAGGAAGAATTCCTAAGACCCATGCCATGTGAAGGCAAAAGTATCAGAAGTACACCCTTGTGAATTAGATATTGGGAGTGGACTTTATTATAGAACAAATTTCAATGGGAATTATGGCTTTTTAAAAATAAGCAGTAGGTAATGTCCACAATAGCCAAACTGTGGAAAGAGCCAAGATGTCCATCGACAGATGAATGGATAAAGAAGATGTGGTATATATATATATATATATATATATATATATATATATATATATATGATATATAGTGCTAATGGAATAGCACTATACATCCATTGTGGAACACACACAATGGAATATTATGCAGCCAGCAAAAGGAATGAGATCTTGCCATTTGCAAAGACGTGGATGGAACTGGAGGGTATTATGCTGAGCAAAATAAGTCAAAAAGAGAAAGACATGTATCATATGAGCTCACTGATATGAGGAATTCTTAATCTCAGGAAACAAACTGAGGGTTGCGGGAGTGGGGTGGGGTGGGAGGGCTGGGGTGACTGGGTGATAGACACTGGGGAGGGTATGTGCTCTGGTAAGTGCTGTGAATTGTGCAAGACTGTTGAATCTCAGATCTGTACCTCTGAAACAAATAATGCAATATATGTTAAGAAAAAAAAAAAAGAAGAAGAAGATAGCAGGAGGGGAAGAATGGAGGGGGGGAAATCAGAGGGGGAGACGAACCATGAGAGACGATGGACTCTGAAAAACAAACTGAGGGTTCTAGAGGGGAGGGGGGCGGGAGGATGGGTCAGCCTGGTGATGGGTATTAAAGAGGGCATGTTCTGCATGGAGCGCTGGGTGTTATGCACAAACAATGAATCATGGAACACTCCATCAAAAACTAATGATGTAATGTATGGTGACTAACATAACAATAAAAAATTAAAAAAAAATAAGCAGTAGGGGCGCCTGGGTGGCTCGGTTAAGCATTGGACTCTTGGTTTCGGCTCAGGTCATGATCTCAAAGTTGTGGGATGGAGCCCCGCATTGGGCTCTGGGCTCAGCATGGAGTCTGCTTGTCCCTCTCCTTCTGCTCCTCCCCTGCTTGCTCGCTCTCTCTCACTCCACCCCATCTCTAAAATAAACAAATAAAAAAATAAATAGTAATAAAACTTAAAAGATTTCTAGATTACCTACCATAACAAACAGGTGATCTGACATTCTGCTTATTCTGATATCACTGGTGTTAACTCTCATTTCAGTATTGATTTTAAGATTCAACTACAATTCTTCACCAGTTTCTCTCAGCAAAGATAAGGCTAAATATAAATAACAAAAAAATAGTTATATTTAGCACTATATATCATGCAGATGGATAGTAGTAAGCAACTTGATTCAACAGATTAACTAATTTAGTTGTCTGGGGGTATGTCTTACAGATGATTTATCCTGGCAAACCCACTGGGAAGCAGTCTGCTCAAGATTTTATTTTCCACAAGAGTCACATTAAAGCCCTCTCATGCCAGAAGCAGATAACTGACAACTCAGCCTCCAGCTTTTCCAGGAAATGACAGTTTTTCTCTTTTCTTCTAGAACTGTGGTTCACAGTGCCAGCACTGAGAAGTAGATCCAAAGCCATTCTCATAAACAACTCAACCCTGCCTGTGAGCCGCCTTGTATCTCACCCCATTAGAATTTTTAGTGGCTTTGAAATTAGGTGGACTTGAGTTTTAGAACAGGCTTTGACTCTTACTAATAAAATTCATTTCTATGGCCTTTATAATCACACTGAGCTTCCTTCTTAATCTGAAAGAGAGAGAAATGATAATTTTAACTTCTAGGGTTTTTACGGCATTTAAGTGATTAGACCAAAATGGGTTTGTCCTGTGTCTGGCCCATAGGAGGTTCTTAATTAATTTATAACTTTTTGGCTTTCATTTGAGGAATTGGATGCATTGTTTATTAGATAGGGAGAACTTGGAAAACACGTTTTTCTTTTCGTCTGGACTGTCAAAATATAGCTTATATTTCATTGCTCTTGCATCTTATTGATGACAATTAATGTTAGAACTACCTTGTCACATCGCATTATTTACCTTTTACTTTATTCCTAATATTCTGTTATCGGCCTCTTATTAGAAATATTAAAGAATGTGGATATAAACAGTAAATAGTAACTTCCTTGGGACTCAGTTTTCATAAACACTTCCAATGTTCTCTCCTACCTTTCAGCTCTAAAAATCTAAGTTCTCATTTAAAACACGCTAGGCAAGTTAGAGTGGGATTATTATATTCCAGGTACTATAATGCGAATTCTCTCTGATGGCTGGAGGGTGAAGTTGAAGGAATGCTTGTGAAAGCATTTCATGCTTACACCCTTTAAGGAGTTGACCATAGGTTGTGAGTGGAGCTTCGTACAAATAACAAAGTGAGCAACAGAGGTGTTAAGAAGCAATAAAATGGATGGGCATGATGAGGTGCCTGCAATGTGACCTGCAGACATTCAGAGACCTTACTAGTGAGAAGGTGAGGTTTGAGCTGAGTCCTAAAGGATGGGAACAAAGAGAAGTGACAATCCATCAGTGAAACTCAGGGGGAGTTAATGTATCTGTTTCAAGTACAGTATTTTTATAGACCATCCTTTCTGGAACAAACTATGCCAGTGAGATACTAGATATGAAGAAAAATAAGTTTCTGGAAGAGCATAAGTTAGAGAAATGTTTGGTAAAATAAACACATTTATTCACTATAGGACTTCTCAGGGCCTTTTTACCAGGAATTCTTTCATGCTCTTGTGATCCTTGAAACTGTCTTGGGGAAGCTCTCACATCTCCTGAGACCTGCGTGGCAATCGTTGATAAAGAGTAATAGCAGATTAGAAAGGTGACTAGGAGACAGATGGGAGAGCTTGGAGTGTTTAGACTCAGGGGTGTGGGCATAAACCTGCGGGGAGTGGACATGCCCAGCTCTGAGGTCCCCCAGTTTGCCATCTCCACACTACACCACTTCATGGGCTGGCTGACCTCAGGAACATTACTTCACCTAGAAGTATGTTCTAGAATCTCCTTGGATACTGCTGTGTTCACTAGCAGTTCCTTTGTAAAACCGGTGAGAGTTGACAGAGTTAATGTATGAAACTGCTTAGATCAGAGCCTAGCACAGAGCAAGCCAACTGAAAGCATTAAATAACATTAATGGGGGGTGATTGAACTATTTTGAGCAAAGAAATGGCACCACAAAAGCAGTGTTTTAGGAAAGCTAATCTTTGATCAAAGAAGACAATCAGTTAAAATCCTGGCTGTAACAGTAGGAGGCCGCAGAAAGGATGGGATTTCTTTGGGGAAAATACCACTCACAACATCAGAACAAGTGGAAAGAGTTCCTTACAGGCCTAGAATTCAAATCTCTGTTGAACGTGTTGGTGTGTAACTTCTCTAAAATGAAACATTTCCTTGGATTAAATAGCACCATGTAAATATTTTCCTCAAAATACCCTGGGAGTATGAATGTGACTTTTGTGTGGTTGGTGTATGTTGGTGTAAGTTCCATATACTTTTTTAGGTTGTAGGATTTTTTTCACATGTATTCTGTTTCACATTGAGGCTTTTATTTTGAATCTTCATGCTGTCATTTCTATGGCATTTGTAATACCTTTTGACTTAATTGGAAATTGGAGCTGACTTTTTAATGAAAGAAGTTTTCCAATAAGCATACCTTTGGAAAAGTTAATTTTTCAGAGCACCTGCATGTCTTGGTTAAGCGTCTGCATTTGGCTCAGGTCATGATCCCAGAGTCCTGGGATTGAGCCCAGGGTTGGGCTCCTTGCTCAGCGGGGAGCCTGCTTCTCCCTCTCCCTCTGCCTCTCCCCCTGCTCATGCTCTCTCTCTCTCGCTCTCGCTCTCTCTCTGTATCTCTCTCTCCCTGTCAAATAAATAAAATCGTTTAAAGAAAAAAAAAAGTTATTTTTTCTAATATTTGTCCTGTGCTACTTTTTCCCGACGATGAGGCATTCCTTGAAATATACTAAAACAGATGGAAGTATAGCAAATAAGATTTTAGTTTAGGAGAACATAACCATTAACAACTTAGGAAAATTAATCATATTTATTGTAGTAAGAAAAAAATTGATAGCATTAAACACATTTGTTTTTAGGCTTCTAATAAAAGGAATATAAACAAAACATGTTGTTCTAAATAGTAGACTAGATGGAGAAGTAAGACCTAATATAAAAATTATCAGGGTCACAACCCAAAGACACATCCAGATTGAAAGTAAGGGGGTGGAAAACCATTTACCATGCTAATGGACACCAAAAGAAAGCTGGTGTGGCAATCCTTACATCAGACAAATTAGATTTTAAACCAAAGACTGTAATAAGAGATGAGGAAGGACACTATATCCTACTTAAAGGGTCTATCCAACAAGAAGATCTAACAATTGTAAATATCTATGCCCCTAACATGGGAGCAGCCAATTATATAAGGCAATTAATAACAAAAGCAAAGAAACACATTGACAACAATACAATAATAGTGGGGGACTTTAACACCCCCCTCACTGAAATGGACAGATCGTCTAAGCAAAAGATCAACAAGGAAATAAAGACTTTAAATGACACACTAGACCAAATGGACTTCACAGACATATTCAGAACATTCCATCCCAAACCAACGGAATACACATTCTCTAGTGCCCATGGAACATTCTCCAGAATCCATCACATCCTAGGTCACAAATAAAGTCTCAACCAGTACCAAAAGATTGGGATCATTCCCTGCCTATTTTCAGACCACAATGCTTTGAAACTAGACCTCAATCACAAGAGGAAAGTCGGAAAGAACTCAAATACATGGAGGCTAAAGAGCATACTACTAAAGAATGAATGGGTAAACCAGGAAATTAAAGAAGAATTGAAAAATTTATGGAAACCAATGAAAATGAAAACACAACTGTTCAAAATCATTGGGATGCAGCAAAAGCAGTCCTAAGAGGCAAGTATATAGCAATACAAGCCTTTCTCAAGAAACAAGAAAGGTCTCAAGTACACAACCTAACCCTATACCTAAAGGAGCTGGAGAAAGAACAGCAAATAAAGCCTAAACCCAGCAGGAGAATAGAAATAATAAAGATCAGAGCAGAAATCAATGAAATAGAAACTAAAAGAACAGTAGAACAGATCAACGAAACTAGGAGCTGGTTCTTTGAAAGAATTAACAAGATTGATAAACCCCTGGCCAGACTTATCAAAAAGAAAAGAGAAATGACCCAAATCAACAAAATCATGAATGAAAGAGGAGAGATCACAACCAACACCAAAGAAATACAAACAATCATAAGAACACATCATGAACAACTCTATGCCAGCAAATTAGATAACCTGGAAGAAATGGATGCATTCCTAGAGATGTATCAACTACCAAAACTGAACCAGGAAGATATTGAAAACCTGAACAGACCTATAAACACTAAGGAAATTGAAGCAGTCATCAAAAATCTCCCAACAAACAAAAGCCCAGGGCCAGATGGCTTCCCAGGGGAATTCTACCAAACATTTCAAGAAGAATTAATTCCTAATCTTCTGAAAGTGTTCCAAAAAATAGAAATGGAGGGAAAACCTCCAAACTTGTTTTATGAAGCCACCATTACCTTGATCCCCAAACCAGACAAAGACCCCATCAAAAAGGAGAATTACAGACCAATATCCTTGATGAACATGGATGCAAAAATGCTCACCAAAATACTAGCCAATAGGATCCAATAGTACATTAAAAGGATTATTCACCACGACCAAGTGGGATTTATCCCTGGGCTGCAAGGTTGGTTCAACATCCGCAAATCAATCAACGTGATACAATACGTTAACAAAAGAAAGAACAAGAATCATATGATCCTCTCAATAGATGCAGAAAACGCATTTGACAAAGTACAGCATCCTTTTTGATTAAAACTCTTCAGAGTATAGGGATCGAGGGTACATACCTCAATATCATAAAAGCCATCTATGAAAAACCTACAGCGAATATCATTCTCACTGGGGAAAAACTGAGAGCTTTCCTCCTAAGGTCAGGAACGTGGCAGGGATGTCCACTATCACCACTGCTATTCAACATAGTGTTAGAAGTCCTAGCCACAGCAATCAGACAACAAAAAGAAATCAAAGGCATCCAAATAGGCAAAGAAGAAGTCAAACTCTCACTCTTTACAGATGATATGATACTTTATGTGGAAAACCCAAAAGACTCCACCCCAGAACTGCTAGAACTCATACAGGAATTCAGTAAAGTGGCAGGATATAAAATCAATGCACAGAAGTCAGTGGCATTCCTATACACCAACAACAAGACAGAAGAAAGAGAAATTAAGGAGTCGATCCCATTTACAATTGCACCCAAAACCATAAGATCTATAAAATCCTCATGAAAGAAATTGAGGAAGACACAAAGAAATGGAAAAACGTCCCATGCTTATGGATTGGAAGAACAAATATTGTGAAGATGTCAATGCTACCTAGAGCAATCTACACATTCAATGCAATCCCCATCAAAATACCATCCACTTTTTTCAAAGAAATGGAACAAATAATCCCAAAATTTGTATGGAACCAGAAAAGACCCCGCATAGCCAGAGGAATGTTGAAAAAGAAAAGCAAAGCTGGTGGCATCACAATTCCGGACTTGCAGCTCTATTACAAAGCTGTCATCATCAAGACAGTACGGTACTGGCACAGAAACAGACCCATAGATCAATGGAACAGAATAGAGAGCACAGAAATGGACCCTCAACTCTATGGTCAGCTAATCTTCGACAAAGCAGGAAAGAAGGTCCATTGGAAAAAAGACAGTCTCTTCAACAAATGGTGTTGGGAAAATTGGACAGCCACATGCAGAAGAATGAAACTGGACCATTTCCTTACACCACACACAAAAATAGACTCCAAATGGTTGAAAGACCTCAATGTGAGACAGGAGTCCATCAAAATCCTAAAGGAGAACACAGGCAGCAACCTCTTCGACCTCAGCTGCAGCAACTTCTTCCTAGAAACATCGCCAAAGGCAAGGGAAGCAAGGGCAAAAATGAACTATTGGGACTTCATCAAGATAAAAAGCTTTTGCAAAGCAAAGGAAACAGTCAACAAAACCAAAAGACAACCGACAGAATGGGAGAAGATATTTGCAAATGACATATTAGATAAAAGGCTAGTATCCAAAATCTATAAAGAACTTATCAAACTCAACGCCCAAAGAACAAAGAATCCAATCAAGAAATGGGCAGAAGACATGAACAGACATTTTTCCAAAGAAGACCTCCAAATGGCCAACAGACACATGAAGAAGTGCTCAACATCACTCGGCATCAGGGAAATCCAAATCAAAACCTCAATGAGATACCACCTCACACCAGTCAGAATGGCTAAAATTAACAAGTCAGGAAAGGACAGATGTTGGCGGGGATGCGGAGAAAGGGGAACCCGCCTACACTGTTGGTGGATATGCAAGCTGGTGCAGCCACTCTGGAAAACAGTATGGAGGTTCCTCAAAAAGTTGAAGATAGAGCTACCATATGATCCAGCAATTGCACTACTGGGTATTTACCCCAAAGATACAAATGTAGGGATCCGAAGGGGTACGTGCACCCTGATGTTTATAGCAGCAATGTCCACAATAGCCAAACTGTGGAAAGAGCCAAGATGTCCATCAACAGATGAATGGATAAAGAAGAAGTGGTATATATACACAATGGATTATTATGCAGCCATCAAAAGGAATGAGATCTTGCCATTTGCAACGACATGGATGGAACTGGAGGATGTTATGCTGAGCGAAATAAGTCAAAAAGAGAAAGGCATGTATCATATGACCTCACTGATATGAGGAATTCTTAATCTCAGGAAACAAAGTGAGGGTTGCTGGAGTGGGGGTTGGGGTGGGAGGGATGGGATGGCTGGGTGATAGACACTGGGGAGGGTATGTGCTATGGTGAGCACTGTGAATTGTGCAGGACTTTTGAATCACAGATCTGTACCTCTGAAACAAATAATACATTATATGTTAAGAAAAAAAAAAAGAAGAAGATAGCAGGAGGGGAAGAATGAAGGGGGGGAAATCAGAGGGGGAGACGAACCATGAGAGACGATGGACTCTGAAAAACAAACTGAGGGTTCTAGAGGGGAGGGGGGTGGGATAAATGGTTAGCCTGGTGATGGGTATTAAAGAGGGCACGTTCTGCATGGAGCACTGGGTGTTATGCACAAACAATGAATCATGGAACACTACATCAAAAACTAATGATGTAATGTATGGTGATTAACATAACAATAAAAAAATTAAAATGCATGGGGAAAAATAAAATTTAAAGGAAGTACATCAAAATATTAAAAAAAAATTATCAGGGTTACAGATTTAAGTTGAAGTTATCAAAGATTGTATCAAAGACTTTAACTCCCAAGAATTGACATTTTTTTAAGAAATTGAAATCTTAGTTGGTTAGAATCTTATTTTAGAATAGTAGACTAAATGGTTATAAAGTTTCTTTTTCAGAAAAGAATATGAAATTGACTTTAGAACAACATATAGTTAAAAGTAATGGATAAAATCACTTCATTATGTATATTCAAATTGTCCTTTAAAATATAGACATGAATATAACTAAACCAATACAAGGAATAGAATTCCAAAATAAGTGTTAATAAAAATGCTCTGTAAATGTGCTATCAATTCGGTATTTCAGACTGACTTGAAGGTTAATATTTCAGGTAAATTTGTAGCGCAGTTCTATTGTTTCCTGAGTGAGGTAGTATGAACCAGTTCTAAACTCCTGTTTTGAGTACAACAAAATCACTAGCTTTAGATCTCTCAAGATGAACTGCCCTCTTTGATCAAATGATTGGCATCACTTAAGTTGATGTGAAATAGAATAAAATAGGAATGGCTGGGTTTGTCCCATTCAGCAATAGGTACTTTCCTTAAACTATTTACCTTTATAGTCCAAAAGTAGTATGAAAACAATTAAAATGCCCCCTTTTATAAATCTATCAAAAGGAATGGGAGATATCATTCTTGATTTACACTATTTTGCCTGCACAAAAAACAGCTTTATATCTTCATGATACATTCATGATAGCAGTTGGTCTATAAGCTATTTTTTTGGTGGATCACAAGTCACAATGATGTGATAGGTTTTGTTCTTTCTGAACTGTTGACTAGGTAGCAGTAATCTAGAATATTTTTGGTTTTTAAAAACAGACACACTCGGGGCACCTGGGTGGCTCAGTTGGTTAAGCGACTGCCTTCGGCTCAGGTCATGATCTCAGGGTCCTGGGATCGAGCCCCACATCGGGCTCCCTGCTCGTCGGGAAGCCTGCTTCTCCCTCTCCCACTCCCCCTGCTTGTGTTCCATCTCTCGCTGTCTCTCTCTCTGTCAAATAAATAAATAAAATCTTTAAAAATAATAAAAAAATTAAAACAGACACATTGCCCAAAGAAATCTAGATTCAGCAAATTTCCGGTTTGACACCAAATACTGCTTTGTATGGCTGAAAACTTAAAGGAACTAACACGGTCTATTTGGCTGTTGTTCACCTGATAGCTCAAATTTAAAGCACTTGAGGGCATGATTAAGTAGTTAATTCTACAGGAACTGCTCTGTTATTCTGGGAAAGTGTGGGGAGAAGATATTTAGGATACTTCGCTTTCTTTTTCTTCTTTTTTTTTAAAGATGCTCCAGAGATGATACTCCTTAATTTTAAGCCACTTTATTCTGTGGAAATAAGTTTAAGACAGTTGCCCTTACTCTAATGTATGTACAATTGGACAAATATTTTAGATATATTTCTTGTGGTCCTTTTCTTTTTTTCTAAATATCAAGTTGCACTACTTAGATCTCCCTATGTTATTAGTGAAAAATATGCTGGACAGGGACCTTAGCATATTTGAATTAAGTTTTCCGCTAGGTAGTGACCTCGAGTTTAGCATTCATGCAGACAAAGCATATTTATTACACCTGGATTCTTCTGCCCTTGTGCTTAGAAAAAATTACTTCATTAACACTTCAATGGAGCACTAAAGTAGTCATAAACTAGAAAACAAATGCAAAGTCTTTCAGATATTCTGAATGTTCTTAATATTCCCATTTCTCCAGCCAGATATGTATAGATTTTTTATTTTTAAGCAAAAGTGTAAAGGGGCCTGGGTGGCTCAGTCGTTAGGCATCTGCCTTTGGCTCAGGTCATGATCTCAGGGTCCTGGGATCGAGTCCCACATCGGGCTCCCTGCTCGGCGGGAAGCCTGCTTCTCCCTCTCCCACTCCCCCTGCTTGTGTTCCTGCTCTCGCTCTCTCTCTCTCTGTCAAATAAATAAATAAAATCTTTAAAAAAAAAAAAAAAGTATAAAACAATCCTATTACATACCCAGGGTATATTGTTTTGAGAATCAGTTAGGTACTTTGAGTTATAACCTGACAAATTTTCACCCTGTGGTGTCTATTATAGGTGAACTTTTCTGTGTGAAATCACACCTTCAATTGAAAATTATAATTTAATATATTAAATGTCATACAGGTAACAGTCACCTCGCAGACAACTCCGCGTTTTGGGGACTGTTAGGGCCATCATGGTCTGAGAACTCAGGACCGAGGACTTGAAGACTTAGAAAATTTCTTTAGTTTTGCTCAGCTGAATGGTCAAGAGAACCTTTCCCAACTAATCAGCTTGACAGCTTCGCCTTATGAGAAAAATCTGTTACCTTGGGCATCTCCGGACTTTCCCCGTGTGCTCTATTAATATGTATGGCATGCATGAGCAGGGAGGGATTTTAAACTCATTATAGAGTTCTTTATCATTTTTGGATATCTTGAATCAATTCACTCCAAGAGCAATTTACTATCATTTTAAGGAGAGTTCAGATACTTGTGGAGAGTTACCCCTGAGACTTGGTGTACCTCTGCCTTTGCTCTCAGTGCTCAGGCTTACAGACCCAGACTTGATGTTTCTTTTCTTCTAGTCACTTCCACTTGTAGAGCACGGTGCTTGAGGGTGCAGCTTTAGAACAAGATTGCCTGAGTCCCAGGCCTCCTACCATTCTCTGGTGGACCTTTGCAAGTCACCGAAATTCTGTGTTTCAGTTTCATCTGTAAGATGGTGTTGTGGAGACCAAATGGGCTACTACAAAGTGTCTAAAATGATTCACACACAGTAAGCCCTGAACATTTGATCAATCTTATTACTGTGGTACTTCAGGGTTCATGTCTGGGCACATAGCGCTAAGGCTGTGCTTCTTGTTTTGCTGGACACACTGCCATAAAATACTTTCTCATCTGGTTAATCTCAACAGCCATCCCTCCAAAGACACTAGGCTAGTATTGTTGAGGTCTCCGGCAAGATTCCATAAATGGAACCTCTCTTGCCCACATAGCTTTCAATTTGAGAAACAAAACAAAAGTGTGGCAGATTGAGGCCAAAACATACTTGTTATTAACTGGTAAGGAATTGTCTGACCCTAGTGGAGTACTGAATTCTCTCTCCCTGCAGGAAAAATTGTTTCTACGGAGGAGAGAGATGGAGCTCAGAGGAACTCATATAGTTCATAGTTCTCAAATGTACCAATCTGACAGTTCTCCCTCCACTGTGTTGGAATAATGGGGCAGAGGAAAGTCTGAATTTTTTGTTAATCAGTATGCACCTGCACATGGATGGAAAATCTATCAGGAATGGGAAACAAGATCTCCACCTTGACCATGTTGTATGAGGTGGAGAGTGCTACCTAGTCCACAGTCATAAAATACTTAGACCAGCTACAATTTTGCCAGCAAGGCAGATTTTCATTTGGGTGGATTCTGACAAAGGGTTTATCCACATTTTATCTATATTGATCATAATCCTAAGTATAGCAAAGCCTTAGTTTCCACAAAAGTCTGCGCAGAAATGTGTACTTCTCGTTTGTTCAAGATGAGTGATTTTAGGGCAGTTAGCCAATATTTATCCTCTGTGAATTTGAAATTCATTGTGTGACATTGGTGACTCTCTATTCTGCTTTACTATCCTATTGGTCTTCAGTCTACTCAGGTCTTAAATGTTCTGCCCCTTCACCTTGGGTGCTCTGAGGAACATCTGTGTCTTCGCTAGTTTTGAAGGTGAATTGTTTTATCTTCAAAATAAAGGAGGCACATACTGGTGGTGAGGTACCTCACATGAAATTTTAGTGCACACGTGGAGTTTAAGGTGCTAGGTGGCAAGTAAAGAAGAAAATAGCTGATGTTCTTTCGGTAGTAATCACTCCCTCCCAAATAGGTGGTAAGTCAATGCTCTTGAAAGGTGGGCTGGTATCTGTACCACTAACTTGAATGCTTTTATTTGTTTTTGTTTTTTATTTATTTTTTTAATAAATGAAGCAAGGTCTGCAAAGACAATGGATCTATATCTGACCACTAAGCTCCAATAGATAATATGGGTATTGATTTTTGTGAGCTCTCTTTATTACTCTAGGAATGAGGAATCAATGTCTTCAGTGATTGTATGATAAGAAAAACGTAGGAAACGAGAAGTTTCTGTGAACAGAGGAGAAATTCTCTGGCAACATTTCAAAGCTATGGTAGACTACACAAAATCTATACTTGTACTATGTGAAGGTCAAGTAAAGAAGTGTAGATGAATTTTGTCATCAGTTATAAACCTAACTGTACCATATAAAACTATGAAAAACTGAAATTTTCTTTAGTCTTGGTTGGACAACTATTGACGAATAATGATAGTATTACTTTAACCAACTCCTTAGCATATAAGCTCTGTCTTTGAATCATATACGTATTGACCATGTGTATGTTTGTTATCTACATAGAATGGGAATCCTGGAATTCAACACATGTATTTCATACTATAATTCTCTGAGCATATAACTCAGTTGCTTGATAAGTGCTGTTCATATTCATGATACCTTGGGGTGGGATTGGAAAAATGGGGAACCATAGGGGGTATTATCATGTTATGACAATGACTAAAATGTAATGAGATGTTTTCCAGGTTCTGGGCACAGTTCTTCACAAGCATTATTCATTTAATCAATACACCTACACTATGCTCTACTGGGCATGAAAAATCTGATGTTCAGTAACTGAATAAGTTACATAGAAAATGATGTGCCATTATAAATCTCAAGAATTGTGCCTGGATGGTTCCCTCTATCTGGAATGTTCTTCCCTAGATATTTCTTTGCCTTGTTTCTCATCAAGATCTGTTCTCCTCCAGTCTCAGACCTGCCTCAGTGTCCTATCTAAGTTGGCAACTCTTCCCCTACTCTATTTTCCTTATGAGTTTTATTCATCTTTGTTGAGTACATTTAATATTCTATACATTTGATTTCTTTTACTTCTGCTCCCCAAACTTGAATATAACAGGGTTTTATTTTTCCACTTAGGATAACTTACATTTCTTGAACACATTTGGGGAAATAGTGACTAAAATAATTAGATTAATAATTAAATTAATAATTGAATTAATAATTGAATTAATGAATTTAGCATACATGGGCTGAGTCACTTAAACCATAATGAAGTATTAAAAATGTTTAGCACATTTAGAGCACATTGAATGAATGAATCAAACAATGAAATCTTGTGTATGGTTTTCTCCACTAAGGTTCTGTATTCTTTTTTTGTTGTTGTTGTTGAATTGTATTTTTTTCCCTCACAGTGAATGTGTCTATCAAATTGTTGAACTACAGAACTATCTGGAGAACATATTCAGACATAGTGTTGTATTCTTAAGAGAACAAAGAAACCCTCCAAGGCATAAGAAGTTTGTGGATTTTGTACTGACTTCTCAGTAGTTCAGATGAATGTGGAGAAAGCTTGACTGCATCTAAGTTAATATATTTAAACTGTTTTTTATTCTGACTTCCAATGTAGACTGGTAACAAGTTAAAGATTTGTGTTTCAAACACTGTTGGAAGTTGATTCCCACAACATCTGCACAGGCTCATTGCCTTGGGGAAGATATAAACTGAAACCATGTTGGTAAATCCACATTACAAACGAATTTAGAGGCTTCACCCCCTTTTTAATAGTATTTTTTTAACGTTATTGGCCATATACGTCTGTGTGTCTTTCTCTCAAATGCACACGCACACAGAGTAGTAGATCATGTCAGGGTAAAGTGAACTTACAATTTACCCCCTGAGCATAATTTTAAATGACATTTTTCATGCTTTTCACCTAATGAGTGTGTGACAATATAGAATCTGAAATAGTTTTTCTTTTAACCAGTTAAAAAATTTCCCATATTGTTGCCCGTAGCTAGAATAAAAGCTATGTGATATGAAGTATTTTCTACACTTATTTTGCTGAAATAAAATTCCCTAAAGGTGTAGTTGCAGAGTAGATACACACAACTAGATAAGAATGAAACAAAAGAAATACATTGTTATTCTATATTGATAATAGTTCTTCACTAGATTTTCAATACAAGAAAATCTCATAGTATACATTCAGAAATTTAGTCAACACCACAGCGACTTCATTTTTTAATAAAATCACATATTTTCAAATTTATTGGCCATTATTTTAGAACTAAGAACTCACTTTTTTTTTTATTTTTAATCATTGACCTTCTATTAAAAATGAGCTTTAAAAAATGCTCTTCACTGAAGTAGTAATTAATTTGCCTTATGGTTTATAAAACTACTAATTAAAAAGTCTTTGGGCATAATTATAGGTTTCTAACTTCAAACATTTATTAGAGTAATAAATTCTTATTTCAACAACCCATAATCAGAAACTAATAGAATTAAGGAATAAACTTGAGAAATGCAGAGATTAGGCAATATAGATAATGCTCTCCAACCATCATTAATGCTCAGTTTTTATACTTGATCTTCTGTTAGAATTTTAATTCACAGGCTAGCACTGATTTTTTTTTTTTTGTCAAGTAGCATAATAAATGCTATGAGTTTACAGTGTATTTCACTTGATTATATATGGACTAAAGTGATTTTTTTAGTGCCTATTCTTTTGTATGTGTTAAACTTTGATGCATTTTTCAACCTCAGCCCTTAATTTTCAAATCCTTAGATGTCTAACCTATACATTCAGGGAGACGGGCAATTAAATACATATGGTATAATATCCCTACTAACTGGTTTAAAGACTTTTACAAAAATCTGTAACAGCAAACAAGTTTATTATTGGAATAACCAAATTCTGAAAGGAAGCAATGTGTAATGTCACAGAGATTAACAGACACTTACAAAAACAGCAACCTCTTGGGATGGTCGTCTTGGAAGAGTCATTATAACTTTGGGGGGTTTCTTTGTTTCTCATCTTTTTCCAAACCCTTGTGTCCAGAGCTGACTTTCAATAGATTGCAGTGGGAGAGCTCTGCTACATACAGTGTCCTGACCAGTCCTTTTCCATTTTGATCTGCCCTATGGACCCCTAATCTTTGTAAAATCAAATTTTAAAAAGGATTCAAATATCCCCTAGAATCTGTATCTGGGCTTTACCCTTAGTTGGGAAGAGGGAAATAATAACAAATAAGAAAGTTGTTGCTAAGACCAAGAATTAATCCTATTAATTAAAACATCTGAACAATACATTAAATCGGGAAGTCAAGACGGTAGAATCCCAACCATGGGGTAAGGAGTCGCTATAGGAAGCTGGGTGCTCTAAGGTGAAAGGCAGCCTTTCAGAGTGAAATAAATAAATGAGTCAGGTCTTGTTGTGATTGGAAGGCCTGCTGAACTAACCAGTGTGCTAGAAAATTACTACAAACAGGAACAGATGGGCTAGTTGAATCATAGACACAAAAGGCTTATTATGGTGAATGTAGGCAGAACAGAGAAAAGATTAGGGAATCTGGGAACATTCTCAGGGAGTCTTGTGCACCGAGTTTCAGGTAACTTTAGGGACAACAGTTTTGACTTAAGAATTAAACAGCAGACCGAAAAACATGTTTCTGTTTGTTTGTTTGCTTGCTACTTTTTTTTTTTTTCTTCCCCTGTCCCGGGAAAGAATTGCGATTGTTGGTAAAGATGGGGCAAGTAACTGTGGGTGAATGGAATGGGTTCAGGGCAAACGAGGGCCAAAGGAGCTGGCTTTCTGGAAATAGCCAGACATAAGCAGTAGCTGCAGAATAAACTGTTCAAATTTTTCATATGCAGGCAGATACATTTAGGATTCTCACATAGTTTGGGGCGCCTGGGTGGCTCAGTCATTAAGCGTCTGCCTTTGGCTCAGGTCATGATCCCAGGACCCTGGCATCGAGCCCCGCATCGGGCTCCCTGCTCAGCGGGAACCCTGCTTCTCCTTCTCCCACTCCCCCTGCTTGTGTTCCCTCTCTCGCTGTGTATCTCTCTCTGTCAAATCAATAAATAAAATCTTAAAAAAAAAAAAGGGGGTCTCACAGAGTTTAAGACAACCTAGTCAGTGCTGTTGGTAGCTATCTGGATGCCATGGATACGTTCAGATGAACACGGTGAAGGGCATTTTCCTCACTGATGGTTTTTGCCTGCAGGGAGGCTGGGGTAGTGTGGGTGAAGACCAGGAGAGCAACAGTAAAGCATTCAGGTGTGTCTTTCCCTGAGTCCCTACCCTGCCCAAGTAACTATAACCACTTCACAATACTGAGTAACTTCCCAGTGTTCCCCAAAGCCTGCCAACACGCGAATCGTACTGGATCAAGTCCCTTACTCACAGATACGTCCCCGGCCCGCATTACAAGAGACGTGTTTTCACATCTGTTTCGTACTATGCGCTGCTCTCACATTGGGCCATTGTACTCCTTGCCTCATCTCCCCCTGCTGGTCCAAAATATTTTGGGGGGCCTGTTTCAAACTCCGCCTCCGTGAAGCTTTATCATCTTCAGCGAACTCTTATTTTGTCAGTGGTACTGTAGGTATAACAACTCCCGTGCTACTTCCGATTTATGCTGTCTGGTATCTTGTGTGTGATTCATGTGTGAACTTTGTCTCCCTAACTAGAAGGTAGAATTTTGATGGAAGGGACTGTGTTTCAGAAATCTTACTTTGCACCATGTCTGCCAGCCACATCATAGACAAAAAAAAAACCAAAACAACAACAACAAAAAAGCATGTGTTGAACATACACATTCAAATTCTTAGATTTTTCACATCTCCATTTGGAACAAAAGATAAAACACTAAGATAAGTGATTGCTAGTTCAATTTTCCTCATAGTTTCCCTACATAGTTTAATATACTCCGTTCTTTTAAGTAAGGAAGATCCTAGGAGGCAGCTATTGTTCTTTTCTTGGCTGGCTGACCCTCAGGCAGCTACTTAAACTTTCCCAAACTCTGTTCCAACACCTGTAAAATGAAGAAGCTGACCTTACCTTCTGTGATTTTATCACAGTAATTTATGCCTGATTAGATTCAAAAAGGAGCTGCGTCTTTGTGAGTATCTTGCAAAGACATTTCTTCAATCATCTGTTTATTCATGTAGACTTAGAAATTCTCTCCAGGATCCCTTTCCCTGTCCCAGGCGATGGGAACAGAGAGGTGCCCAGTAAGAGGCCAGACCCAGCCCTCATAGAGAGGACAGGAGGGAAGTTAGAGGGATGACATGGAGCCAGGTGGGAGTACTGTGGTCCCAGAGTGTGTTTCCTGCACCAGCACCAGCATCACTTGAAAGCTTGTTAGAAATGCAGAAGTGCAGTAGCCCACCCCAGACTCATCACATCAGAAGTCCGGGAGGTAGATTCTAGCAGCCTGTTTCTAACAGCCCAGTTTCACACTAGAGTTTGAGAACCACTGACATGATGAATGAAAACAAACTGTGATCAACAAACATCTTTTTCTTACTGGTAATTTGAGCACAGATACTTAAATTTTTTGAGTCTCATTTTCCCTTCTTTGTCAAATCAGGAATACTTGAAAGGTTGGGTTTTTTTGTTTTTGTTTTTCCCTGAGAGTCATATTGGGTATTTGCCAAGCCCATGACATAATACCCGGCAAATAGTGAATATAGGTGTTTATAGAGAGTTTCTTGATGAAGTGAAACACTTTAAGTGAGGAAACTGATTTTATTACCCTGTAGGTGTCCAGGTGTCAAATTATTTTCCATTTCACATAAAAATGAAGTCTATCATTATAAGACCAGCAGTTTTTTAGGACTGGACCTGGGTTATGATTAAAAATTTCTGACTCTGCATGCATTGATTTGATTGGTTATTGTAAACAGGTTGATACTTATTATTTCCCCACAGTGTAAACACCCCAGTAGACCATATAGGGATATCTTATCTTGCCTTTATGATTGCCCTATAATGGGTTAAAAATTAAGGTGTGAAGTTGAAAGAATTTTCACAAATATAATTTACCTGTGTAATCAGCACCTCATCAAAAAAAAAATAAAAAGGAATATTACTAGCATCTGGAAACGCTTCCTATTCACTATTATTTCCTTTTGTACTTCCCTCTCTTCAAGTGTAACTACTATCCTTAATTCTAATGCTGTAGGTTAGTTTTGTCAGTCTTGAACCTGATATAAATTGAATCATACAGTTAGTACTTTCTGTGTCTTCTTTTCACTCACTATTGTGTTTGTGAGATTCATGCATGTTTTTTTGTATATAGCAATAGTTACTTCACTTTTGCTCTGCATCCCAGTTCAGTTTTCATGAATAGTAAAAGGATCATATGTGGGGAATTTAGTCCAGGAATCATTCTATGAAAGAGAAGGCCAAGGAGGGAGTTTATAACACCTGCAAAACATATTCGAATATCTACTTTCAGATTTCATTCCGGGTGGACGTTCTTGTTGGTACTCTGCCAGTTTGCTCAGTATCCCTCCACCCAGATGGAATAGCCTCTCTGATATTCCTTAGAGTTTATTCTTATTAACAGTCTTAAACGGGGAAAGCACTCAGCAAAAGCATGGGTCCCATCGGTGTACTAGAGATTTAACTAAGACTTCACAGAGTTAATCCCCAAACTCAGTTCTGTCCAGTAATTCAAGATCTTCAAGTGAGATACTTAGAAATGGTTTCATATCATTAGGAATAATTGCAACTTGGCAATAATAGTAAAACACTGGTTCTTGCCCTTATTTATCTTGTGCCTTTAAATTTTGAAGTGCAATTAGATGTTTGGAACTAGGATCGGGTGACAGGAAAAGGAAGCCCTTTCCAAGAAACTGGTTCCAGAACCCAGAATTTAAATTTACACTTCTAACACCCACATAACCATGTGTTCTCTCTCTCTTTGTGTTTCATTACAAGCCTTATAAATGATCATTACTGAAAAAGACATCTTGAGGCAAATTGCACAGAACATTTGAATACACTTACCTTCTGTAGAAACAGGATTCAGATTTTAGTAACAACACTTAACTTTTGTGATAACTTAAGGTAAATTTGGATTCTAGCAGCAGTTCCTTTATGTTAACATCACTAGATAATGTTATGCCATAGCAATTTAGATTTAATCAGATGCGCTCACTTGAGTTCAGAGCCAAATGTTTGTCTGGGTTTCTCTGTTGTCATATCAAATGTTAGCTGATGTCTTTTCTGAGTTGGCAGGACAGGAATGTATACAAATCAGCATCATGGATAAAAATGATGTGTAACTCAATTCAGATATATGACGGATGCATATTCTAAATGATGTTATAATGTACCACAGAAATAGCATGTGTTAAAGTATCCAGTACCTGGAAGAAAAGTACATTTTATAACTTATAATTAAATATAGGGAGAATCAGCAGTAACAATTTTATTCAAAGATATTCAATATGGTTTAAGTTATTTAAAATTTGCATTATGCATCCCCATAGACCTAGAAAGCAATGTTTCCACATTTGTATTATTGCACTGTTGAAGGAAATCGAATTATAAATACATATCTTAATTCATTAGCATATTTTAATTCTTCAGAACAAACAGCAAGTCTTATTTCTCAAATCAGGAGGAAATAACAGGACACAATCAACAAAACTAAAAAGGAAATATACGAAGGAACTGTATCATAACAGTATTTTTGCTAAGTGATCAAATGTAAATAATTATCTATGCCATGACATTAAATATGTGTCACCACATTTGACTTGACATCTAGCTGCACCCTGAATTGAAAATGACTACATTTGATAAGGTGTAATGGAACATTTTAATGAATGCACTGTAGTTACATTAAATTTTCTCATTATTGAATATCATTATTGTGGAAATCATGAATATTCTCAGATTCACAGTCACATTATATTGATATTAAATTATATATACATATAAAAATAGGTTTCTTGACCATCTATCAGTGTACATTTTTTAGTAACTAAGTTGAACATGGATCTTCAAGGCGTATAGCTAACCTAAAGTGGAAGAATTTATGCATGATTTAATTTCACTTCAAAATATAGATACATAAATGATGTATGTTTCCCACACAAATTTTTAGGAATGCCAAAAAAGGTAATAATTAGAAAAATTAACAAAATACATCCTCACTCCACCGAAATGTTCAGAATATATTTTTGGCTTTCCTTATTAGTCAATTCATTGTTGAAATTTTTGTCAGTTTGTGAATTTGAGGACTTAATTTCTGAATTTCTACTGCTAATTTTCTGTTAATTTCATTACTGCTCTTCATTATATTCTGTGATGTTATTTTCCTTCACTCAGATTAATAATGAAAAAAAGCTAGAAATATAAAGAAAGGAGCAGAGGAGGGATTATTTGATGATCTGTAGAACCTCCTAAAGTTTTCCCTTCTGCTTTGTTCAAAGGGATCCATCCACTCTAACTTGCCATACACTCATGCCCACAACTATCATTTCAGACTTCTCTGAAATATACCAGTATGGTTCATATTCATAATAACTCCCATCAAATGTACATATATTAAGGAACAGGCATTTTTCTATTAATGTGCTCTGAGTCACAAAGTTAGTAAGTGACAAAATTAAGATTTAAGACAACTTTGCCACCGGTCTCCCTTTTGTTAAGAATGGAAAGTATTATCATGAATCACTGTAGGACTAAAATCATATTCTGCCACATAAAAGACCTTACTTACTTGTTTAGAAGAGCTTTTTATGACATAAGTGAGAAGCCTTGGGACGTGTTTCCACCACATGTCATCAAGAAAGACCTATAACTTAGCTCTTTTTCCAGTTACCCCCTGCCTTCCACCACTGGAAAGTAAAAGGAAAAAATAAATACATAACTGGTGTAACGTGAGTCTATTAATCTGATACTATTCTAAAATATCCTTTTGATGAGGATTATAGATGGTTTGAATTTCATACCATACTAGCAGATAAAATGAAATAGCCATTCTTCCTCACTGTGTATGTCTCTGTGTGTGTATATGTCCCATGCTCAGTGTTTAGAGGACTATATAGGAAATATTTTGGAAGAGATTCTTCAATTCATGAAAGGCTCTATGAGAAGGTGTGCGTGGCTCTAACAATGTTAAAATCCCTGGAAGTATTTTGTGTCCTGCTAGTAAAGTATAGAAGGCTGAAATTGGACAAAAATTGTAGAACATACAAAACATTGTGTAAATGGCATGGAATGGAATCATTATCAAAATGAAGAATGGGATTGGGATCACTCCAGGTCTTGGCTGGTCCAGGTGCTGTCCTTCTATGGATAGCATCAGCATCATCTGGGAACTTGTGGAAATACATATTCTCAGGCTTCCACCCCAGACGTATTGCATTTGAACTTTGATTTTAACAATATCCTTACGTGACGTGCCCTACCCATTAAAGTCTGAGGAGTACTAGTCTACTGAATAGGGTAAAAAATTACATATTTAGGTTTATGTAATAGGCTGATTTCTTACTGTTTTTCCATGATATACTGTGTTGATAGTAGTGGAAAGAATTATGTAGCTTTTATCATAAACTATACCCATTTAATGGAAGGGAGACTTTGTAGGTCAATGGATTCCTCAAAGTTAAAAGAAAAGAAAAAAAAAGAAAAACAAGTGACCAGTTGATGTGCAGAGTTTCATCTTTTACATAATAATGGTCAGACAGCATGAAAGGGGTGGTAAAATAAGAAAGAAGGCAAAACTCAAAGCTAAAAATACATGGAAAATCATGTGCTCACATGTGGTTTTAAAACAGTCTGATACAGAAAAAAGTAGAATTGGACAGGCTGGCAAACATTGATAGAAACTGGATTTTTATTTGGAGAAAAGTATCAAAAGCAGGATTGGGAAGTAGTTCCGATGTGACAGGTAGGAAAGCATTTTCACTATGAGGTACAAAATGGATTTTATCATTAACAGGACAAATTCACAAAAAAATATAGAGAGAGGGCACCTGGGTGGCTCAGATGGTTAAGCGTCTGCCTTCAGCTCAGGTCATGATCCCAGGGTCCTGGGATCTAGTCCCCCATCCAGCTCCCTGCTCAGTGGGGAGCCTGCTTCTCCCTCTCCTGTCCCCCCCTGCTTGTGCTCTCTCTCTGTCAAATAAATAAAATCTTTAATGTATATATATATATGTATATATATATATATAATTTTTCAAGTATTCATTACAATTTGCACTTCTATATGTAGCTATTGATGTGAATACGATCTGGATCTAAATTTAGATGTGGATATAATTAACACTTGAGTGTTAGAGCACAGGTTTCCTTTGATTTATTACTTGATCTCTTACACAGTGTTCTGTAAGTAGCTGTTAAAGTCCATGAATTTGAGCCTTTTTTTTTTTTCTTTACTACAAAGTTATCCTTAGGGCCAATGCTATAGGAAATACCCCTGGGAAAAGTAACATATATTATTTGTTTTTAAATGATTTCATGCCTTTGCTTGAGGGTTAATGCTTACCTTAAAGTATGAAAACAAAACATTGTATTCAAAATTCAGGTCATCAATGGCTCAACTCCTAGGGATGGAATCAACTTAAGTCATAGGGAGGGAATAGATCTATTCTGTTTGCCATCTACCTGTTAGTATGGTCTGTCAGAAACTATCATGTAAGTTAATATTTCTTCAAAAACAGTAATGGTGGGGAGCCTGGGTGGTTCAGTCAGTTAAGCATCTGACTCTGTTTCAGCTCAGGGCATGATCTCATGGGTGATGGGATGGAGCCCTGCTGTTGGGCTCAGTGGGGAGTCGGCTTGAAGATTCTCTCCCTCTGCTCCTTCCCCCACTCTGTGCTCTCTCTCTCTCTCAAGTAAATAAATAAAATCTTCAAAACAAAAACAAAAAACGATAACAGTGAACACTTACTGAGAACTTACCAGACTAAATGCTGGGGTAAGCACTTGGTAAAGAGTTGTCATTTAAACACACAACTAAGCTAAGAAGTAGATTCTATGATTAGCACCATTTAACAGATCAGGAAGTAGCCCCACTATTCAAGAACATGGACAGGCTTCAAGTGCAGGTCTCAGGCATAAGGGATTGTGCCTATAAACATGGCATGATTCTCTCTTCTTTATGAGAATAGGTTAATAGGGAGTCATTGAAAAAAAAATAATAAAAATAAGAATAAAGTAGTTTTAGGACATTATGGCTTATAAGGTCAGTGCCTTGAAATGTTATTAGCAGTAGGAGAGTTATATAAACTATATGAATATTTATAAGTGAACCGTAATTTTTTACTCTGGCATGAAGTAGCACTGATTTTTTAATAATCTTAGTTATTTTAGAAAAAAGAATCCCTTTTTTCCCTTTTGTTCTATCAAATTTTCTTGACCAGGACAAGCAACAAAGGTTAAACTCACAGTCTGAAGACATTTCACAAGGAAGAGGGGGGCATTTTTCCAACTTAGAGGAATTTACAAAAGACTGGTAAATTCCCAAGTGGATGAACTAAGCCCATTAAAACTAAACATTTTACATAAGCTGTGAAACTTTTCATTGTGATGGATTCTCATTATGTCCCAGCATGCAAACATTTCTTTTGTACTTTGCAAATGGCAGTAGTCTTGGAAATTTGTGCGTATAATGAATGGAACAACTACAATAACAGGTCATTCACCTGCAAAGTGAGTAAAAGTTAGGGGTATTCTGCAAGGAGATATATTTAAAATTTCTGTCAAGTCAAATGTCTCTGGTGTTTTGTTCTCCAACATAATGGAATTCATTTTTGCAGTCCTTTTAAAGGCACACAAGTGTAGCTATAGCAACATGAGGGGGGGATCACTTTGTTTCCTAAAGCACCTGGAGCCCTGTAACTAGGCAGAGGCACATTTCCTGAGATATGTTGTGCTGTGCATCTGAAATAAGGCATTGGTTTTCAGTATCAATTTCACTCTCCTTAAATTAGAATATAATGATCATATTTTAATATGGAAAATTTGTCAGATTACCATAGTGCTGTGAAAGGATCTTCTATATTTGGATGCCCCCTCTTACATTTTTTAATACTAAGTGAGCATATACTTGTACCCCATAAATTAGGCGAGTTTAGAGTCACTGAACCCACGGCAGGGGAGTGCTGCATCCCAAGTACTGAGCTTGGTGTCTTGTCATTTGATAACTTTGTGCGGATCTAAAATATTTCTTGCAACCAAAGTCCAAAACAAATAAATATTGTGAAGAACTGTTTTGATTTTTTTTTTCCTTGAAAAATATAGTCAAAGGAAAGCTGGATGGGTTGTGGAATTTGTGGACTCAAGGAAGGAGAGATCCAGAGATGGTACTTAGAAGTCATAGCACCAGGCCACCCACTTTCCATCCGTTTTTTGACAGGAATCTCTGAGCCACATAGGATGACAGACCTGTGCCCTGGGGATTTGGAGGGAGGAGGAATGAAGTGGGTGTCACTAGTATATTCCTTGTCTTTCTGACAAATGGAAAGCCAAGTTTCGTACCATAGTTTGGAAATAATTCACAAGAGCGAGATGGTATTACAGGGGACTCTTGGATTACCTGTTTAACTAGGCATGGGCTTTTCTCTCTACACTTGAGATTTTGTGTCTGCTATCCAAAGGCATGGGAGTAGTTCTTTTAGCCTCTGATAGGCTACATAGAACTATTGTGTGACAATATAAACCTCTTGAAAAATGTCCATTCAAGATTATCTCACCAATGAACTTTGTCTAGTTTCTATTCTAAAGATAATAAAACTTTAAAATGTTGTATTTGTAATTATCAGTGTAGTTCTAGGTCCATGGAAAGATTTTGAAAGATGAATTATACAGTTCAAGCAGACCTGGATTGAAGTTGCTTCTCTGGTAATATGTATTTTTATCACCTACATATACCTTTATTTGGTTTAATATCCCTTATTTTATAGCCAAATTTTGCCCTTCTCAAAAATATTAAAATGTACAAGTACATGGTAGAAAATACTACTCATAAATCTACCCATCATGACTGGGTAATAACTGATATCTATTTAACATTTTAATACAATTCTATAACTTGTTCAACCTTGCACAATTGAAAGCTACATTCTTCAATTTAAATTAGTCGGGGCGCCTGGGTGGCTCAGTCGTTAAGCGTCTGCCTTCGGCTCAGGTCACGATCCCAGCGTCCTGGGATCGAGCCCCACATCGGGCTCCCTGCTCCGCGGGAAGCCTGCTTCTCCCTCTCCCTCTCCCACTCCTCCTGCTTGTGTTCCCTCTCTCGCTGTGTCTCTCTCTGTCAAATAAATAAATAAAATCTTTAAAAAAATAAAAAATAAAAATAAATTAGTCGCTATGTCATCATGCTAACAATATCCCTTAAGTCCTACTTTCACACTTATATTTTAGAAAAATTGTTTTACAGTTGCTTTTCATTTGGGATATTTAAACCTTTAAGGTGTGAAAACTCGTTTGTACTATTTCAGATTGCGTGTTATATAACATCACATTCATTTTTTTCCTACTTTTTTTTATTATGTTATGTTAATCACCATACATTACATCATTAGTTTTTAATGTAGTGTTCTATGATTTATTGTCTGCGTATAACACCCAGTGCTCCATGCAGAACGTGTCCTCTTTAATACCCATCACCGGACTAACCCATCCCCCCCCACCCCTCTAGAACCCTCAGTTTGTTTCTCAGAGTCCATCGTCTCTCATGGTTTGTCTCCCCCTCCGATTTCCCCCTCTTCATTCTTCCCACATTCATTTTTTAAGGACTTTATTATTTTTTTAGAGCAGTATTAGATTCACAGCAAAACTGAAAGGAAGGGACAGAGATTTCCCCGTATCTTCTTCCCTCCCGCGCAGTTTGCCCCATTATTCACATCACTTATCACAGTGCCACCTATCTTAAAACTGATGAACTTACACTGACACAGTATCACCTAAAGTCCATAGTTAGCATTAGGATTCATTCTTGGTGTCATACATTTTATGATGTATAACGTATAATGTATACATTATAATGTGTAATGTATAATGACATGTATCCATTATTGTATCAGAGTATTTTCACTGCCCTAAAAACCCTCTGTGGTCTGCATGTTCATTCTCCTTTCCCCACAACTACTGATAGTTTATCACCATGGTTTTGCCTTTTTCATATAATTACAATATAATGATATATATAACTTGTCATATAATTAGAATCATATGGTAGATAACCCTTTGAGACATCTTGGTTGCTTCCAAGTTTTATCAAGTACAAGTACCGGGGGTATAAACATATGTGCAGGTTTTTGTGTCCACCATCATTTCTCATCTCCTTTGGGTAAATACCAAGGAGTGTGATTGCTGGATCATATGGAGAGAGCGTGTGGAGTTTTGTAAGAAACTACCAAACTGTCTTCCAAAGCAGTTAGACCGTCTGGCATCGCCATCAACAAGTATGAGACTAACTGTTGCTCCACATCCTCACCAATATTTGGTGTTGTCGGTGTTCTGGATTTGGCCATTGTAATAGGTGTATAGTGCTATCCCATTGTTTTAACTTACATTTTCCTGGTGACATATGTGGAATTTTTTCATATGCTTATCTGCTGTCTGTATATCTTTTTTGGTGAGGTGTCTGTTAAGCTATTTCACCCATTTTTAAAATGAGGTTTCCTTGAGTTTTAGAAGTTATTAGTATTTCTTGGATTGTTATTGATTAGATACACTTTTTGTAAATATTTTTTCCCAGTCTGTGACTTGTCTTCTCATTCTCTTGGCATTGTCTTTCATGGGGCAGAAGTTTTTAATTTTAATGAAATACAGCTTATTCATTATTTCTTTCATGAGTCATGCTTTTGGAATTCTATCTAAATTACATAATCATACCTGAGGTCTTTGAGGTTTTCTCCAAGTCCTAGAATTTTGTAGTTTTGCATTTTACATTGAGGCCTATGATCCATTTTGATTTAATTTTGATGAAGGTTGTGAAGTCTGTGTCTAGGTTTATTTTTTGCATGTGGATGTCCAGTTGTTCCAGCACCATATGTTGAGACTTTTTTTTGTTTTGCTCCATTATATTGCCTTTGTTCCTTTGTCAAACACCAGTGGACTGTATTTATGAGGGTCTACTTCTGGGCTCTCTATTCTGCTCTATTGATCTATTCTTTCACCAATAGCATGCTGTCTTGATTACTGCACTCTTAAGCCTTGACATTGGGTAGTGTCAGTCCTCCAGCATTGTTCTCCTATGTTTTGTTGGCTGTTCTGAGCCTTTTGCCTTTCTACATAAACTTCCGAATCAGTATGTCAATATCTAAAAAATAATTTGCTGGAATCTTGATTGGAACTGCATTGAATCAGTAGATCCAGGTGGGATCTTTTATAACAGATTCAAGAGAATTGTTTTCTCCTTTATTCAACTCTACTTGTCTTTCATTCCACTCAGAAATTTTACTTGGGAAAGAACCAAGTTGATACCAATATCTCCACCGGTCAGCCCACATAGTAATAAAGCACCCGCCTTCTTTGGCTAGCAGAGAATCATTAAAGAAAACTCTAAACATTATTTCTAGGATCTTTCTGTGCTACCCAAGGTGTTCAGTTTGTCTCCATTCTCTCTTCCACTGCAATTCAATCTGCTTCTCCTGAATCTAAATATTTATACTGTCACTGAGAGAATACTCTCCAAAATTTATTTAGCTACTATTACTTTTTTTAAGTTTCTTTTTTTTTTTTTTTAAGTAATCTCTACACCCAGTGTGGGGCTCAAACTCACAAACCCGAGATCAAGAGTAGCACACTCTACTGACTGAGCTGACCAGGACCCCTTTAGCTACTATCATTACCATTAACTTTAGGAAAAAAATATAAAGAAAAGATTTTGGAGTTGGCCGGAAGAATATATACATATATACTTAAAGAGACTGCTTTGTTGTTAATGGAACTTACAAGATTAAAATCTACATATAAGCACCTTTATATCTCACAGGATTTCCTTCCAGTGGATGATTTTAATGCTTACTTGATGTAATCATGTTCTGTACAACTACAAGGTAATGCAAATTATCAGAGTTCATTATTGCAAGTAAGATATGAGCCTGAGATTCAAGTCCACTAAAGAGACTCATTTTTAATGCATTTGTGCCAAATCAGCTATAGTGAAACTATCCATATATCCAATGAACAGCTGTTTTTCTTGCTGCCCAGAAAACATACGGTGAAATTCTCTCCTTCACAAGGTGCAGGTTAAGTGCATCTCTACCACACCCCCTTCTTGCTTATTAAGTGAGAGCTTCATGTCTCCAGCAGCCTGATGTTAGAAGTGCTCAGCGCTGTAGGAGAGTGGGTGATATGTGATGTTAAACTTCTATGTTTTCTCCTGCCTAAGCCTAGCTGTTATTATCTGTCTGAGCCTGAGATTTTGTGCTCCAGGATTCACTTAGTTATCCAAAGAAGACAATATCAAGCAGAAACTGGGGTTTATGTAACTAAAAGTTAAGATCATGCTGGTAACTTAGGAAAGTACATCAACCCCAGAAACATATTTTGAACTTAAGAATTCCTGAATAATTTTGCTGCTGGAAGAAATTGGCTCTTGGCTTTCAGATTTTAAAGAGTACAGTTGCAGATACCAATTAATTCCACATTTGAGTGCCTCTTACATGTAAACCATTATGGTAGATTTTATGAAGAATTCACAAGACGAATCTGCATTGATAACATGGCCAGTACTTTAAGCTCATAACTATTTTTCCCAGCATTTACTTTGTTTCAGGCATTTTACTTACATGCACTATCTCATTTAATTTAATGCTCATCATATTATTTTGTGATAGACTCACTTGCATGTATAAGAATTAAAAGGTGACTGAAAAGGTTAAACAGCTTGCCAGGTGTCTTTGCTTGTCATATGAAAGGTATTGAGTGGTATATATGTACACATGATGTCTGTGCTTTTAACTGACACATTGTTCGACTACCTTCAAGGTCTTGACCATTGGGTAGGAAAGGCAAGATGGAAGAGAATAAAATAAGATACAACAAAAGTCATAAAATGGAAAAGTAAGCTGGAAACACTGATGTGGGGCATTTTAGTATGAAGTAGAAGATGCTGAAGAAGTCTCTACAGAAATAAAGCCATCTGTTGTGCTTGATTTTGAAGGATGGATAAAATTTCCTTAGCTAAAAAAATTGTGCTTGGTTCAGGTATGTGTTGAGTTTAGGACAGAGGAGAGGGAAGAGTTCAAAGGGTAATATAGTCTGTGACAAGAGTGTGAAAAAAGACATAGGGGAGTAACAATTACACATGGCTCCTTCCTGGAATGGTCAGTAGGCAGGTGTAGAGATGTAGAAGAAGTTGACCCATACAGTAATTGCATGCAATAATTTTGGATGTGCTGAGTGTTAAATTTAAGCATAAACAACGGGGTTTTGAAAGGCTCTTTGACAATTTGGTGTGTGTATCTCCATGAGGAGAGTGAATATCAAAAGTAATAAGTGACAAGGTTCTTAATTTCTGGAAACTTTTTTCTCTGTTTTAGAAAATTTCCTGCTGTAGAAATGACCTCATAGGGAAGTGGGAATGGGAAAATCTAAGACCCAGGTAAAGTGGTAGACCCTGGAACAAGAATTGGACACTGTGAATGCTCTTAAAATTAGGATCCCTGGCAATTATGTATGATATTGTTACTGAATATATTATTATTTTAACTTTTAAAACCATAATGTGAGTGGAAAAGTGATTTCTTCTCACAGATCTAACTTCCTTCACTTCCATCTTACTCTCTGTAGCTCAAACTATGGCTTTATGTTTGAAGAAGAAAGCTTATTTTCCAAACCACTTTGATGTTTCTCTTTCATAGGTACATTTTATTCAAATAAAATTCAAAGCTAATGGTAGATATAGATTAATTCTGCACTAAGACCTACTTGTTATTATCTGAACCTAAAGTATGATAAATATTTACAGATGCCCAAAATGTGGCCTAAATTGCAGTTAATGGTGCAACTCTCCTTTGAGTTCTCTTTATTTTATAAGCATTTTTTTTGTATCTGTTGAAAGAGAACAAAAACATTGCTCAATATAGTTGTACTTGCTATATGTAAAAATAAGCAATTTAAATATAATTAGGGTTAAAATTTTGCATTTGAATTTTCTAGGTTTTGAGTTCTTATCTAATAACATTTAGAGTACACATGCATGATCAATATGCTAAAAAAACTTTTGTTGGTAACATTATACTTAGAAATATATATTGATTATATTTCTTTAGATATGTGAAAAATAAATAGAATAAAATACTGTTCGTGTATCACTTTATTTATAAAGTTATAAACATTTGTATATTTATAACAACGTGTTATTCTTGGATCCATTATTATATTTGAACTCCTTCAAATGAGCTGGTGATCATTTTTATCATTAAACAAAAAAACAGACCTTATTGTAAAGAAACATCATTCATGTTGGTACTTCAGGTGTTTTGATATCCTGTGGGCAGTCATCTTCTGCATCATATTTTTCTTTAGAAAATACATTATGGATCATATGGGAAATTGGAATCCCAAGGGAAAGGGTCCACTAATAGAGGAAAATAAACAGACACAGATTTAGAAACTTTCTTGGATGAGTTTAAGGAGGAAAACTTCAGACAATTATTCTTAAAGTTTGGTTCCTATTAGCATTCCCTCTCAAATGTTACTTCTTGGCTCAGTATTCATCTTAGGACGCATCCCTGTTGCATTACTTATGGTTCCCTGAAAGACCTGATGGATGAATTCTCTCAGTAATGCCTCTTCTTGGAGCAGTTATTGCAGACTTCGGTTACAATTCTCTCCCTAACACTGACTCTATTTAATTGACTACATTCTGTCTCTCCCATCAGTCTATAAGCTCTCCTGAGAGCAAGAGATGTGTTGCAGCCGTAAAACTTGTATCTCTACCACCTTCCACAGTGTCTTAGACATAGTATAGGTTGTAGGCAAGTGTGCTTAAAAAAGAATTAAGACATAACATGAAATACCTCATGAACTTTGAGTTATGGCAAGACCTATGATACTTGTTTCCAAATGAACACATTTGAGAAACATTGCAAAATTCCAACTGTTAACAGGGAGAGACAATTTTGAATGTGTTTTTAATTGTACCCTGTGAGTAACTGTGATAGGGACTATACCTGATTTGAGTCTCTCTCTCTGTCTCTGTCTCTGTGTGTCTGTCTCTGAGTCTCTGTCTTCCTCTCTATCTCTAATATTGGAAGGTAACTGTTGCTGAAATTCTTCTTGATTTTACTTAAATCACCTGTCTGAGCATGGCAACTGAATAGGTATATTTTGATGGATTGGTTTATTATGGTTAAATTGAGCATGGCACAGTCTAAATTGATCACTAAAGAGACAAAATCCTCAACCATCCACGCCTTGGCTGTTTCAATTCCGTTAGCTACCTACGGCCAAAATAGGGAGACAAAATATATACATATATTTCAAACATTTCTGAGCATTTTCAACACATCTTTGTTACAAAACAGTACATAAAGACACTTTCCATGAGCAGATAAAAACCAAATGTGGCAACTGACAGCATATATTATCCTTTAAAACATTTCAGACTATATTACTTTGCTTTTCATTGTGTTTGTCATAAATCTCCTGGCTGAGGGATTTTTTTTTAAGTTGTTTCTATTTTTACATTAACATTTCTTGTTGTATGGTGTGCTCTTATTCTTTACCCTTCACTCAGGAATGTTTCTACTTTTAGCCATAACTCTCCCCTTATGAACTATGCTGTTGTTGGTATGAGTTATAAAATGAAAATGAAAATATCTAAGAGATACATTTTGCTAAATGTAGCTCAGTTTTCCTTGTTTGAACTAGATCTCTATGACAAGCCTATTTTGTTTGCCTTTTTAAAACCAGATTAAATAGATAATGTTTATCTATTGTGTGAGGATCTCCATTTTCTAGGTGGTAACATGATAACTCAATTAATTTTTTTTTGAGAACCAGAGAGAATTAAATTTTGGAAACTGTGTTTTATGATACTCTGTGATCTTATATACATTGATAAGGACAGTTAGAAATCATGTATATGCTTTCAAACTTGAAAAAAATTATCTTATTATCATAGCACTATGGTATTAATTTTAGAAGATGGGGAAAGCATAATATAAAAAAAAAAAATAAAAGAAAAAAAGCAACTGATAACCTACCCCAACACCCAGGTCTAAAGCATTGCTTATATTTTTTTAACATATTTAGAGTGTTTAATTTGTGTGTGATGAAAATTTTTTCTGGTTTCGTTTGGTGGTTTTTTTTTTAAATTTGGTTTTTTTTGTTTTTTTTGGGTTTTTTTTTGGTTTTGTTTTTTTTTTTTTTTTTTTTTTTTTTTTTTAAGATTTTATCCATTTATTTGTTAGAGGGAGAGAGAGAACACACAAGCAGGGGAAGCAACAGGCAGAGGGAGAAGCAGACTCCCTGCTGAGCAAGGAGCCTGACTTGGGGCTTGATCCCAGGATCCAGGGATCACAACAGAGCCAAAGGCAGACACTTAACCTACTGAGCCCCCAGGTGTCCCTGTATTTTTAGGTTTTGTTTTAAGATTTTTTTTATTTGAGAGAGAGAGAGAGTGCGTGGCAGGGGGAGCAGAGGGAGAGAAGAGAGAGAATCCCAAGCAGACTCGATGCTGGGCGTGGAGCCCTATGCAAGGCTCTATCCCATGACTCCAAGATCATGACCTGAGCCAAAACCAAGAGTTGGTTGCTTAACTGACTAGGCCACCCAGGCACCCTTGTATTTTTAGTTTTTAAGCTCCGTTTTATTTAAGCTGTATTTACACATTTTTCCATTAGTGATAACTCTTCCCCAACCTCATTTTTAATTGCTTCATCGTATTGCCTAATGAGTGTACTATAATTTAACCATTGTCTACTATGGAGCTATTAAGTTACTATCAATTTTTCAATATCAACAAAACTTTGGTAATGAACGTTCTTGTCATTAAATTTTGCACATTTTTGTGAACACTTAGGATTTCTTACGTGTAGAACTGAAATTGCTCACTATGAGGCTCTACACAAATACAGGATCTGTTTCTTTAAATATGTCTTATAAGGTGGTGATAAGGAAACTATTAGGATCCCATAATACAGAAGATATTACAATTCAGTAGGTTTATTTTACCTGTTAGTATATTTAAAAATATTGAGGACTGTGTTGTAGGCATTCACATAGCATCTGATAAATAAATATACCATGGAAAATCCATATAAGAGAAGTTCCTTGTAATTTACTTCCTCAATAGCCATAAAATACTAATATAAATGTTACTTATTTATGTACTTATTAAGACAGACAGCCTTGGCACCAAGCTAATCATGGTCTGTAGTCACAGGACATGTTTTATGCATATCTTCTGTGTTTAGAAAACGGTGAAACAGGTTTTGCACCTTAATGAAGAGAAGCTCACTATCCCCACCCACCTCACCCCAGCATCTCTGTTTTGGAGGACATGGGATTGTTTTCGCAGTGCCCTAGCATGCTGTGTCCACGAAAACTCTCAAGGATCCTACGTTTTAATATATCTGAAAAAAGCTATTTGGTTAAATAAGTGATCTACAAGTGACCAAAATCAGGTAATTTTCTTACCATTCTGGAATTAGAGTTAAGCAACCATTACACTTTTTAGATATAATATGCCAAAAATAGGAGAAATATAAAATTAAGAAATGAGGTGTTCATTAAAGAGCACAATAAACTGTTACCTTTTTCTTGCTATGATGGCCAGAAAACCTAATTAACTCCTGGTAGCAGTGGCCCCACAGGCAGGATCCTTTGAGAGAGGATAAACCTCACTGAAGCAAGAGTTGAGACTCATTAGCTTTTAAACTACTATTCAGACCTAATTTCCATTGAATAAGGGCATATTTATGATAAAGAGTAAAAATGTTTACCTTATGTTCATATTCAATTAGCCTAATGGTTTGTTATATCAATATTGTTTATTCCTTCAGTTCTTAGGCAGAGACATGGCCATATAGACTTTTCTTTTATTACCTGTAAGTGTTTTCACTTAGGATGAAACTAGTCCCTCTCTTTCAAATGCCCTTGGTGATTGCCTTTATTAAACCGTCATTGACAGGGAACTTAATGACTTGAAAGATACTCAAGTAAATTACAACTTTTAAATCCTATTAATCTCTATACGTGTTTATCTTCTTAAAAATTATTCCTATAGATTTCTTACAACCTGATTATGATTCTATTTGTCTTTGACAGAACCTTGTTTTTCCCCAGTAAATTATCCTTTTTTCATTAATGAAGCTGAACTTTATAATAAACTCACTACCTCACCTAGTTGTTGTGGTAGAGTCATGAATGAACCTCTTTACCAGCACCACACCCCTTGAACAATGAGGAGTGTTTCCCCCTCCTGCCTGGAGATCATACAGGGAGATAATGTCAACAAGGAGGGGTAGTAGGTGTGAAGAACTTCCCTAAAAAGGCATTGCATTTCTTTTTCTTGAGCTGAGTGCAGCCCAAACAAAGGTACATTCATGTTGGATCAGCAGCAGTTGGCCCTTGCAAAACCAAGTTCTTTCAAATTTCCCAGGTTACCATCAACTGAGCTTACTGGTACATCTGTCTTCTCTCAGTTTATTAGAACATCCTGAGTGCTGTCTCCATTCACGTCCATTTCCAAGTGGTGAAATCATCCTCATATTTTATTTTTAAAGAAAGCAAATCTATTTTTTTGACCCTCAGTATACTTTATCTCTCACAAACTTAAGTGTTCTACTAATTGTTCAGTATTGTAAGGGTGGGAAAATTTTCCCTTCTTTGCTTCCTGGTTCTCTGGCTGGTTTAATAATTGACATAAGACAGATGAACAGGATATCCAGCTAAGTTCAGGGGACTGGCTGAATCGGAGTCCCCCACTCCTCCACCATCTTGCCCCTCCCCTCGGGTCTTAACTGAGCTAACAAATGAACTAAAGTGAGTTCAGTCTAAAAGTTTGAGTACATCTAGTTTACTTGGGGATCCCTGTCAGGAAGGCTCCCAGCTGATATCTGGAGTATATCTGTTATGAGAACAGCTAATATGTTGGAGTATTAAAAAAATGACTCAGAGAGGGAGATGAACCATGAGAGACTCTGGACTCTGGGAACCAAACTGAGAGTTTCAGAGGGGAGGGGGGCGGGGGATAGGGTAACAGGGTGATGGGTATTAAGGAGGGCACGTGTTGTGATGAGCACTGGGTGTTATACATAACTAATGAATCACTGAACACTACATCAGAAACTAATGATGTACTACACAGTGACTAACTGAACATAATAAAAAAAAGGCCAAAAAAACAAACAAACAGATGAACAGGAGAAAAACAAATTTCGTGTGTATGGGATTCCTATAAAAATATGAGACCCAAAGACAAGTCGGGCAAAGGGATGGAAGGGGGGCCTGAGGAGCTGGGGCTTCAAAGGGGAAGGGAGTGATTTTCAGGAAGGTAAGAGCAGATGTTTAGTAATCAGATGTTTGCCCCACCAGGTAGGTAAGCTTTTCAGATCTAAAAAGTTACCCCAGGTCATAGCTGTCTGTGAGTATAGCTCCCCTATCTAAGTTATTTTAGACAGTTAAGGGAGAGGTCAGAGTTTTTTTCATGAGCAGGCTAGGTCTGGATTATTTTCAGTTCAAAATGATCTACATGCCAAAGGGACACCTTTTGGGATGGAATATTCTGTTCCCCTTCAATATGAAGAATAGTTAACAAACCCTTTCAGTGTTACATGTGAAGTTGTTTTTAAGATCATGTGCATGCTTTGTGAGCCTCAATATTCGAGTGCATGTGACTTTGTGAATTTTATGGGAATCCTGTTAGCTTTGCTTAGATATGGATAGACATGCTTAATGTATCCTTTTTTTTCTGATCCATGTTTTTTGTTTGTTTACTTTAGTAGTTGATGTAAAACATATTTTAAATTCCCTGAATATTTAATCAAGAATTTACCTCTTTTTCTTGATTTCTCCTAAGATATTTTCCTTCTTTGGATTTCACATGCCCAACATCTTTGTAGTAAATATCTGCATCTCTTTCTTCTACATTACTACAGCAGATATTAAAGAACCCAAGAACATTTGTGAAACAGAAATTTAGTAAATTCTGCTCGATATGGTTGATTCTCAGCTTGAGCTTAACCTGTAGGACACAAACATACCCATATATTTCTAGAAGAAAATTCCTCATCCCCACCACCACCCTGCTCCCAATCTAAACTCTGGACTCCTACAGGTTTTGAAAGAAGTGCTTGTTTAGGAGAAAGAGAAAAGCAGATTTGTAGAGAAGAGTGAATTCTGCAGATGACAAGTTGACTGTCCTTCAGCTCAACCACCAACTGTTCATGATGTTTCTCAGGGAAGAGGGAACTGCAAACAAAACAAAAACAAACACAGAAGGGTTCTTCTCACTGGTGCAATGTGGTAACAGTCTGTTTGGATTGCTGTAACAGTATACCATAGATGGGGTGGATTAAATAACACACACTGATTTCTCACAGTTCGGGAAGCTGTGAAGTCTATGACCAAGGCACTAGCCAAGTGGGTGTCTGGTTGAGGGCCCAAAAATGATAGCTGCCTTCTGGCTTTGATAAGGGCACTGACCCCTCATGCAGGCTCTCCCCTAAAGACCTAATGACCTCCCAAAGATCCCCACTTCTGTAGACCATCACATGAGGGGGTGGATGTTTAGGATTTCAACACATGCGTTCTGGTGAGATATAAACATCTAGTCCATAATATACTGTAAGATGATTTGGGCACAAGGACTATTGCTTTGGTTCCATCTAACAGAGCATAAGGAAGGATGGAGGAGCATCATTTTCCTCATGGTAGGTGAGTTGTCTTACATATACTGAGGACTCCTGATAATATGATTTGACATATCCAATGTCAGTGCTACCCTCTTCTTGCAACTTTCGGTGAGTGGAAGACAGTGTCCACAGGGGAAGACAACTGTGGTACTTATGGGAACCTCAGGTGAAGGTGCCCTTGACTTGTATTTCCTAGGGTGGCCATAACAAATTAACACAATTTGGGAGCTTAAAACAACAGAAATTTATTCTCAGAGTTCTCAAGGACAGAAGCCCACAATTAAGGCATCATTATGAGTAGTTTCTTCTTGGGGTTCAGAGGGAGGATCTTTTCTGTGGCTCTGCCTTTGTGTCTGGTGGTTGACAACAACCCTGGGTGTTTCTTAGCTTGTAGGCGCAGCACATCAAACTCTTCCTCCACTGTGGCCTGGTGTTCTCATGAGTGTGCATGTCTCTCTGACTCTATTTGCTGTTATAGTGACCCCAGGCTTTGGATTAAGGGCCACTCTAATCCAAAATGAACTCAACTTGATTATATGGGCAAAGACCCTATTTCCAGATAAGGTCACATTCACAAGTACTAGGAGTTAGAAGGTCCATACACAATGGGGAAAAGAGTTTTGCTAACCCTGAGGTTAGCAATGTCTACTGTGGCAAACACAACTGTGGGGACAAATGGTATAGACTGAATGTAGTAGCTGTAAGAGAGCTTTCTCTTTATTTTAAAACATGGGTCTTTAGGAAAGATCTGATGAAGATTTGAGGGGAGCAAACATACTATGTTGAAGTATTTGAGATTACTGGTTTTATGAGGCAAAGACGGTTTTAATACTGGCAAGTTTCTCATGATTGAACCTAAACTGAGTTAGAATGACTATATATTAAGAATGTGGCTATTTTTAAAAATATATTTATCTGGGGTGCCTGGGTGGCTCAGCTGTTAAGCATCTGCCTTCGGCTCAGGTCATGATCTCAGGGTCCTGGGATCGAGCCCCGCATCGGGCTCCCCGCTCTGCGGGAAGCCTGCTTCTCCCTCTCCCACTCCCCTTGCTTGCGTTCCCTCTCTCACTGTGTCTCTCTCTGTCAAATAAATAAAATATTAAATATATATATATATATATATATATATATATTTTATCTACTTATTAGAGAGACTGCATGAGGTGGAGGAGGGGAGGGAAGCAGAGGGAGAGGGACATGCAGACTCTGCGCTGAGCATGGAGCCCCATGAGGGTCTCGATCCTAAGACCCTGAGATCTTGATCTGAGCTGAAATCAAGAATTGGACACTAAACCCACCAAGCCACTCAGGCACCCCAAAAATGCGGCTATATTTATAAACCCTAACTGGCATTGTTACATTGTAAAAAAAAAAAAAAAAAATAGGATTGAGTTACATGAGAGAAAAGGTTGCTTTTTTACCTTGGAAAAATAGTCCCTGTTTGAACTTAATCTAGTTAGATACTTTTAAGATTTATAAGCACATTTGGTTGTCATGTATATTCAATAGATGTTTCAAAAACAGATTCTATTACACAATATAATCTTGCCTCTCTTGAGCGAGTTAGGCCTAGTGTGAATAAATACTTTCACACTATAGTATTATCTCATAGAAACCAACAGTAAAAGCAAGGTGAGTTGAAAAGATTTCAAATCCTGTATAAACCTGTGAATTAACTTCAAGCCTTTTTAGTGATGAGCTAGATATCATTCTATTTATTTACCCTTAGGATTTGCATAGTGATTTTTTTCTCTCTCTCTCAACATTTACCTAGATTGAGCAGCAAATTTACTTTTGATTGCTTTCCCAATTTTTCAAGTAATTTGTATTCTAATACTATTTTATAGGAATTGGCCGGCCCAACTGCTATCCCCCTAGATTTGCATTGATATTGTTTTGAAATTTGTAATGTCATCTCATAGACTTGATTTGATTAAATTAATTTTAGATCTCACCACACTGCTGTTTCTAGCAGCTTAAAATGTTATCACCAAAAATATTTTCATATGCGAACTTAGGATTGTTCATGAGGAAAGAGTTGATGTATCTAAAACCTGTTTTTGAAAAACACTTTTTTGATATCATTACTTTGGTTTATCAGTTTAGTGAACAAACCCTCATGCAAAATTCACTGAAAGGCAATTGACGAGGTAACTGACTAAAAGAAGATTTATCCTGATACTCAGATCTGATTCTTGTTTTTGATTGTGCGTACTCCTGAGACTTGCTTAAAACTTCCCACGATTTGATCCAGAAATCAAAATTAAGCAAACAATAAAGATCTGGTAGAAAGCAATATCCATGATATTCTGTAAGAACATGCTATTCTATATGTTAAACATTATAGAGTTCAATCATACTTAAGGCTTTTTTTTTTTTTGCTCTAAGTTTTTACTGAAAATTGAGACTGTCAGTGATCCATTGACATTTAGGTGTGCCTCAGGGGAGGGAGGGACAACAAAAAAATAAATGTTTTGTTTAGAGTGTTTGATAACCTGCTGCTCACTATGTGCATTAAATAAATTTATATTTCATTTCCTTCTGTTGTACATTCTGTAAAATGTGTTACCAGGAGCAACTGGATATGGATACCAGGAGTTTCATTAGGATATGCCTGGAGGCAACGTAGACTAATAATGATAAATATGAAAAGTTATGTAATTCTGACCTCGTCAGACTACTGTGGACAAATGCATCTTTAGCCATGGGTTTGGCTTGTTTTCATCTGATGCTGCACTCTACACAGGATAGGACTGTTTCTGATGGAAAAGTTAGACAATACCCAACTGGAAATTAAGTCGAATTAAATAACTACCTGTACATTTTAATGAAAAATTAAACAAGTAGTATACTTCTGACTTAGAGTTTTTACCCTTAGGATAGATTATGGAGTAAGTGACATTAACTTACACTTATCTGCTGTCTTCACTGTGGCAACTACAGAATTATTTAAGTGTGTATATGCTGTGGGCATTGATATGTTGGTCAGTAATCCCAAATCACTGGGACTGTTTCATCAGATCCTTAGTTTTGAAAGTGTGTCTGTTGGTATTCTGAGGGGAAATTTCATGAAATCTTTTTGGTGTATTCAGAGTACCACATGCAATAGACAGATTAAAGGGGAAAAACAGAGGGGTGCCTGGCTGGCTCAGTCTATAGGGCATGCAACTCTTGATCTTGAGTTCAAACCTTACCTTCGGCATGGGGCTTACTTTAAAAAAAAAGTGGGAGTGGGGGGCAGGGAACAGAGACTGAAGAGTGGACATGTCACCCTCTAGGGTGAACACATAGTAATTCAGTAGCAATAAGATGTTATGCCTTTGTCATATGAAAATGCCTTCATTAACAATACTGAAAACCAAAGCAACTGGTAATTATTACTCCAGAGGCAACAGCCTGTTGCCCAGGCTTGAAGTGCCTAAGAGGGTTGTCTGGCATCTGAGACTCTGGGTCAATCTGGCAAAAAGCTAATGGGCTTCTGGAATGTAATGTTGCCATACCATGGGCAGTGGATTTCCATGAATTTTTGTTCTGATCATGTGAAGATATCTACAACTGTTACTTAAAAATGCAAATAGTTTAGACATTACAAGCATGAAACACATCTTTTAAAAACTAGCATTACTGTCCTAGTCCTTTGTACATGTCCTTGTACTTAACATGAACAATTGATTATTTTACATTTTATTTCCCAGTGGTCGCTGAACAACTATAGAATTATATAATGCTTTAGCAATTACATTCTCAAACAGATTTGAGTTTTCGTAGAACAGTTTAATCAAGAAAAAATTTTTTTTTTGTAATTTTGCAGTTTTAGCAGAATAACTATAACATCCTTGTTGAGTAGGGACTGTCTTCCAGTTCAAACCCTAGATCTACACTGTACTTGTTGAGACCTTAGACAATTCACTTACCTTCTGTGAGATCTAATTGTACTCCTCTCTAAAATGAGGTTATTAATAATAAACTACTTCAGAGAGATGTGGGATTTGAATTACATGGTCACAATTGTCTGTCAGTCCATCTTGTAACAAGACTGAGGATATCCTGAAGATGATTGGCTCTCTTACTACTTCACAGTTAACATCTAACTATTAATCAGAAGTATAAAGGTGGCTCACTGATAATTAATACATTCTCCCATTTCACTAAATTATGGCACACAGTTGAGCAATTAATAGTTTTCGAAGCAATAGGGTATTTTAACACTTTGTATAAAGTGAGGAAAGCATTTCACCTAATGCTAAAGACCAATTAACGGTATACAGGAAGACTTATGTTGGAAACTAATGTTTTCTCTTAGTGTTGGTTATTAAAACAACTTCTTTATAAAATCTATGGAATATCTTTCCCTGAATACCTTCTGTCTTTAAAGTTTGCCTCCGAAGTCCAAACTGTCTTGCAGATATTGTTTCTTTATAAAATGCTTTAACACTTTGCCAACTTTCTCTATAAAATACCAAGATGATTTCCCCAGTGACTGACAAATATACATTGTTGTTTGCTCTTGTTTTTGTGTGAAGTACTCTTTCTTCTTTCCTCAGTCTAGCTGATACCTACTCATGTTTCGTGGCTGTATTCAAATTCCAACTCCCTCTTCCATCAGTACTTAATACCTGTTTCCCACAGTTTGTCACATAAACTGTTGTCGAAGGATCTATCTTATGTTATCTTGTACTGTTGTATGTAATGATTCGATAAAAGACATCTTTATTATCACCCTAAGTTCCTCACATATTTCTGTGCATCTACTAAGAAGGCAATTTCATTCTGTATGTAGGGACCATACTACAGAGGGAAATGTGCTCTGGGAACTAGGGACATGAACAGTTAATAGTGTGTGAAGTAAAAATGGATGGCAGTCCATAAGATATATTAGAAGGATATGAATTGATAAACAGGAAAATCTGGCCAGTAGATGATTGGTATATTTTGGGTGGATTTCATTGGTTAAGATAGGAACTGATCATTAGTTCTAGGAAGCAGACAAATTGGAATCATCATATATACAACTGCTAATGTGATTTCTTAAATGTGAATATCTCTTTTTAATTTTTTATTATTTTTAATTTTTTTAAGATTTATTATTTATTTTGAGAGAGAGAGAGAGCATAAGCCGGAGGTGGGGGGAGCAGCAGAGGAAGAGGGAGAAGCAGACTCCCCACTGAACAGGGAGCCCAACATGGGGCTCGATCCCTGGAAAACCTGGGATCATGATCTGAGGCTAAGGCAGATGCTTAACCAACTGAGCCAGCCAGGGGTCCCTAAATATCTCCTTTTTTAAAGAAATTATCTTAGTAGATAATGGGTTAAATAACTTACTCTTAAATATAGGGCATGGGAGGTATAAGGAATGGATCAGTGGGGGTGAAAAGTTAAATTATGTTTTTCTCAGTGATGCTCATTGATTCTACATTTTCAAAAGGAAATTATAGGAAAAATATGTGTCTTACTTTGTTTTCACAAATAATTAAGGAGCACATGTACCAATGATCCTTGATTAACACCATGAAAATCTTTGGCTTTTTCTTAAAGGTATCAGAAATAGATTTCCTACTGACACATATTTACTGAGGATAAAAACATGAATTTTCTTTTGTTTACATTTATAATATGACTCTGAAAGACAGATTTTTTTGACTAGCTTCATTATACCTTATTTGAAAAAGACAGTTGCAATGCCATCTGGCTTGAAAACCGGAGAACAATGTTCTTAAGTTGTTTTTAGAAGTGAAGATTATCAACGTCACGTCTTGAATATAGAGGTTAGAAATAAATACAATCACTAAAAATGTAATAGTTGAGTGAAGGTTAGGAAAGTGTGAGATTGGTGGTCTAAATTTTATGATTTTACCTTTGAAATATACAACTCCTAAAGTAAGGCTGTCTGATTTGTTAAATCAGCGTTTGCAGTCAAAGACTTTGGCCTTTGACAACATCAAACATCCAAATGCCTAGCATGTATTTTACTGTTGCCATTACAACAAAAAAACAGCCTGCCTCTCCTTGTCAATTTTCTACTTCTTTTTACATTTTATCTGTCGAACTAAATGTATTTCTATAAAGTATATCAAACTCTTTTGGAAATGGTGAAACACAAACCCGCAAGATGGTAGATAAATGAACAGGTAAATATGTGGAGGAGAGGGTGACACAGTCAGTCAGGAACGTGAATGCTTGCTGCCGTTTGAGAATTATTATCAAAGGTTATTCAGGAGTTGCGGTTTACTGTGGTAGTGTACCCTATAAGTTATGATACTTGGAACTATTGATACAGCTTCTATTTTTTTTTAAGTCTCTTTTCTTTCAAGAACCTTCTGAAAATGTTAATGGCAAGAGCAGACTCTTGTATAAGGTGTATATACCCTGTTGCGAAAATGTCCTAGATTATAAATTTGAGTAGTATCAATAATATTAGGACACCTGAGGAGGTGTTCTATGGGCCTTTTAAATCCTACTTTGGTAGGGATTGTCACTACTAGAACACATTCAGGTGTTTTGTTCTAATTTTCTTCTGTCAGCACACTTTTGTTACGAATTCATGTATGTATTACATATGGGGGAAGATAGCCCTGGATGACTGCCCCAAGAAGCATGTATGAAGAGAGGCTTGTTTTTTGTCAAGAGCCTAAGAGATGTCAGAAACAAGTTCTATCAAGGTTTCAGAGTTAAAGAAATTACAAACTTGTAAGTATAATACAAATATAAAATATGTAAAATTAAAATCTAATATTTTAAATTTCTATCGTTTATATTCTCAACAATAAAAATATGTGTATTATGGGTCGGAGCAATGAAGATACAGGCTTGGCCTAGAAATGTAGATAAATAAAACATGTAGACACACTTAAACACATTAATGTTTTTAAACTAATAAAGCTATATAGTTTTATGGGCACCTGGGTGGTTCGGTGGGTTAAGTATCCAACTGTTTGTTTTGGCTCAGATCATGATCTTGGGGTTGTGAGATCGAGCCCCAAGATGGGCTCTATGCTAAGTGCGGAGTCTGCTTGAGATTCTCTTCCTCTCCCTCTCTCTCTGCCCCACCCCTGCTCATGTGCACACGTGCTCTCTTTTTCTCTCTCTCAAACAAATAAATAAATGTTAAAAAAAACTATAGTTTTATGTAGATATTTTATCATCCCTATTCCTTATTTTATCCATTATGAAAAACATTTTTTAATTTGAAGTACTAGTTACATTCTAATATTCTCTTTTAGTAAATTATAGTCCTTAAGGTCTTGTTAATAAATTGAAATAATGACATGACCAAATGATCCCTGAGGAAAGTTGGAGTATTATTAAGAATGGAAGGATAGCAAATTGCTCCTACTTATCCATTTATTTTGCTTTATTTTTATGGAAGTTAACAGTAACAGGGAAGCTAGAATTCCCCTCTTAAAGGTACTTGTTGCCATCCCTCCACTGCATCGTGTTGCCAACCATGCAGCCCAATCAAAGGGAAACGGTATGGAAGTAAATGATACAGCAGAAATTGCAGTGACTACAGATCAGTGCTTTGTTGGCTGGAATGATTTCCATTCCCTTTGCCACACTGCTAGGGTGCAAAGCTGACTGTTCTAATCATTTTCTTTTTTCTTTTAAGATGCATTTATTTTAGAGAGAGAGAGAGAGAGCAAGAGCGTGGGGGGAGGGGCAGAGTGAGAGGGAGAGAGAGAATCTCAAGGAGACTCCGACTGAGCGTGGAGCCCCACTTGGGGCTCGATCTCACGACCCTGAGGTCATGACCTGAACTGAAATCAAGAGTTGGGACGCTTACCTGGCTGTGCCACCCAGGTGCCCCAATCATTTTTTTTAATATGCGTAATTGCTTTTGGTCTCCCAATAGGATAAATTCTAAATTTCTTAATATGCCTCACATGCCCACGAAGATCTAGCTTCTGCTGACATCCAAGTTCTGCTCCTTGATCCTCTCCTGTTCAGTGTATTCCAGCCAGACTCATAGACTTTTATTTCTACGCCACATTATCTCTTGCCTCCAGACATTTGCATATGTCCTTTCCTCTGCTGGGAGTCATTTTTATTTCCACTCAGTTATTGTCTTCAGCTGCTTTCACTTGCTCATCATTCAGATGTCCATTTCTGATATCTTCTCTTCTTTCAAAAGCCTCATTTCCTAGCATGCTTGTTTTCTTACTCTGTGCTCTGTGATGATGGAGCCATGAGACTACTGGCCTGAATTCCCTCCAGGCCTCCAAATCAATGCGTATTCCGCCTCATCTTTAATTTTCAGTCCCGAGCGGATTGCCTTTGAACATCATATACACATAGTCAACCTTTGCTGAATAAATGAAAACTACCACATCCTTTGGAAAAATGCTAAAGTTGATAATGATGCAGCCAGGCAAATTTAGGTAGTTAATTCGTTTAATCAACCAATCACTGGTTAATTATACAGTTTCTTTCAGTAAGTATTCCTTGAATAAATTTTACTGTTTCTGACACATAGTTGGTCACTGGTAAAGGACTGATCACCTGGCCCTTTGATTAATGAAAGGGGAAAGTACGTAGGAACATCTTAAAAGTTTTAGGCTTCCTAGATGTAGTAGGAAAATTACATATTGAATGTAATATAAATTCATGTTTAAGTTATGACTACAAAGTGTTAATAAAAATACTCTTAAGTAGTACATATTCAAATGGAAAAGCTAGAATATTGACTGCTGCGTTGCATTTTACCAGCTAAATACAAATACATCCTTAAAATTCTATTTTATTTTTCACAGGCTAAATGTAATATTTCATTCACATAATGCTCATCAAATATTAATATAATTATATTTATGAAGAAGAAAAGAATCACAAATGTGGTTCTGAGTGAAACTAGATCTTTTAGTTAATGTTCATAATCTTCCAGTGCAGATGGATCATTTGTGCGCAGGTTGTGGAATTTGACCTTTCAGGGAAACGTGGACTCTAGAGCATTCAATTGCTCTAATTACTGTAGGAGATCTTTGTCTTAGCTTAATAATCCAGTTTTAGAAAGTCATGGAAATACTCCATAAAAAGCAAAACAGCAACAGAAAGAAATAGTTTAACAGGAATAAGCTATGACTAGAATTGTGGTTTTTGGAATAATACATTAGGTCTGTAATCAATTATGGATGAAATGTCTGGTCCATATTTTTCCACATCATCTCCCAGCATGGCATCCCTCCTGCCGGAATTGATTATGGAAGGAGCACCTCTTCTGTCATAACTGTCTGGACCCAGAAGAGTATGATACGTGCAGAACAGCAATTAGCATCAGAAATCAATCATCCTGAGGCTGTGTTTTCTAGAGTTCATCTAGAAAAAAAATTATCCTCCAACTGACTGTGTGTGTATGTGTGTGGGTAGGTCCACACACCACTCTTCATTTACAGTCTGTTGAATTGGAAACCTGACATTTTCTGCTTGTGTTGGAAAGCAGAACAAATCATTCTAGTTAAACGCCTGTAACTAAGAATGTGGCATCCCAGTGACAGAGAAAAACATTTAGACTGGAAGTATTTTTTTTTTTTTTAAGATCAACAACCTATATTAACATATATAGACTTACCAGCTGATTTTCTAGTTAATGCATACCTACTGTGATTGTTTGTATTGCTTTTCTTTAAACATAGTTATACTTTGAAAGTTTACTTCTAATTTCACCTTATGCTTAAAGGATAGATCTATTTTGGTGAAATAACAAGAGAAATTGAATCTTTCCAGAACGAATTTTACATATTGGGTGTTTTGATACTACTAGGGCTAATATTTTATTAATTAAATATCTAGGGGGAATAGACCTAAAAATGTAATTTCGATCCGTTAAATAGTTAATAAAATTTTTTAGAGTTTGGAGATGATTCAGAAAAAAATATTTAATTGAAGTACTTGACAATTAGGATTTATGCAATTGTGCATAATTTACACATGCCTAATTTGTACAAAAATTAGACTTATTCTTAGTTGAGTCAAAGATTTATACCAAAATGTAGTAAAGCTCAAGAAAATCCTTCCTTATGGTTTTGATATTTGCATTTTTCAAAATACTTGTGGCAAGAAGTAGACCCACATGGTATAGTTGATAAGTGTATATAAGTGTATATATTGATATATATTGATATGTATCGATATTGGTATATATTGATAAGTGTAAATGATGAAAATAGGTATTGAAAGAAATTTACACTGGCAAAATACAACCCCAGATGCATTTGCAGCTTATTTAGCTGAAAAACATGTAACATTCAGAAGGCAAAATCCTTATTCTCCAAGAACCTATAATCTGGAAGAGGGCTAATAAGAGACAGTACATCTTATTGCAACCTAAGTCATCCGTGTCTCCTGGGAGTCACGAAAGCCAACTGTGACAGAAATTCGGAAACAGGGCAGGTTCCTTCTGGTTAGGAGACCAGGAAGAGTTCATGAAGGCTGGTGGTTCCTCTCTCATACTTTTCAGTAATGAAGGTTCTAGCAATTTCTGCATTCCACCTACTGCACGGACACTCATTGGAATAACTCCAACAATCGGTGTTTCTAATAGACGTTCTGTTTCATTATCTGGGGCTTCCTCTACAACCATGTGAACACCAAGAGAGAGAGGGGGAAAAAAAAAGAGAACCATGGGTTTTTTACCTATTTGTTTCCAGTACAGAACCTGACATATCAATATGCAACAGATATTTGTTTGGCTTTAGTAAACAGTAAGTGCCAGTAAAGATAATTTAGCAAAGAATAAGATTTATCTCTTATCAGTGTTACCTGTTCTTCAACATAATTAAGGCAGTGGCTGAGGCTAAAAGTGCTTAAAAATTGGTCATTTGTTTTTTGGAGGTTTTATTTTTTTGGCTTAAACAACAGATTTATTAGTAATTTGTATTTTATATTTAAAAATGCAACTTTCACCAAGCATTTGCAGGGGAAAAATAAGTCACATATGAATATACTAATTTATTTCAACCAACAAGGAAAAATAATCAAAAAACATTCTAACCATTTCCCCCTAAATTTGGAGGTGGCTTTAAACAAGGTATTGTTTCCTAGCTGTTTTCATGATGATATGCTAACGTGTCTTCTAATCTTAAGTGGCTGTAAGCACAAACATAATTAATAGGCACTTGTTACTGAAATCATGAAATAGAAGTAACTGTTTGATTTACCATGTACCTATTAGTCCTCAATTTTCTTTAATGACATGGATAACCTTGCAGGAGTGTCTTAGCACAGACGAATTGTTTAAATGTGTCTGAAGAACCAGGGTCCGAATTACCCATTTTTGGTTGGCTTTGCCACCTCGTTGGTGAGCTACTTTTTGATTGTTGTTGTAACAAATGACTCCCAAACAAGGGCTTCCAACACCACAAATTTATTATCTTACAGTCTATTTGTCAGAAGTATAAAGTGAATCAGTGAGACTACATTTCTTCTGGAGGTTCTAAGGGAAAACTCATTTCTTTGCCAATGCAGCTTCTACAAGAAGCTCTTGTTTCTAAGCTCCTGACCCTACAGTGCTGTACGTCTGCTTCCATGGTGATACCTTGTCTGACTCTTACCTTCCATGCGTCTCTCTCATAAGGATCCTTGTGATTGTGCTGTGCCTACCTGGGTATTCAGAAGAATCTTCCCATTTCAAGGCTCTACGTTTAATCACATCTGTAGAATCCCTTTGGCCACGTAAGGAAATGTCCTGACAGGATCCATGGATAAGAATGTGGACATTTTTCAGGAACTATATTCAGCCCATCCCAGTTGATTACATTTTAGGTTTATAGATTAATTTAGGAAAGATATTTCTCCCAGTTGAAGGCAACTTAGATGTCTCTCCTATTAACAGTTGGTCTGTGAGGTCTCTTAGTGAAGGGGGTGGGTATCGATGAAAGAGGTAGGAATGGGGCCAGAACTGCATCTCTGGAAAACCCATAGCTGTCAAGTGTGTTTAATTTTATTTGGAATGGAAGAATAAAATCCACTCCAGTTAGATCTTTATATGGTCACATTTGCTCTCATGTTATAAACTCTTTGTGGAACAAATGACCAAATTAACCTAGAGCTAATTTTTTTAAGCAGGCCAGACTGAAACGAGTGAGTTGTCAAGTTTTTATTTTGCTCCCCTTTTCCAGGGGCTGTCAGAAGTTATGAATATAAATTAATATATATTCTCCATGATCGGTTTGTTTTGAAAGGCAATAAATAGGCTAAAACTGTTGGCAATAACTCTTAAAAACCAAAAATGCTTATTTTGTCTAAAAAATGTTTACTTTGTCGGGGCGCCTGGGTGGCTCAGTCGTTAAGCGTCTGCCTTCAGCTCAGGTCATGATCCCAGGGTCCTGGGATCGAGCCCCGCATCGGGCTCCCTGCTCGGCAGGAAGTCTGCTTCTCCCTTTCCCACTCCCTCTGCTTGTGTTCCCTCTCTCGCTGTGTCTCTCTCTGTCAAATAAATAAATAAAATCTTTAAAAAAAAAAAAAAATGTTTACTTTGTCAAGATCTGTAGATTTCCTTGTTATTTACATTTGACATATGATTTCGTGAACTTTGTGGATATTTGAGTTCTAGCTGTATATTGATGATACAGATGTATCTTTCTGTGTATTTTTTTTATAACTTCTCATGAAGTATTAAAGATTTATTTATTGGTTTATTTGAGAGAGAGAGAGAGAGCATGCACAAGGGAGCACTAGGGCAGAGGGAGAGCAAGAGAAATTTTAGCATACTCCTCGCTGGGCTCATAGCCCAATGTGGATCTCAATCCCACAACCCTGAGATCAAGACCCAAGTTGAAACCAAGAGTTGGATGCTCAACCTACTGCACCACCCAAGGGCCCTTCATTAAGTCTTTTTAATGTACTGTAGTAAAAGATACATTAAGGATATTTCTTTCCATGTTTAATCTCCATCCTCTGAATCAAAGAAGAAAACTTAAATATCCCACTTGTCTTCAACTTCAGAATAGAAATAGAAAATTTCTAATCTAATGTTTGAAATCTGACAGAAGTAGGATTTAAATAATACTACATTTACTGTTTATAGAGAACTACATGAATTTTATTCTAACATTTCAAAATAATGTAACTTCATTCCACAGACATTTACTTTTTTAGATAGTCAAGCTATTTTCCGGGACCTTTTATGATATACAATAAAAAAACTTTTCAGGAAAAAATCCCCCCCCCCCACCATGTTTTCAAAACTAAAGTTAAATTAGCATTATGTATGTTGAAAGTACGTGTTCCTTTTAATGGCTGGTTTTATTAAATGTGCACCGCTTCCTTCAAAGCCTGAAATTGTCAAAGACACTTCTGGGAGTGTTCATGTGATGTGATTATCTTGTGTTAAAAATACAGAAATAGCTTTTTCAAAGAATAGTGATGATTTTTGTGAAATAACTTGTATTTGCCTTAATCAAAATGTGAAATGTTCTCCACTTGATCCTTTTAAATTGTTTCTATGACATTTGCCACAGTGGTCATTAAATTAGATAGTAATAGCCCAATGCGTTTTTGGATCCTTTCCGTTTTTCAGAAATAGAGAGATTGCATTGGCTACTTTTCTGCTTTATGAGCCTCTGCAGGAACAAATGTGCTCATAAAATGTACATTAAGAGTTCTTCAATTATGTTCCTATTTCCTTGAGCACCCCAGCCTCTTAATAAGCTTTTTTTAGGTGTTTCTGGTCTATAGTCCTTTAATTTCTACAACATTCCTCATAAGCTTCCATCATGATTTAAGTGAAATCCTGTTATAAGGTGCAGTAGAATTATAACCAAGTGCACTGACTAAATATAATTCCTCGCAGGAACTTATTTCCCCACATTGGAATACAAATCAATTTGCATTTGACATGTTAACTTTTTTTAGTTTTTAAAAAAACAGTTGGAGAGGTAGGCATTAATATAAACAGACACATATACATAAACGTACTAACCTCTGCAATGATATATTTTAATGACAAAATAATTGATTCCTAAAATAATTGAGACCAATCCTTTCATTTTTCATATTGTTCAAGCTAGATACTTAATTACTTTAAGCAAGGTGAGCAGAAATATAGCACTAGAATTCTGATCTCTTTATTCCTGGTTAAGTGCACTTTCTGGTAAGACATAGTTCCTTTTTGACAGTGTGCAGTGAAGAATATAAAAGTTCTAGGCTGATAGCACAGGATGCACCTAGGCTGGAGACCCCATTAACTCTTGCCGGTGCAGGGCATGACGCTTCATCAAGCTCCCGCTAGAGTTGTCATTGTGACCTGTCCCTTCCTTGACAGGTCTCTGCCTCTGCCTCCTACAGTAAGAGTCCAGGCAGAATGTGATTTTTAATGATATAAATGATCATTGGCCAGATAACACACAGGTAACGGATACAGTAACATGCATCAAATTGATTATGACTGCATTCTTGTTTTCTTCATTCATGACTGTTTGTTAATTTCTGTTTTAAAGGTATGATTACTTCCAGATCTGAGGCTTGGTTCTCGAGACTACTATTCCTACCAATGTGAATGGTTTTTCACCAGATTCTTCTGACATTTGCCTTCTTGGAGGATTTTATTCTTTAATTTCTTTTGGTAATTTTTAGGTGTATGATTTTTTTTTTTTTTTAGTTCCTAGCTTTGTCTTACATGTATGCACTTTAGGCTGAAACTACAATATTTTATAGCATTGGCAAACTTTTTAAAAGGGACTGAATGAACGTTCACTAATTCATCAGTAGCGGAATCAGGGCTAATAAAATAGCTCAAGGTTGATGTAATATTGGAAATCAGGTAGAGGTGGGGTTTAAATCTCAGGTCTGCCACACAGTTACAGCTATGTGCTACTGAAGAAAGTGACATAGCCCCTTGTAAGTTTTTTCCTCTCTGTAAAAAGGAAACAATAACACCTATCTTGCAAGAGGATGGTAGGAGTGAATGAGACCATCCTTACCAAATATTCTGGAATACAAGGTATTCTCATTACCGAATGCCTGTTATTTTACATTCATTCATTTGAAAATTATCAAATGAAATGCAAGGAGGTATGAAATTTCCTTGGTCAACATGCTTAAAGGCAGCTTGAGCTGAATTGAAGATTTAAAGGAAATATTTTTAATCCCCTCTTGCTCAAAACCTTCAAAATCATTAATTTTCAGAAAACTTCAGCATTTTCTCAAAGAACATAAATAACTTTATTTTCATCTTGTCTTGATATAATTTATACATATATCTACACACACATACACACATACATGTATATGTATATATATGTATGTGTGCGTTCATGTGTGTATCTTACTAGTTCTCAAAGATTCTTCCCCATAGATTGTGAGGACATGGTTAATGTGTATTTGTGCAGTTAGTGAGATCTTCAAGAAAAACCCAACCATTCCTCTAGGACTTCTTCATATCCTGATTTTAAAATATTCAAAGTATTATCATCTGCATGTGTTACTTACTTGTGAATGTGTTTATTATCCACCTTTTCCCCCTAATGCATGGTGCATGGAGATCAGAGTGTTTTAGGTTTATTTTAACAACAGTGTCCCCAGTGCCTGAGGAAGATGCCTAGGACATTGTAGAAGTTCAGTAGTCTATATTAGCTGGATGGATAGATGGATGCATTTTGACTATTATATAATCCTCTATAGACTTTTTAAAGACTAGTTGACAAGCATTAATCTTTCTGGAATACATTAGATGAAACAAAATTTCCCAAAACCAAAAAAATTCTTGAGGTTTTATTTTTAACACATTGTTAGTCATTTGTTTGTATCTTTCTAGAATAAAAATTAGGTTGTTAAATACAAGTAGAAAAGTTAGCCCAATTAGTAAAGAGTCAATACATGTTAGCTATTAGTCATTGATAAGCTCATTTGTGAACATGCTTCATATTGTTTCTTCAAATCTAGAAATAAATTTTTAAAAGTCATTGGTAGATCTTCTATCAAATAGGTGAGAGAAAATAGGTTTTTACCATAACAAGGTAAAGAGCTAAGAACTGCCTCAAATTTCATGTGTGTCTAATACTTCCATTAGACCATGGACAGCTTTGCTTTTAAATCTAGCAGAAGCTATTTCAGCTCTATGATTACTAATAAATATGATATGTCACTTCTCATTTTGCAAGGTACAGCATTATTATATAAATTTTATAAAAACAGCCATCAATAATGATGAATTTAGATGCATCCCAAATGAGTTAATTAAAATGACAGCAGAATTTCACTTACAATCTTGCAATAAATGAGCTACAAATACTCACTCTGAGCTTGAACATGTTACCTTTTAAGTGCTCAGTGTACAACACAACAGAAATTAAACTGAAGTAAATAATAATTTAAAAAAATATTAAGAGGGTAACTGCCATCTGTTCTCATCAGGGGTGTTAATGTACACAGAACGCATCTTATTATAAAATTGCAATGCTGCTGATACAGTGGTAATTTCTTTGTAGCTCTGAAAGATTAACTGGACAAAATGATTTAAATGTAACACTAGCTACAGTTGAAATTGTACAACTACAAACTGGGCTGAAAGGAATGAACTGTGTACAAATCTCCAATTTCCAGGCTTCGTGTTTATAATGATTCAATTGATGGTTTCAAATCCAGTCCTTAACCTATATTAACCTTATGTATATTTTTAAAACACGTGCTTAGCTCGAAGTTTTTAGGATGGTGATAGTAATTTTGAGCTATAAATAATGCTAGGTACGTTTCAGGGCGCCTGGGTGGCTCAGTTGGTTGAGCAACTGCCTTCAGCTCAGGTCATGATCCTGGAGTCCCGGGATCGAGTTCCGCATCAGGCTCCTTGCTCGGCGGGGAGTCTGCTTCTCCCTCTGACCCTCCCCCCTCTCATGTGCTCTCTCTCTCCTCTCATCCTCTTTCTCAAATAAATAAATAAAATCTTTAAAAAAAAAAGTCTCTCTTTAAAAAAAAATACTAGGTACGTTTCAGATATTCTGTTTAATATTTGAAGATAAAAACTATCAATTTTTAGGTTCACCAAAGATGTTGTTATTGGGTGTGTTTTTGTAGTGCATAATGAATGAATCCTTATGGAACAATGTGAGGATGCCGTTAAATGTGTTTCTTCCATTCCAGGAAAATTTCCCTACCAATATGTGACCTGGGATTATTTTACTATTTAATATTAAATGTGATAGAATATAGGGTTCTTCAGTGACCTTGTTAAAAATAACTAAAATTTGAACACTTTTTAAATGAAAACATCATTTTATCATTTAAAGTATTAAATCTGCTGACATTTATAACCATTTTCATTACGAGATTTATTGTTCCTCTAATGCCATTCTCATTAACTTGTATAAGGCATGCTTATAGAACTTAACTAAAATGTATTAACTAAAATGTAACAAGATTCTCAGGCTTTCAAAAATATAATTTACAGAAGAGCAAAAGATAAGCCAATACTCAATATCATACTGAAATGAATCATCATTGATAACTGCTTCTTGCTCTCTCCCCTTAGCTTTTTATCTTTTCTCTTCCTAATGTACTTGCAGAGGAGTAATTGGAAATGAATTTTGTTCTGTACTCCTGTCTTCCTGATAAACTAGGTACAGATTGAAGGAAGTGAAAACATTGCGCAGAACTAAAACTTCCTTCTCAGGCAGAGTGTAAATGTTTGGGAGGGCCTGTTGGCTGTTTTTAGCTGATACTGTTACTAATATGTTAATTACTCTGGTTAATATTAAGTTGGTCTTAGCAACTGAAACTGTCTTGATTCTCCCCTGGTCAAGTAGTCAATGTCTTTTGCCAGATGAAGATACTAAAATTGGAAATTTTCTGGAGTGGCACCTGTTGTAGCTAAAGGTCAGATCCATCTCTCTTGATGCTTTACTTGCTTGACTTCATTCATCCATTCACGGAGCATTTATTGGCAGACATTGTTCTAGGTGACCTGAATAACAATATAAATAGGAAAAGATTCTTGTCTGAAATAGGCACTGAGTCCAACATATACCCTAGTCATTACAACCCTATCATGAGGGCTTTAGTGTTCCCTATGTACATGGAGGATGGAAACTCACAGAAGGAGTGCTTTGTTGCCTGGAGAGATCATTAAAGCCCTTTGGGACTCTGAGCATGGAATACAGGTTGAGCATTTGAATGTAGAAATAAGACATTCTTACCTGAGTAAGCCGTATGGGTAAAGAGAGGATGACATAGGGGGCGCCTGGGTGGCTCAGTCGGTTAGGCGTCTGCCTTCAGCTCGGGTCATGGTCCCGGGGTCCTGGGATCGAGCCCCACATCGGGCTCCCTGCTCAGCAGGAGGCCTGCTTCTCCCTCTCCCACTCCCCCTGCTTGTGTTTCCTCTCTCGCTGTGTCTCTCTCTGTCAAATAAATAAATAAAATCTTA